>NC_067311.1:9127752-9476864 GCF_020740795.1 Apus apus | reverse complement strand
AAGTGTCTGCAGCATTCTAGCCACTTCTCTTAAGCAGTGCCCATAATAAAAACTGGAATATTGAAAATTAAGTTTTTTTTAAATTACATCTTACTGAAAAACTACTGTAGAAAGGTACCATAGTAATAGTTTTCAATTTCAACTTTTTTCAATACAGTTGCTAGCAGTTTGCTACATCATGTCAATTTACCACCAGAGAGCATCCCTTTCTAGCACTTTGCTTTTGCAGATGCAGCGTCACTAGGATATATTTATGCACTTGGCTTTTTATTTTTGTTTCATTTGTCTAGTGCTGACCTACTCAAAATCTAACAGATTCGTCACTTCTCAGTATCACTTATACAGAACCCAGATTCACTCTGCCTCAGGACTTAATTGTAGCCTTTTTTTTTTTTTTTTGCTACAGTATTATTCAAGAAAAGGTGCATACATGCACATTTTAAAGCTACATCTATAATCTTGTAAATAGAGGGGAAACTAAGGAAGAAACAACTTGAAAATTTCCTTTTAAATGCTCTTATATTTACTCTGATTTTCAGACAATTTTCACACAATTTCAAAAAGTGTTACAAAGCAGCAGTATGAGCTATCAGGGCTGAAGTGAAGCACTGTGAAAGGCTCATCTTGAGTGAGCTCACATGGCAAGTGCAGGGCAGCCAGGGGATCAGGGCCAGCCAGCATGGGTTTATGAAAGGGAGGTCCTGCTTGACTAACTTGATCTCTTTCTATTACCATGTGACCCGTCTATTGGATGAGGAGGAAGGCTGTGGATGTTGTCTACCTGGACTTTGGTAAGGCCTTTGACACTGTCTCCCGCAGCATTCTCTTGGAGAAGCTGGTGAATCATGACATAGACAAGTGTACTCTTCACTAGGTAAAAAACTGGCTGGATGGCCGGGCCCAGAGAGTTGTGGCAAACAGGGTCAAATCTAGTTGGCGGCCGGTCACCAGTGGTGTCCGTCAGAGCTCAGTTTTGGGGCCAGTCTTTTTCAATATCTTTATCAAAGATCTGGATGAGGGGATTGAATGCACCCTCAGTAAGTTTGCAGATGACACCAAATTGGGTGGGAATGTCGATCTGCCTGAGGGTAGGAAGGCACTGCAGAGGGACCTGGGCAAGCTGGACTGATGGGCCGAGGCCAATTGTATGAGGTCTAACAAGGCCAAGTGCCAAGTCCTGCATTTCAGTCACAACAACCCCATGCAAAGCTACAGGCTTGGAGATGAGTGAATGGAGAGCTGCCCAGCAGAAAATGACCTGGGGGTGCTGGCTGGCTAAACATGAGCCATCAGTGTGCCCAGGTGGCCAAGAAGGCCAATAGCATCCTGGCCTGCATCAGAAATAGTGTGGCCAGCAGGAGTAGGGAAGTGATCATGCCCCTGTACTCAGCACTGGTGAGGCCGCACCTCGAGTGCTGTGTTCAGTTCCAGGCCCCTCACTACAGGAAGGATATTGAGGTGCTGGAGCATGTCCAGAGAAGAGCAACCAAACTGGCGAAGGGTCTAAAGAACAAGTCCTATGAAGAAAGGCTGAGGGAACTGGGATTGTTTAGTTTGGAGAAGAGGAGGCTGAGGGGAGACCTCATTGCCCTCTACAACTATCTGAAAGGAGGTTATAGTGAGGTGGGTGTTGGCCTCTTCTCCCAAGTGAATAATGATAGGACCAGAGTTACAGTAGGGGAGGTTTAGACATTAGGAAGAATTTCTCTAGTGAAAGATTGGTCAGGCACTAGAACAGCCTGCCCAGGGAAGTGGCTGAGTCAGCATCCCTGGAGGTATTAAAAAGCTGTGCAGATCTGGTACTTCAGGACATGCTCTAGTGGCCAAAGTAATCTTCTTTTTTTTTTTTTTTTTTTTTTTTTTTTTGGGGGGGGGGGGTTGACGGTTGGACTTGGTGATTTTAGAGGTCCTTTCCAACCATGATGATTCTGTGATTCTGTGTTGCTCTTCCAGTAGATATCAGGACAGTTCAAGTCCCTCATGACCACCAGGGTTTATGAAAATGAGGCTTCTTCTTCCAGTTGTTTGAAGAGGACCTCATCTACTTCTTGATCAGGAAGTCTGTAGCAGCTAGCTACTACAGCAGCACCCATGTTGGTCTGCCTGTTAATCTTAATCCATAGGCTCTTGACTGACTCCTGACGTGTCCCAAAGCAGAGCTCTGTGTATTCCAGCTGTCTCCAAAGATCCAGATAAAGTCCAGTGCACGCTCTGTAGCTGGGGAGCATGGCAGAAAGCACCTGCAGAGACTCAAAGTTGATCTCTGGGATTTTGGAGCCAGGGATGTAGAAGATACAAGGCCCACTACATCCTGACTGAAAAGGAGATACTAGCAACATATGAAGGGGTTTTAGCTGCTTCGGAAGTAGTCACAGCTCCTCTTGGCACAGCAATTGCTTGTGTTCAAAGGGAGGGTCTCCCACTACTCATCATTTAACTGATGCTACATGAAGTAAGTGGGTAGCGCTGATCACACAATGGACTTGAATGGGGAATCCCACCACCCAGGAATCCTGGAAGAGATTGTGGGATGGCCAGAAGGCAGAGATTTCAAAGCATCACCTGAGGAGATGACTCATACCCAAGAGGCCCCACTCTATAATAAATTACCAGAAAATTAGAAGCAATATGTTCTGTTTACCAATGGGTCCTGATGTATTGTGGGAAGCAACCGGAGGTGGAGAACTGCTGTACTGAGTCCCATGTCACAAGTCACAGAAATCATCAAAAGAAAAGGTGAATCAAGTCAATTTGCAAAAGTGAAAACTTTTGGGAAATTTTTATTATACCCCTTGAAGCAAATTTAACACATATTTGTATTTGAATTAAAAAAAAAAAAAAAGAGAACAATGCATTGGGTAGAGTCCTACCGCCATAAGTGGTTCTACAAGGAGCCTGCAAAGATGCGTCACGAGCTGATTCCTTATACACACTTGCACTAGCACCAATCCTGTGAGCATCAGCATGGAGTGCTTTAGCCCAGCCTTAGGTCCATCCCCCAGCACCAGTTCTGCTGCCCAAAGATGGCCCTGAGTGCTCCTGTTCCAGGGGAGCTACAAGACAGTGCTGCAGCTCTTTCTTATCATCAAGGGAAATTTCACTTCCTTACACAGGGTCCTTCAGCCTCCAGCATTCCTACTTCCAGCTACTTTAACCGGATCTGCAGTTAGGCCTTCTTGCCCTCCAGGCAGGTTCTTTGGTCATTGATTTTCCACTGCTGAGCAGTTCCAATTTGAATTTCCCCTTCAAAACCATCCAGCTAGCTTTAGATATTGCTGAACAAGAAAAGAGGCCAGCTCTCTATACTGACTCATGGATGGTAGTAAATGCCCGGTGGGAGTAGCTACAGAAATGGAAACATACCAACTGGCAGAGATAAACCCATCTGAGCTGCTGAACTGTGGCAATACATTGCTGCCTGGGTGTATTGATCCTGACCAGGAGACTGTTGCACGTTTAGGAACTAGTGATCCACTTAACAGTTAATCCAAGCAGGCACAGGCCTGTGTTGTGGCGCACAAATCTTTTGGTCGCAGGCTACACTCGGCCAGCTCATTGTACCAGAGGAGCCTGCAGGCAGCTCCCGCTTGGTACCGGCTGCCTGAAGAGAAGAGGCGGTCCACGATTCGACTCGAGTTTTTCTCAAAATCTAACAGATTCGTCACTTCTCAGTATCACTTATACAGAACCCAGATTCACTCTGCCTCAGGACTTAATTGTAGCCCTTTTTTTTTTTTTTTTTTGCTACAGTATTATTCAAGAAAAGGTACATACATGCACATTTTAAAGCTACATCTATAATCTTGTAAATAAAATAGAGGGGAAAGTAAGGAAGAAACAACTTGAAAATTTCCTTTTAAATGCTCTTATATTTACTCTGATTTTCAGACAATTTTCACACAATTTCAAAAAGTGTTACAAAGCAGCAGTATGAGCTATCAGGGCTGAAGTGAAGCACTGTGAAAACACAGTCTCGGTCCTCGGACAATGCATTTGCCTGCTGGCAAGTGATGCTCCACGAGAATAACTTACTTCAACATTGCTATTAATGCCCTTTCCAACCTTCCCCCAACACAGCACCCCCTTAGTAGTATCAAGGCATTATTTCTGTAGAATGAAGATTCAATTTTTACAAAACATCCTACAAATTTACAGACCCCACAAAGCAGTGTAACAGGTGAGCACAATTGAACAGGGCAGTATTTCTTAAGTATTTCTTAAGACTGCGCTTTTTTACCTACAGAGAAGTAAGGTCTGCTCAAGCACTACATGTCTTGTTCTACAGGAAACAGGAAGATGAAAAATATGGGAAAACAGATTGCTATTCAATTGGCACTAATCTTTCACTTCTGTTTCGCTCCAGTTCTACCTGGAGCTTGTGTTGCAGTTCAGCTATAACTACCCTTCCTTGTTCATTACGCTTTCTTAATGCTAGCTAACTAATATGTATTTACTCCTATTCAAGTTTGCAACAGAATGATTTCAAGAACACTACACAAAAATGCTTTTCTTAAACTTGAGTCAGTTTCTCAGAGCGTTGTTATTAAGTTTTTGTGCTTAAATTTACTTGCTATCCAGATAATGTTTATCTGTGATATTTCACCTAGAACTACTGAAAACATTCCAGAGCAATGATTTCAAGTAAATAAAAAACTGGAGAGTAGACTCCATTGTAATTATTACACAAAAATTCTAACATCAAGCAGCAAGATTAGTTTACAGTGTTTATGTCAGTCTATAACCTTCACCATGCTTGGCACTACCACAGATGTATAGCTTCAGAGGTTGCTAACATGGCCAAGAAAAGTCCAAACAGTGCAACAACAAGTTTTTAAACTGTGAAAATACAAGAGATTAACTTCTACTTGTGGCCAAACAGAACTTCAGGCTCAGCACCTGCAGCAACAGAAAGATTTCTGGTCACCTACCAGCCAGATGAAGAGTCTCAACAGTGAAAAGGAACACAGGAGCATGGCAAATTGGCCATTTCTTTCCTACATGCTTCAGAAATGCTTATTCACAGCCAGACACAAGGAATAGAAGACAGCTACAATTCCTTACCACAGTGCTAGCCAGTATACACAATCTAAGGTTTCCAGGTTAGCCCCTTCTCCATCCCTCCTATTGCTGAGAATACTAGAGGCTTTTCACAACTTCTGCAATTCATGGTAAGAGTTTATTTAAACCAATATAAAGCGGTATCCATGAGGCTGTGTATTTCTGTAAAACCAGTCCTGATCCACTGCTTCTCTTTACTTTTCAAAGTAGTGATGGTGGTTCCCCTAGATCTGGCTATATTTAATTGTGATCAGGACTGTCACCCCAGAGCAACATGCAAACATCAAAGAGAGAAAAATGGCCTTGCTGCATTTGTAAAGTGTCATATTTTTAAAGTGACATAATTTTCAAAGATTCATTATCATTATTACCAACTATATTACCAATGGTGCTGTCTAGATTTGTCACTGTATCTGCCTTCATCTCTCCTTTTCTACCTACTTCTGAAAGTTTGACTTTCTCTGCAGTTTCTTCCCAGCAACAATTCTCAATTACTTTCTCAACTGGTTTTGCTTCTCTTCCTAGCATGCTGAATGGAACAGGATCACTAAAAGCCTAGTAATGACAATTTGCCATCAATAATAGCTATTTCGTTACTGATTTTATTTCCATTCTGTAGAATTCATATTTTCAGACCATTTGAAGACTAAATGCAGCTTCATTTCCCTGGTTACAGTTAGTCCGCAGTCACATCTAGCTTAAAGAAATTTTCCTCCTAGTGAAAATCATTTAGTTCTGGAAAACTTGAAAAAGAAGAAGGGGGGCAGACACAACACCAACAAAACCAAACCACCACAATGGGGCAAGTCCTACTAAGGTACCCCCATAAGCATCAAACACCTTTCACAATAATTATTTTAATAATTAAAATAGGATGGACAGGAAAAGGGATGGAAAAAAAAGCAGGGAAAACTGTACTTTCACTTTGGAAAACAAACATGAAGTTAACACTTTCAGTTATACTGCTTTCATAACTCAACAAAAAAAGGAAGCTTCACTAGAATTAACAGTCCACTGTTCAACTTTAGAAATAGCCTAGTTTGGGGTTTATACAGCACATATTATGCATGCATGCCCTGCACTTCATAGACATGAGTTTTACTTAAACTTTTCTATCTAATCTGTTTCAGCTTTTGACACTTCAGACAACTTTTGAGGGAAAAGAGTAATGGATGCTGATAGAGCTTAAATAGTATTAAAACATATTATTATGTGAGATATATATACATTATTGTTACAGTTATTAAACTAAGATGATTCTAACAAGCAGATTAAGCATCTGTAAAAAAAGCATGGCCAGTCCTCCTAAATAATGGTCTACTTGCTCACCAGGAAGCTTTGGCACAAAGCTAAAATGTAAACCGGTTCTAATAAACAAAATACAGGAGACTATATAGCCAAGGACAGAAAGTACTTACCTTGATTCTCCGCTACTGTTTCTTACAATGTCTTCATCACTGTGCCCATTCATTGTAAATATTAAGAAGTTTAAAAGATAAATAGAAGTCCACTCAGGTTAGAAGGCAGATGTCAAGAATCCACTTCTTGCCACTCTGTTTTCCAGATGACTTGTTTACTCAACTGTTCTCTGCAGGTATTGAAATTTTTTCCCAAATTACCTAAAGGAGTAAAGGAAAATGTTGACATAATTTGAAATATTTGATGGTTGCAACTGAAAGATACTGAAAATTACTTGTCCTGCCGCAACAACACTGAAAGGGAGTATCTATCACATTTTACATCTTTTTAACTGAAAAATAGCTTTTGGCATGCCATAGTCCTGTCTTAAGAACAACCAGATCTAACTTTTAAAGGAAAACAGCCTCCCTAAACACATAAATATAAATTATGGATATTAATGCTCTAAGATCTGATTAGCAAAATTATTCATGCACAAAAGAAACATATCAGAAGCATTTCCAGACCCATACATGCTCACATCCAGTTAGGGGTAGAGACAGGAAAATAGACTGTCCCATTTTAAAAAAATTGGCTGAACTACATAAAGCTAACAAGATCCCATGGATGGTGTGATCGTTATTTCATATATTTGAACATCTTCAATCAGATCTCTGCCGTGTCAGATGCACCTAGAAAAAGTTTAGGCTCACTTTAAATGGAGTGCAAGTATGAACTCACTGATAATCAGCTAGGGAGCAGCGCCTCTCAGATTTAGCAGTATGAAAGCGAGTAGGGCTCGCCTGCAGGTTGCCTGCCTCGAGGTGCTCTCCTCTAATACCGCCCGACCTCCAGCTCATGATGGAGGCGGGAGCCGCCTCGTTCCGGGATAGAAAAAGCCCTGCGCTCGGGCACCATCTCAGACACCAGGGCTACTCGAGCCAGCAAACAAAGGCGATGACGGAAGAAAAGTGATAGGAAAGAGCCCTGTAATTCCAGAGAGGCGGCGAAGCGAGGTTGAGGCCATCGCGGCGGCGAGCCGGGCAGTTTGGTGGTTCCTCGCGGATCGATCGCTGCTGCCCAACAAAGCCAACTTCCGTGCTGTCTGCTAACACCCTGCCGCCTCCGGGACGGGCACTCCCCGGGCCCCAGGAAACATCTTTAGTGGCCACGAAACTCGCTCCTTGTCGCCCACTCCCTGCTCCGAGACGATTCTCCCCAACCATCCGCACCGCGCTCTCGCGGCCTCCCGTGACCGACCGCTCTCAAAGCGCTTTCGGGTAGAGGCCAGGCCAGAGCTGCCTCCATACCTCCCGCGGGTTCACCACCCGCACCCGGAGACGGCCCTCTGCTGGTGGCGCGACCCGCACAAGCGTCGGTCCTGGCCAAGACTCCTTGGCAGTATTGCCAAGGCAGTTACTGTTCTCTGTGCTTGCTTCTCCCAGCGCCCACCCATGGCCAAAGAAGAGCGAAGGCCGCACTCCTGCCTCCCAGCCGGTTAGTCACAGGCTCCCCCCGCAGGAGCCAGCGAAAGAGGTTCAACACCAGCTGCCCGCCTCAGCTCTCACAATTCTCTCCTTCCCTCCCTCTTCGGAAAACAACGAGTGAGCCCAGGAGCCCCAGCCCCGCGCTGAGCATCCAACCCCTTCTCAACGCCAGTCGCCTCCCCATCCATCTTTGAAGGCGACAGCAACCGCACAACTCCGGACCAGGGAAAGGAGCTATGGCGGGCCTCTGCCTACCTGCGTGCGTGCGCCCGGCCTCCCTAGGGCTGGCCTAGTCCGAGAGGGCGCTACACTCCACGAAGAGATCTGTGATGCAACCTAGGGTCGGAGACTGCTCCTGTGGCCGCCACAGGGCCTGGGCCGCCGGCTCCTTAACAGCCCCACGCAGTGGGGTCGCCTGCAGCCCCTACCGGCTTGAACAATAGGACCCCAAACCGAGTAGGGAGAAGCGTGGGGAGTAGATGCTGTGTTGCTCCGCCGCCGTTGCTTAAGTCCTCCCAATCACCGCCATCACGCTGCCACTCCGCTCAACCTCCTCCTCCTCCTTTAGTCGGATGGAAACCCTGGGCGTGATGTCAGTCCTGCGCCCTGGGACAGAGCGGGGAGGAGGAGCAACAGCCGGGAGGGGACAGCGCCGCTGGGCCATGGCGGCAGGAAGGGATGCTTGGAGGGGGTGGCGGAGCCAAAGCGGCCTCCTTTGCCACGCCAGATACTGCCAGGGCCGGGGATTGCAGGCGCCCGCCAGTCGCAGCAGCGGACGGGCGCTGTGGCTGGTGCCACTCCTGGTGCTTGCTGCAGCGCCGGTGTGAGGGGTCAGGGAGCGGCCTGGCCTGAGGGGCGTACATGACCTGCGCAGCGTGGCAGGAAACCTGGCCGAGGCCACGCGTTACTGTTTACTGTGGTGTTGCCGAAAATTGTAACCAAGAAAACTCTCCAAACCAAATGATAGTTTAGAAAGCCGACATTGGTTTATTACAGCGCTGGGTGCATGGGGGATCTCTCCTCCTAATATGCACACTGAAGGACAAAAGTGTATCCTTTATATACATCAGATAAATTAATATTCACACAATTCCTGAGAAATGCCCACTGGTTATGGACTTAGGCTGTTTTGCCCATTTACGGTTATAATTCATAGTTTAACAATCCTACTCTTTGCAACTCAGTCAGCAAAATCAGGATGTGCTAAGCTGGTGATGTAAAGCATCCCGCTTCCTTGACAGGTATTGTTTTTTGGGGGAGACTTGCTTATCTTCGGCATGTAAGCTCACTTATCTTGTTTGTACACAGTTTACACAAGGAAGTTAAGCCTCTCATATCAATCACTGAAAACTGAAAAGTTTCAGGTATCAGTGTGGGGGGTTTTTTTTGATTCACGTTTTTCCTGTGTAAAATCAGAGCCCTCTAACAAACACATATGCATTTCTTTGTCTTCCAATACGGTTAGAAGTGGCATTAGGGCATATTTAGGAAGGCTTGGCATGCAGCTGCATAGAGGACACTTGCCTCCATGAGGAAGGAATCCCCCAGATGGAGGCACAGCACTCCTTTCTTCCTCTTCTTGTCTAACTCGGAGTTGTTTTGAAGTGATTAATGAGAAAGCTGTTTGTTTAAAGTAGCTCATGTTCAGAGAGAAAAAAAAATGTAAAATGTACTACTGTTGCCCCAAAAGCAGGGTCTAAAATACCTACCCATAGGCTAGAGGGACCTCTACTAACAAAAAGCCTCCTTCTCTTTGAGCATGCGTAGTGAAATTTTTAAGCATTGCCACTTCAAATGGAAGCAATGAACCAGTTAACCAATCATGTATGTGAGTGATAGAATATAATTAGAAATAAAGTTATTTTTCACATTTCTGGGTATAAAAGTAGCACCTGTGTTTCGGGAAACTGAGCTTGCTTTGTGGAATACTACCTGGCTCCCTTTTCTGCACAGAACTGGATATTAAAGCAAATATCTTGACTCTATGTGTGGATTGGCTTCTTGCACACCAGATGACAGACCCCGCTTTTCAGGACAACAGCTTAATGGGTCCATGCAACATTGGGACATCTAGAGACAGATCCAATGTACAGATGGGCTTGAGATTGAGGGGTGGATCTGACTCATGAATGCAAAACATGCATCATAATCAGGAGAGCCAAGCAAGTATCTCTGGTATATAGGATGGTAGCTGGGATATCGATATGGCAAGGCTGGGCAGATTGACAATATTGGACCACAGCCACAAACCTGCTGAGGGAAGTGTCATGTGGTTACCATGGTGGAAGTGACTACTGGGTGGCTGGAAACGCAACCTGTAAACCATGCCACCATTCAGAATACTATCCTGGGTCTTGAAAAAGTAGTCCTGTGGTGACACAGGACACCGGAAAGTATTGAGTCAGCTGACAGGACTCGTTTCTGAAACAATCTCTTAGACACCTGGAGCAAGGAACATTCCCCATCACCCACAAGCCTCTGGGAAAACTCAATTATGCAATGGACTGTTAAAGACTACACTGAGACCAATAGGTGCTGGCACATTCAAGCACTGGGATGCAAATTTAGCAGAAGCCACATGGCTGGTTAACACTAGGGGATCTGCTAACCTGGCCCTGTCCAAACGAAACCCCTACATACTGTGCAAGGAGATAATGTCCCCATGGTACACTAGTGGAACTGGCTTGGAAAGACAGCATGGGTTACTCCTTCCTCAAGAAAAGTAAAACCCATTCATGGGATTGCTTTTGCTCAAGGACCTGGGTACACATAGTGGGTAATGCAGGAGAATGGGGAAATCCCATGTGCACCTCAAAGAGTTTTAACCTTGGGGAAAATAACCCATGATTTGAGTTGTATGATGCCATAGTTGTATGTCAAAAGTAGCACAGTGGAAGTCACCTGGACCAATGGAGAATGAACCTCATAAGGAACCAGACATGTGTAACAGTGCTCCAACCTGAGTTGGTTTCAGTGCCCAACAATCCAATGCAATTTGCCATCTCTCCTGTCCTGAATGACCATCACAACAGATGAAGCCCATGTTATGGACTAAATGAACTGAATGGACCTTTGAATGGGGATGGCCCATAGACTAAGGGAATGATATCTATGTGTATATCAAAGGATGGGGAAGAGGGTGGTGATGGTTGATGACAGTGTATAATGTAAATATTGTAGGACCCAAGTGTGATGCAAATGGTATGGAAATAAGGGTGAAAACTGGGTGGGGGCTTAGCTGCCAGCCAAGGTCAACCCACCACAGTGAGTAATGCAGGAGGATGGGGAAACCCAGTGTGTACTCCAAGGAGATAACCTTGGGGGAAAATAACCCATTATTTGAGTTGCACATTTAGGAAATAATGCAGTGGGAACCACCTGAACCAATGGAGGATGTGCCTTGCAAGAAACTGGGCATGTGCAGCAGTAACCTAACCTGAGCTGTCTTTGGCAACCAACAACTCAACACAATGCTCTGCCTCTGCTGTCCTGAACACTCACCATAGAGATGGAACCCAAGCCATGGACTAAATAAACTCAGTGGATGTTTGTTGGGAGTGACCTATAGACTAAAGGAATTATATCTGTGGTGGGTTGACCCTGGCTGGATGCCAGGTGTTCACCAAAGCCACACTGTCACTCCCCCTACTCAACTGGACAGGGAAGAGAAATTATAACAAAAGGCTCATGGGTCAAGATAAGGAAAGGGAGATCACTCAGCAATTACCGTCATGGGCAAAACAGACTTGACTTGGGGAAAATTAATTTAATTTATTGCCAATCAATTCAGAGTAGGATAATAAGAAATAAAAACTAAATCTTAAAACACCTTCTTCCCACCCCTCCCTTCTTCCCAGTCTCAACTTTGCTCCCAATTTTCTCTACCTCCTCCTCCCCAGCACTGCAGGAGGATGGGGAATGGGTGTTGCAGTCAGTTCATCACACGCTGTCTCTGCTGCTACTTCCTCCTCATGGGGAAGACTCCTCACACACTTCCCCTGCTCCAGTGCGGGTCCCCCACAGGGTCACAAGTCCTGCCAGAAAACCTGCTCCAGCATGGTTCCTCTCTCTCCACAGGTTCAGAGGTCCTGTCAGGAGCCTGCTCCAGCGTGGACTCCCCATGGGGTCACAGCCTCCTTTGTGCACATCCACCTGCTCCACCATGGTCTCCTCCATGGGCTGCAGGGGAACAGCCTGCCTCACCATGGTCTTCACCATGGGCTGCAGGGGAATCTCTTCTCTGGTGCCTGGATCACCTCCCCCCCTCCTTGTTCACTGACCTTGGTGTCTGCAGAGTTCTCTCACATATTCTCATTCCTCCTGTCTTTGCATCACTTGTTTTTGTGTTTCTGTTTAATTTTCTTCTTTCCTTTACTTATTCAACTATTTATCTTGATCCAGAGTTTTCTTGCTTTTGCTCTTCCTTTTCTCTTACCTGCCCTGTTTGAGCTGTGTGCTGCTTAGCTCTTGGATAAGACCCCAAATCTGCAAATATTTTTAATATTTTCAGTTTCCTGGCATTCATCTGGTGAGTATTTAGGGCTATGGCTTCATTAAGAAGGATATATCCTGTAAGATTGTCTATAGAGTGAGAAGGTATGACTGTACATAAATTAAGTATATTTATAATAGCTTATTTTAGCTATCAAAAGTGTCAATAGCTGTGAAAATATGACAGCATTAGCATAAATTAATAATTGGAGTGTGTGCTAGAGAAACTTACCAGCAGTACTATCAAGATTATAACATCAACTGTTGTGGCATATGCTTCCTTTTGCAGATGCACAGAAGTGATGGATCCCCTCCCCTCCTGTCATCAGACAGAAGGAAGGGACCCACGGGACAGGGAGGAATGGAGAGAGGTCTCTCCTCAGAGAGGCAAGTGAAAACCCTCACAGCCCCCCCCACCCTCCCAGTTGCCCTTGAAAAATAGGTATGAGGCTTTGGAACTTCAGGGCCAAGCAAATGAAGATGGAGAGGAAGGTTCATCTAGTGAGTCACCTAGGGCTTGTCACTCACCTCCACGCCTTAGGGCTTCTTCAACTAAGAAGAAAAGGAGAGTAATTGTGGTGGGTGACTCCCTTCTGAGAGGAACAGAAGGGGCCATTTGTCGACCAGACCCATCCCACAGGGAAGTCTGCTGCCTCCCTGGGGCTCAGATTAGAGACGTTAAAAGGAAACTCTCTGATATGGTGCAGCCCTCCCTCTGATTATTACCCTTTGCTAGTCATCCAGGTTGGTAATGATGAGATTGCAGAGAGAAGTCCAAAGGCTATTAAAAAGGACTTCAAGGCACTGGGGTGACTGGTTGAAGTCTCAGGTGTGCAGGTGGTGTTTTCATCACTTCCTCAAGTGGTAGGAATAAATACTGTAAGAGGATGGAAAACATACTTAATCGATGCGTGGCTGTGGGGCTGGTGCCATGGTCAAAACTTTGGGTTCTTTGATCACGGGGAAGTTTTTATGGCACCAGGTCTGCAGGTGACAAATGGAATACATCTGTCTCCGAGGGGCAAAAGTTTTCTTGCAGAGGAGCTGGTGGGGCTTGTTGAAAGGGCTTTAAACTAGGCTCGAAGGGGGATGGGGATAAAACCAGGCTCACTAGAGATTAGCCTAGGAAAGGTCTTCTGTCTGCCATCCCACTTGAAGTGGGAAATGGAGATAAATATGACAACAAAAACACAGGGCTCACTAATGGGTTGCTAACCAGGAAAGTGGCTGGGAATAGTAGGAATCCAAAAGTGAAAACTACTTGCTTGACTCCCTCTCTGAAATGCTTATATACCAATGCATGGAGCATGGGGAGTAAGCAAAAGGAGTTGGAGATCTGCATTAGGTTGAATGGCTATGACATAATCACAATCACCAAAACATGTTGGGACAGCTCCCATGACTGGAATGTTGTCATGGATGGCTATGTACTATTTAGGAAAGACAGAGCAACAAGGCGAAGTGGTGGTGTTGATCTTTATGTACGAGAGAAACTGGAATGCATTGAGTTCTATCCAGGGAGGGAGGTAGAAGAAGGTTAAAAGCTTGTGGGTAAGAATTAAGGGACATGCAATTGAAGGTGAAACTGTTGTGGGTGTCTACTATAGACCACCAACCCAAGAAGAAGAGGTTGGTGAGGCCTTCTACAGTCAACTGGAAGTAGCCTCTAGATCACACTCCCTAGTACTTATGGGTGACTTCAATCACCCTGATATTTGCTGGAAACCCCAAACAGAAAAGCAGGTTCAGTCCAAAAGGCTCTTGCAGTGCATGGATGATAATTTTCTAATGCAGGTAGTGGAAGAACCAACGAGGAGAGGTGCACTGCTAGACCTTATATTAACGAATAAAGAAGGTCTGGTTGGGGACATTAAGGTTGGGAATAGCCTTGGTGACAGTGACCATGACATGGTGGAGTTTAGTATTTTACAAGGAAGAAGCAGGGCAATAAGTAGGATTACAACCCTGGACTTCCGTAGGGCTAACTTTGGACTCTTCAAAGATCTACTTGCAGGAATCCCATGGGCTAAAACTCTGGAAGGAAAGGGAGCCCAGGAAAGCTGGTCAATTTTTAAATACTGCTTCTTCCAAGCCCAAGATAGGTGCATTCCTTTGAGTAGAAAATCAGGCAGAGGTGGTAAACAACCTGCATGGATAAGCAAGGATCTTCTGAAGAAAGTCTCATGGAAGAAAGAAATGTACAGTTTGTGGAAGAAGGGACTTGTCACTTGGGAGAACCATAGGGACATTGTTAGGGTATGTAGGAAGGCAACAAGAAAGGCCAAAGCCCTCTTAGAACTTAAACTGGCAAAGGAAATAAAGGAGAACAAAAAGAGCTTCTACAAATATATCAGTAGTAAAAGGAAGGACAGGGAAAATATGGGCCCACTGCTGAATGAGGTGGGAGCCCTGGTAACAGAGGATGCAGAGAAGGCAGAGCTGCTGAATGCCTTCTTTGCTTCAGTCTTTACTAAGACCAGCCCTTATGAGCTTCAGACCCTGGATATAGGAGAGGAAGCCTGGAAGAGGGAAGACCCTCCACTAGTCAATGAAGAGTGGCTCAGAGATCAGTTATGTAAATTGAATGTGCACAGGTCCATGGGCCCTGATGAGATGCACTCAAGAGTGTTGAGAGAGCTGGCTGATGTTATCGCCCTACCAATCTCCATCATTTTCAAAAGATCGTGGCAAGCAGGAGAGGTGCCTGAGGACTGGAGGAAGGCCAATGTCACTCCAGTCTTCAAAAAGGGCAGGAAGGAAGATCCAGGAAATTACAGAGCAGTCAGCCTCAACTCCATTCCTGGAAAAATGATGGAGCAGCTCATTCTGGAGGTCATCTCTAAGCACATGGAAGAGAAGAAGGTTATCAGGAGTAGTCATCATGGATTTACCAAGGGGAAATCATGCTTGACTAATCTGATAGCCTTCTATGATGTTGTAACTAAATGGATAGATGCAGGGAGACCAGTGGATGTAGTCTACCTTGACCTTAGCAAGGCTTGTGACACAGTTTCCCATAACATCCTTGTGAGCAAGCTCAGAATATGTGGGATAAAAGAATGGATAGTGAGATGGATTAAGAACGGGCTACACAATAGAGCCCAAAGAGCGGTGGTCAAAGGTGCAGAGTCCAGCTGGAGACCTGTAACTAGTGGAGTCCCTCAGGGATCAGTGCTGGGTCCAGTCCTTTTCAACATCTTTATCAATTATCTTGATGACCTTGTCTTCTCAGCAAGTTTGCTGATGACACGAAGCTGGGAGGATTGGCTGATTCACCTGAAGGCTGTGCAGCCATTCAGCGAGATTTGGACAGGCTGGAGAGCTGGGCAAAGAGGAACCTGATGAGGTTCAACAAGAGCAAGTGCAGAGTCCTGCACCTGGGAAGGAACAACAAAAGGCTCCAGTACAGGCTAGGAGGTGATCTGCTAGAGAGCAGCTCCGTGGAGAAGGACCTTGGAGTCCTGGTAGACAAACAAGTTATCCATGGGACAACAATGTGCCCTTGTGGCCAAGAAGGCCAATGGTATCTTGGGGTGCATTAAGAGTAGTGTCTCCAGCAGATAGAGGGAGGTTCTCCTCCCCCTCTACTTGGCCCTGGTGAGACCTCACTTGGAGTATTGTGTCCAGTTCTGGGCTCCCCAGTTCAAGAGGGACAGGGATCTACTTGAGAGAGTCCAATGGAGGGCTACGAGGATGATTAAGGGACTGGAACGCCTGCCTTACGAGGAAAGGCTAAGAGACCTGGGGCTTTTCAGTCTAGAAAGGAGAAGAATGAAGGGTGATCTAATGAATGTCTATAGATACGTCTATAAATATATGAAGGCTGGGTGTCAAGAAGGCAAGGACAAGCTCTTTTCACTGCTCTTCCTGCTGAAAGAGGAGGTGGAAAGATTACGGAGTATCTGGGATTGTGAAAGAGAAATAGATCGGTGGAGTAATACCCTACCATCCTTGAGACAAAACCTGAAGGTGGAAGCTTCATGAGAAGTAGAGGATCCTCTGCCTCCTGGTCACCTGGCAGAGGTAGGGGACCTAAGAGAAGAGAGGAACTGGAAGCGGGTCCCTGCTCAAGGCAACAGGTGAACCCCCTCATGGCTTCACTCACCTTCACGTGTGCCCTTACAGAACAGGTATATGGCCCTGGATCGGGAAAATCAGGTAACTGAGGTTACTGACAAAGGTCCGTCCAGGGAGTTGCCGAGGCAGTCTGCCCCATGCGTTAGGACTGCCTCTGCTAAGAACAAAAGGAAGGTAGTTGTTGTTGGAGATTCTCTTTTGAGGGGAACTGAGGGCCCTATATGCCGGCCAGACCCAACCCTCAGGGAGGTCTTCTGCCTCCCTGGGGCCTGGGTTAGCAATGTTACCAAGAAACTCTCAGGCCTGGTGCAGCCCTCTGATTACTACCCACTAGTGGTCATGCAGGTGGGCACTGATGAAGTTGCCAAGGAAAGTCCCAGGGCAATGAAAAGGGATTTCAGAGAACTAGGCCGAATGCTTGAGGGATCAGGAGCACAGGTGGTCTTTTCCTCAGTTCCTTCAGTGGCAGGAAAAGCTGAAAGGACTAGGAAAACACAACTGATTCATGTATGGCTTAGAGGCTGGTGCCATTGGATGAACTTTGGGTTTTTCCATCATGGAGATGTTTACAGGGCACCAGGTCTGCTAGCAAACAATGGCATAGAGCTATCAACAAGGGGGAAAAGGATTCTTGGCCAGGAGTTAGCAGGGCTCATTGAGAGAGCTTTAAACTAGACTTGATGGGGGTAGGCGACAAAACTCCTGGATGGTTTGATTTCCAGGACACCGGGCCTGCTGGCATTGGATGGGAAGACCCTGTCCCGCAGGGGACAACGGGTCCTAGGGCAGGAGTTAGCAGGGCTCATTCACAGAGCTTTAAACTAGATTCGAAGCTGGGTTTGAACTAGTGGGCATTGTTCTAATATTAATGAAGACCAGAAGGCCTCCCGCCTCCCAAGGGTGAAATGCCTGTACACCAATGCACGCAGCATGGGGAATAACCAGGAGGAGTTAGAGGTCTGTGTGTGGTCTAATGGTTATGATCTGGTGGCAATTACAGAGACATGGTGGGACAGTTCACATGACTGGAATGTGGTCATGGATGGCTATGTCCCTTTAAGGAAAGACAGGTCAGCAAAGCGAGGAGGTGGAGTTGCTCTTTATGTGAGAGCCACTAGAATGTATTGAGCTCTGTCCAGGGGCTGATGAGCATGTGAAAAGTCTGTGGGTACGAATTAAGGGGCAGGCTGGCATGGGTCATACAGTTGTGGGGGTCTATTACAGACCTCCTGATCAGGACAAGGGAGTTGATGAGGCTTTCTACAGGCAGCTGAAAGCAGCCTCGCAATTACAGGCCTTAGTCCTCATGGGGGATTTTAACTATCCAGATATTTGCTGGAAGGCCTACACAGCCAGCCATTCACAGTCTAGGAGGTTCCTCCAATGCATCAATGATAACTTCTTGATACAAATGGTGAACAAACCAACTAGGGGAGGAGCACTGCTGGAACTCGTGCTCACCAACAAGGAGGGTCTGGTTGAAGCGGTGATGGTCAATGGCAGCCTTGGCTGCAGTGATCACGAGATGGTGGAGTGCAGGATCCTGTGTGGGAGGAACAGAATACCTAGCAGAACCAGAACCCTGGACTTCCACAGGGCCAACTTTGGCCTCTTCAATCAATTATTAAGAGAAGTCCCATGGGACAGGGTACTAGATGGTAAAGGGGCTCAAGATAGTTGGTCACCATTCAAGAACCACTTCTCGCAAGCTCAGGATCAGAGCATCCCAATGGGTAGGAAATCAAACAAGGGAGCCAGGAGACCCGCATGGTTAAACAAGGAACTGCTGGGCAAACTCAAGTGGAAAAAGAGAATCTATGGATTATGGAAGGAGGGCCTGGCCACTTGGGAGGAATATAGGACTGTTGTCAGAGGATATAGGGAGGCAATTAGGAAAGCTAAGGCCTCCTTGGAACTAAACCTTGCTAGTGAGGTCAAAGACAATAGAAAGGGCTTCTTCAAATACATTGCAGATAGAACTAACACTAGAGGCAATATAGGCCTGCTGCTGAATGAGGTGGGTGCCCTGGTGACAGAGGATATAAAGAAGGCAGAGGTACTGAATGCCTTCTTTGCCTCTGTCTTTACTCCTGCAGACTCTCCCTAGAGGCCCCAGATCCCTGAAGCCCCAGAAGAAGTCAGGATGAAGGAGGAGTTTGCTTTGGTAGATGAGGATTGGGTTAGGGATCAGTTGTGTAATCTGGACATCCATAAATCGATGGGTCTGGATGGAATACACCCATGGGTGCTGAGGGAACTGGCTAGGCCACTCTCCATCATCTTTGGTAAGTCATGGGCAACAGGAGAGGTGCCTGAGGACTAGAGGATAGAAAAAGTCACTCCAGTCTACAAGAAGGGCAAGAAGGAGGACCTGGGTAACTATAGACCGGTCAGCATCACCTCCATCCCTGGAAAGGTGATGAAGCAACTTGTTCTTGGCACTATCTCTAGGCATATCAAGGATGAGTGGGTCATTAAGAGCAGTCAACATGGTTTGACCAAGGGAAAGTCATGTTTGACCAACCTTATAGCCTTCTATGGGGAAGTAACTAGGTGGATAGATGATGGTAGGGTGGTAGATGTGGTTTATCTTGATTTCAGTAAAGCATTTGACACTGTCTCCCACAGCATCCTCATAGATAAACTGAGGAAGTGTGCTCTTGATGGTCAGGTAGTGAGGTGGATCATGAACTGGTTGAAAGGAAGAAGTCAGAGAGTTGTGGTCAATGGGACAGAATCCAGTTGGAGGTCTGTGACTAGTGGAGTCCCTCAGGGGTCGGTACTGGGACCGGTACTATTCAATAATTTCATCAACGACCTGGATGAGGGAACAGAGTGTGCCCTCAGCAAGTTTGCTGATGACACTAAACTGGGAGGAGTGGCTGACACACCCTTCGTTAAGTGACATAAAAGAACCTGATTATGAAAAATGTACATAACATATGAAGCTTTTTTTTTTTTTTTAAAGTTATTAAACAGTGGGGGGGGGGGGGGTTGGTTTTCGTTTGGTTATTTTTCTGTGGGTTTTTGTGGGGTTTTTTTTTTAGACTTTAATGGGTAAGGTTACTTAAATTCCTCCTTTCAGAAAACATTGAATATTTTTTATGGAACTAAATAATGACATGACAAAAGAATTTATTTTCCAACGGAAGGTTGCGTTTTAAATCCTTTTCATTATTAAGCAAGAATGAAACCTTTCACATACATTTTTAACTGAACAAAATTTATGCCTTTAATTTGCCTTTTAAACACATACGGTGTTTCAAACAAGTATTTGCTCATTCCTAATAAAAATATTGAATATCAGCATAAGGCAGTAACATGAAGTGAGTTTGTTTACCACTAATCTTTTTCAATGATACAAAGAAATACTCACCATATTTCTGCTAATTATATCTCCTAAGTAAACCACAGCATTCATCTGAGGAGCCCAAGTTTGAATCTCTCTTTGCCAAGATGTCAACGTAGAAAGTGGCACGACTAGCAAGAAAGGCCCATACAGTTGATGTTCATGAAACAGGTAGTTCAGAAAAGAAATTGTTTGTATTGTTTTACCCAGACCCATTTCATCTGCAAGAATACAACTATTCCCTCTAAAAAAATGAAAAAACAAAACCACAAATAAATAAATTTATAAATGCTTTCAAATTAAAAACAGCAAGACTAGTTTAAGACTATACTTACTTGCACCATGAGTGAGCAAGCCAGTTCAGTCCATTTAACTGATAATCTCTTAATTCTAAATTCTCATGTCCGCCAATATAAGGTGGTTGCTTCTTTAGCGCAACAAACCTTGGCCTCTGTTTTAGAATCTGTCAAAAGCAAATTGAGCATCAGTCCTACTACTAAGTTGCCAAAATGTAATCTTATAGAAACAAAGTAGCAGCAGGAATCTGTTTGGTCACCAAGCCTAGCCTTTATTCATCGTTATTACATTTTGATCATAACCAACTGACGGTTAGTTCATATCACAACGAAATCAAGTAGGCTTTTTGTTTGTTTTAAAATGGATGACATAGAAGTTCTGGAGAAGGGGACTTGGGCACCATCCTGGCTGGAAGGCAGGTTGTGAAGGTAAGTTTGAGGCTAGCTCTTTGGACAGAAGCTGTAGCAGAAAGTACCTTCTGCTGGAAACAGTATTTTTCTCTTCTAATAGAATTCCTGTGTGCTGGTCAGAAGATGCAAATAAGCTCTTTGGTCTTGTGTCACTGAGTACCTCAGCCTTCTCTACATCCTACATGGCCTGGTCTCCAGTTTCCTTCTGAAGCGGGCCCACAGTTTCCCTTCATCTTATCGCTGACATACTTGTAGAAACTTTTCTTGTTCCCCTTAACGTCCCTGGCCAGATCCAATTATCTGTGCTTCCTTTTCATTGGGACACATCGCTCCGGGGCATGGGGGAGGTGATCCTTGAATTAAGTATAGTATTGTAGGGCTGCATCAAAAGAAGTGTGGCCAGCAGGTCAAGGGAGGCGATACTCCCCATCTACTTAGCTCTCTTGAGACCCCATTTGGAGTGCTGTGTCCAGTTTGGGAGCCCCCAACATAAGAAGGACATAGAGCTCCTGGAGCCAGTCCAGAGGAGGGCCACGAAGATGATCAGAGGGCTAGAGGACCTCTCCTATGAAGACAGGCTGAGAGAGTTGAGGCTGTTCAGCCTGGAGAAGAGAAGGCTCCGGAGAGACCTCATGGCCTTCCGTATCTGAAGGGCGCCTACAAGAAAGCTGGGGAGGGGCTTTTTACAAAGGCTTGTAGTGAGAGGACAAGGGGTAGTGGCTTAAAACTGGAAGAGGGTAGATTTAAATTAGACATTAGGAGGACATTCTTCAGCGTGAGGGTGGTGAGACACTGGAACAGGTTGCCCAGGGAAGTTGTGGAAGCCCCATCCCTGGAAATATTCAAGGGCAGGTTGGATGGGACTCTGAGCAACCTGGCCTAGTGGGAGGTGTCCCTGCCCATGCAGGGGGGTTTGAACTAGATGATCTTTAAGGTCCCTTCCAACCCTAGCCATTCAATGATGCTATGATTCTTGCTACATATATAAATATAGCTATATTTTACAGTTCTGGACAACATTAACAAATATTTTATAATATGCATCTTGTTTCTGGATGCGTAAAATGCGTCAAGTTTTTTCTTTATTATTGCAACTGTATAAATCCATTGAAATTACACGCTCACCTTGCAGTCCTTAAACGGAGTGGTCTTGGATTGATTTCTGCTAAAATACTCATCAATACACGTCTGAAATTTTTTGGCAATGAGAGCACCATCTTCCCAGCTACATTCTGAGTAAGGCAGACCCTGCCATTTGCAATAGTAATCTGGATAACCAGCTGCTGATTTTTGATTTGAATGAGCTGCAGAAATGTAGAGATACCAAATCAATATTTTCCTTCTGTATTCTAAGAAAGCACTCATGTTAGGTGATAAGACAACATGAACTAGTTTCACAGCAAAGACAGTATGACAACTTATCAGAGAAAATTTTTTGGCTTAAGTTGTTAGGGATATTAATAACCTAAACTTCTTAACTATAAATTCAACATGCAAGTAATAAACTTGTAATATTCTCAACACCATTCTTCATCTGGAAGTTTGTCACATACCAATTATCCTTTCCACTATTTGATACTGCTTATGTAGATCATCTGTAAGTTCCTGCTGGCAGTTATAATATTCCACGTCTTCTGGAGAAGCATTTTTCAGCCTGAAATGGGAATTTATTTGCAGCACTTATTACATTGTGTAGTTCTAAAACTAAGAAAATCTTGGAATTTTAAAGCTCTGTACGTAAACACCATAGGAATGCTGCTTAGACAGCGTCTTTGAAGAAGCTACAACTATGAATTTCCTGCTATAGAAGTGTTGCATCTGGCCTAGGTACGTCATCACTGATGACTGAGAAAGCTTATCAAGAGACATCTCTATCAGCTGCAGCTTGTACTAGTCATGTAGATAATTTACAATATCTGCCCTCAACACTGAGTAGTGTACTTCACGTGGTATTTTCATGGAACAGCACTGATGGCTCACTATAAGAATTTATCTCCTATGAGTAGGAAACACTAACAATCCCACCACTATTCATAGATTATATTAAACATACTAAGAAAACGGAATACCAAAACATAGCACTAAACGCAAGTATTTTTTTCACTTCTTGGTTCTGAGGCTTTAACAGAAGTTTGGGCCAAGAAAACTAAATGCTGTAATGCTTTGAGTGCTTTAGCCATTTCGGGTTTGTTGCTTTTGGTTTTTTGTCTTTTTTAATCTCTGCAGCAATCTCTGAAGAACTCAGAGCAAAACACAACCAGTCAATGACAAAATTAGTAAAGGTAAGATTTAAAACAAAACCAGAAACCCCACCACCCACCTTGTTAAAACTTTGTTTATAAGACACATTAAAATCTCGGTGCAGAAGCTGCTTCCTTAAAGGCCTGATTTTACAAGATGTGCGAGTATTCTCACTTGCTCAAATAAAGTTAGTATGCTCAGAATCTTACAGAATTATAAGGGAAGCTTGAACTTTAAAGCTTCCGTCTTCCTGTTGTATAGGCACTTGAAGCTATACCTTCACAAAGAGTTAACATAACTCACAGAAGCACAATAAAACATCTGTATTGATACAAAAAATATGCAACTTGGAAGTAGTTATAAAAATACTCACCAGCGTTTTGTTTCCTGATCCTTTTTCTTATAGTTGTCCAGTTTCTTCATTCCTTTAACATTTTGTTGCTTCAGTGTTTCCTCAGTTTCCCAAGTATTATGGATGTGTGACCAGCCTTTCCACTTAATAAGATACTGTACTTCTCCTAGCTCCTTTGACTTTTCAAACCCAGTATTTGGGTCACCATCTGCCTCAACTGCATAGATGGTGGTTGCAGCACCAGTGGCTGATAAAGAAACCACACCATAAGGCTTGATTAAGCATGCACATAAATTAACCAGTAAAAAAAAATACTGCAGAAGGCAATTTGTGATGCATGTAACTTGACTAATTGTATCTACAACTCTTATGTCACTCCTCTTATTTGAAGAATTATGATGTAGCTACATTAACACACACACAAATATACCAATGAGATTCAAAAAAGCAACCAAAAAACTCTCCATCTAACCTCTCATGAGAATTTTCTTCGCGTTCCTAGTGATCCACAGAGAACGCTCCACTAACACTGCTATATCCTTCTCATCTGTGAAAACATAACAGATATTTTACATTGGGCTCAAACAGCCCCGAGACCTGAATGGCCTACTACTCAAATTATTACTATGGACGCTATAAATCCAATTCACAGAATCAAGGAGTGGTTGAGGTTAGAAGGGACCTCTACAAGTCATCTGGTCCAACCCCCGTGCTCAAACAAGGTCACCTAGAGCCAGTTGCCCCGGACAATGTCCAGATGGCTTTTGAATATCTCCAAGGGGGAGAAACCACAAGCTCTCCGGGCAACTTATTCAAGGGCTCGCTCATGGTCAAAAAAAGTCTTTCCTGATTTTCAGATGGAACCTCCCAATTTTCAGATGGAGTTTCAGTTTGTGCCCAAAGCCTCTTGTCCTGTCACTGGACATCAATGGAAAGAGCCTGGCTCTGTCCACTTCGCACCCTCTCTTCAGGTATTTATATACATTAATGAGATCCCTCCCTGAGCCTCCTCTTCTCCATCCCAGCTCTCTCAGCTTTTCCTCATAGGAGAGATGCTCCAGTCCCTTTATCATGTTTGTGGCCCTTTGTTGGACTCTCTCCAGTAGTGCCATCAGTCTCTTGTAGTCAAAAGCCCAATACTGGACACAGCACTCCAGGTGCGGCCTCACCAGTGCTGAGTAGAGGGAAATGATCACCTCCCTCAACCTGCTGGCAATACTTTGCCTAATGCAGCCCAGGATACCATTAGCCTTCTTTACCACGAGGGCACATTGTTGAGAGTAGATAGAGTGCAAGCCCTGAGATAGGTCAAAAACTCCAGAAATCAGGTATAACTCATGGAGAAAGGCAGTTCTGAAGCGTGAGTAGGCCCATGTTTTCTATAATCAGAACCCTAATTTGCAGGGTAAAAAAAAACAAACCTCAAACAAACACATAAGCAGGACACTACATCCTATCAGCTGCTGGAAACATGACACTTCTACCATAATTCATAAAATTACTTTTAGAAGTGCACATGAAAGCACACTACTGAAATTTTAGATTCTACCATCCATTGCGCATTGTATTGCGACTATTTGTACAGGAATAACTGAAATCACAATCTCAATGATTCAGCCTTCCCAACATCATCCTTCAGCATTCAGGCTACTGGTTAGCTGTCCTATCCAGTCCACTTTTTCTCCATGCCCCTGTATAGAATTTATACCTATCAGGTATCAATAAACTGTACAAATAGTGGTGTAACAGTATGGTAAGCATTTATGCAATATGGAGCTATATTCCACTTCATTTTTTCTTTTTGCATTCATTAGTTACTTAAGTTTTTCTATGTTTTACTTTATAAGGCTTACAAAAGAAACATCCTTATGAGTATGAAAACCAAAATAAGATTACTTTCTGATATTTTTAAACTTATTTTTTACAAACGTCATGGGTTACCTACAGCTGAGAACAATTGCTGTTTACATTGCACCACAATGCACTGCAGCATCTTAAGAACACCAATAAAAAGAATACCTCCTTTTCGGCCAATTCGACTATCCATAAACTTCTCTATAGTTTCAAATTCATCTTCTTCAGGCTGCGGGACATCTTCTCCACAAACTTCCAACAAATCATCAGAATCTGTCTTGGTTTCTTCAGCTTCTTTGTAACTAATATTGACTGTTGCCTGGCGACGAGATCCTCTCTTGTCAAGGTCATCATCATCCGATGAATCAAGCTGCCTCTTTTTCTGTCCTGCAATCTTTTTGCTGCTTTTTGGTTCAATTCTTGAAGACAATAAGATGCAACACAACAGTGGGGTTTCAACACAGACAACTACAAGCCTTATGTGTTTGTTTCTGTATACATATATTACATGACTGCTCAGTTACAGCACTTTCAGTTGGAGCAGACAGGAAAGAGGCGTTCAACACAAATCACTGGTATGATAACATCTTTTGTAGCTTAAACAAGTCTTCAAAGTTCTGTAACAAATATTAATGTTTTCATTTGCCTGTATAGTAGTACAATACTTGATTAGGAATTATAAATAGCTTCTAATAGTATCTAAAATGCAAGACTCCTTACCTGCTTGGAGGTTTCCGGCTTTTGACCTTGTTTTTTGGCTCATAGTCAGATTCACTATCTTCACAACTGCTTTTCTCTCTATCTTCCTCTGATTCAGAATCAGAACCAGTTCCTGATACTGACCCTGTCCCAGACATTTGCCAGTCTTCACTGTACATATTGTGAGACAAAACAGTACCTCAAATTAGTTTTGTTGTTTTGTTTTGTTTTTTAAATCAAGTATTCACCATACATTTGCTGCTTTAATTTCAACATTCTTCACGGAAATAAAAATGTTATAGTAGTAATTTCAGCTGGAAGGACAGAAACTTATCATTAATGGATAACAGATAAAACTGCCCAGTGGGTTCAAAGGGAGTTTAATTACATTTTCTGTTATCAAGAGGTAGATGTAAAAAACAAAAAATAAAAAAATCTGGATTTCTGTATAAATTATAGCTTGTCCTGGTCTGAGCCAGGATGAAGCCAATTTTCCTTTTACTGATTTTTTTTTTTCCTTCAGTAAGCTTTCTTTTAACTAGCATCAGTGTGTTCTGACTAAGGCTGATAAGAACAGAATGTTTTTGTAACTGCTGGGTCGCATCTTTACTCTGCCGGCTCAGACACTACGGGGAGATCTATGAGCCCCCCCCCCCCGTAGGAGGCTGAGTTAGACAGCAAAATTGGCCAGAGATATTCCATTCCATATATCTACGTAAGCTCAGAGGAAGGTCAGAGATCACAGAAGACAACTTCCTTCCTGCTTCTTCTTCCCTTCTCTTCCGTCCATGGTCGGCGTCCGGGGAGGACTCCGTCCATCCATCACCGTCGACCCTTAGGCTCAAGCTCTCCTGACCCTCATCACTCTCCGCTTTCTCCGGCAGCAGTCTGGAATTTTTTGGGACTGTTCGCAGCTAAGGAGAGTGCTGTGGGAGTTGCTGGGGGCGGGGGGAGGCAAGAGGCTTTTGCACATATCTGAACATATTTGTATATAATTGTATATATTTTCTTTTATCATTAGTGTTTAATTAAAGCTCTCTGGTTTAGTTTTCAATCCAGAGATTGAAAGATACATATTTACTGGAACTTACCTATGCTCAAGTGATAAAATCCCATGACATTACATTTTGCAGAATCCAAAATTCTGTAATAGCTATGATCCCCGTGCCTCGTGAATAATTAGCAACTTCAGCACAGGAACCAAAAATAATGCAGAATCAAATATGAGAAACACACGGAAAGACTTTAACCCTGGCAATCTGAGAGGCATTGGCTCCCAAAAGCCCCCACTGAGCTTCCAAATCAGTGCTTCACGCCCATGCAAGATACTATGAGTAAGCCACTTGTGACTCCCAGTAGCAGTATTTCTGTGCTCCTGCTTAGCCGAGATCTTCTACTTTGCAACAGGAAAGATGTACCCGCTCATCAACAGTATCTTACCTCAGACTCTGTACAGAGAAATGTAATATTAATAGCTTGGGGGGAGAGGGGCATTCCGGCATGCATTCTTGAAAAGTTGCTAAATCTTTATACTACAATCTATTATCAGGCTTAGGAGTCTTTGATCAAGATGCTCAAACAGTACTAGTGGCCTTCAAAGGTAGAGTATTACTTCTAAGACCTTTTCATTAAATTTTAGATCAGGAAGCTTAAGAATCAGTGCTTTAACGCTTCTTTCACTTAAATGCACATTGGTCCTAGAAGTTACATTTTCATTGTGGTCAATACATCCGTGTGTCTTGGAAATACTATAGAATGATCTGTTTCCTTAGAAGATTTTTTTTTTTTCCACAAACAGCAAATTAAAAAACACTCAAACAGCTATTGAGATAATTTCATTAACTGGAAAAGAGGAATGAGAGAGCAATTCAATTTCTACACACTATTCCTTAAAAAAAAACCCAACACAAAACCAAAGCCCACAACCACAGAACCCCAAACAGAACACAAACACACACCCCCACACAGAGGTCACTACTAATGAGAAAGTATAACCTTTTTCACAAACTGTTTCGTCTACAGCTTAAAACCAGCTCAATTTCAACTTAGCTTTATTGACTACCCAAGACAGTGTCAAACCTGTAATAATTTTTTTGGATTTTTGCCTCTCAATTGTTTAAAGATCTGGCATGAACTACAGGATTCCAACTTAAATTTTATCTGAGACAGCCTAATTAATTAGTTTCCTATTTCTTCAATAATTTTCAGGAAGGACTTTCAAGTGCATAGAAGTGAAGCCAGTGTAATTATAAGCATTATGTCATAATGCTTATTATTACAATAAGCATTATGTCACCATAAAAAAAATTATTTATGAAAAACATCTTACTCTCTATGTTTTTTCTTCTTGGTTTCACTGGAAGAGTCATCTGCAGAATCTTCACTGCTTGATGAATCCTGCAGATAAAGGAAAAAATATATACGATTCGTTACCACAAAAAGAATGAAGTATTTTTTACTATTAAAAAGGTAATTCAGCTCCCACTTTCAAACCGAAATAATATTCTTTATTGTCTTAACCTCTTCATCCCCCTCAGTGTACCCACTGATATTGACCGATATCAGGATTGCTATTGATTTCTTATTTCTCCATGAATATGCCGTGCCAGCAGAACTCAAAAAACCCTTAAAATATAATCATTGTGCCTACATATAGTCATAGTTTAGACTGTTGCAAGTTAATAAATCAAGATGAAGGTTCTATGAAAAGCTTAATAAAACCTTCTGCCTTTTTGAGAGCTCTCTCAATTCTTGTATCCTCTCACATTTAAACACTACTAAGAAAATTTTGAGAATAGCATGTATGTTTCTTCTCTATCCATTCCTAAAAAAAATAAATGGATTAATTCTTAAAACTATTTTCCTAAAACTAATCTCAGAGATTAAATTTAGATAATTTTTATCCTGAAAAAGAGTCTTCAGGAAAAGAGTACTTAGCAACCGCTATAAAGTAATATTTTAACTATATATTATTAATTCCTTTGTTTAGTTTTAATGATGAGCAGCTAAATCTGACTCTGTCCAGAGTAATGATTAAAGACTTGTGATCACGATGCTTACTTTTTTTATAATGAAGGAAATATGAAAGTCTGCTTTTAAATAAATTCTAATTCACAGTCACTAGTGTCCTTGAAAGATATTCCTACTGCACAAAGTCAACTTTTGCTTAGTCTATGGTTTTTAAAAATCTCTAAAATTGAAGTATGGTTATCAAAATACAAGAATTATTCTATAATTTGCAAAAAACTAGCTTTCTACTCCATATAGTGTTTTTGAAAGCTGCAGCAGCTAGCTTTATATGGAGACGGAAAAGTCTTTCAGTATTTTTAACTGTCTTTATGGAACTCAGAAGGCAGAAATAAAATGAAAGTTAATACACGACTTGAAAATTTTGTCTATACACCACAAAATATCTAGCTAAAAATATCAACCTAAACTGCTATCTTTTTGGCACAACTCACCTGAAAACATGCAACTAAATATTCCCCTCCCCCATGTTTCCTTAGGAACATGTCAGTTATTTGAACATTACTTTTATAGATTAAACCCAGACTTTTTAAACACACACACTTAAGAGAACAGAAATTGGCTCTACAGAATTTTATTCTAACATATGGGGTAATGAGACATGCATGTTTACATTTTATTCACTAAGGTATATGTTATTCACCTCTTGCGAAGCACTCTCTGATGAGGCTGCCTTCTGCTGTTGTTGCTTCTTGAGCACTGTTGATCTCTGCACAGCAAGTATACTTGGACTGGACTTCCAAAACTGAATTGGAATTCAGATACAAGAGTCATTGAAACCTACTGAAATTGTAAACTTTACCACAATTATTTTTCTTAATATGAGCAGCATCACTATTAAGATGGATCTCAATATCATTAATAAAAATTCACTATAAAACACTGCATGCATTAATAATATTGGATTGGATAGCATTTTAAAGCAGCAAGACTTCTGCAGAAAGGAATGTTATATGAGAACCGACAGCACAATTTTTACAGTAAGTATAACAGTAGCTATGCAGGCCTCTATTATTAAGATAACATTTTTTTCAAGTAAATTTTTTAACTTATCTAGGTAAGACCTAGCTGATATATTTTTGCTTCATATGGAAATACCAAAGTACATAAAATATCTCAAATGGGAATGGACCCATAAAGAGCATTGAGTCCAACTCCCTGCTTCTCGCAGGACTATCTAAAACTAAACCATATGAGTAAGAGCATCATCCAGATGCTCCTTGAACTCTGACAGGCTTGGTGCTGTGACCACTACCCCGGGGAGCCTGTTCCAGTGACTGACCACCCTCTCAGTGAAAAACCTCATGTCCTATCACTGGTCACCAGAGAGAGGAGATCAGCACCTCCCCGATCTGCTGCTCCCCTTGAAGAAGTTGTGGGCTGCAATGAGGTCACCTCTCAGCCTTTTCTTCTCCAAGCTGAACAAGCCAAGTGACCTCAGTCGCTTCTCATAAGTCTTACCCTGGAGGCCTTTCACCATCTTGGTCACCCTCCTCTGGACACACTCTAATAGTTTGATGTCCTTCTTACATCAAGGCACCCAAAACTGCACACAGTACTCGAGGTGGGGCCACACCAGTGCAGTGTAGAGTGGGACAATCACCTCCCTCGACCAGCTAGCTATGCTGCACTTGATGTGCTCCAGGACACAGTTGGCCCTTTTGGCTGCCAGGGCACCCTGTTGACTCATATTCAACTTGCCATCAACCCAAACCTCCAGAGTTCTCCAGCTTCTCCTCCCCCAATTTGTATGTATAATCAGGATTACCCCATCCCAGGTGGAGAATCTGGCACTTGATCTTGCTAAATTTCATACGGTTGTTGATTGCCCAGCTCTCCAGATCTCTCTGTAAGACTTCTCTGCCCTTGAGGGAGCCCACAGCTCCTCCTTAGTATACATCGGCAAACTTACTTAATGTAAGTTTTTGCATCCAGGTAATTTATAAAAACATTGAAGAGCACTGGACCTAAAATTGAGCCCTGGGGAACACCACTGGTGACTGGCCACCAGCCTGATGTAAGCCCATTTGTTACAACTCTAAGCCCAACCCATCAGCCAATTGTTCACCCATCGTATTATGGGTTTATCTTGCTTTGCGCTAGACATTTTGTTCAAAAGAATACTATGAGAGACTGTATCAAAAGCATGAACATGAACAACAACAACAAAAAAACCCACAAGAAGAATTCTTAACAGCCTTTGAATCTTACGGTAGGAAATATTACCTTTAATATATCATCCAAATTAAGGCCATATTACACAAAGAAGAGTTCAGGTAACTTTTATGCATTGCATTTAAGAGATTTCTAAACACCGCTTTTTTCTCCTCAATTTGGCAGACTTTTTCTCCATACAGAAGATAAGCTGTACCTAAGCCTGAAATTGTCATACAAGCACTTATTGATATGAAGAAACTGAGCATTAGAGAGACAACTTAAAACAAAATTTAGAAATAACATTGTGTGGCTTTGTCTTCAGAAAAATGAAATAAGTTAATAGGTGCTTCTGCATGAGAAAATGTAGGGAAGTATCTAACTGGGCATTTACAGAGGTGAGAAATTTAAGAGTCCTCTATGTTTGTTATGAGAGCGAAGCATATGCATTCACTAGCTCAATCAAGTTAAAATTTTAAGTAAAAATTATGGGGGTTTTGTTTGTTTAGATTAAAACTGCTCTTGTAAAATGCTCTGCACAGAGTGGGTTTTTCCCACACAAAGGGTTAATTTGTATGTTTTGTTTTACCTCAGATCCATCTACTTTTGGTGGTGGCTTAGCTTGAACTTGTTGGGCAGAGAATCTTGTAGAGGTACATCATGTAGATGCTTACATCTCCAATAGCCAATCACTGAAGAACATGGAAACAATGAAATGTAGATGTAGATGAAGAGTAGGTTTGAGACCACCTGAAGAATCTAAAGGTGAACAAATCCATGGGACCTGATGGGATTCACCTGCGGCTCCTGAAAGAACTGGTGGATGAAGTTGCAAAGCCACTGTCTATCATATTTGAGAAGTCATGGCAGTCTGGTGAAGTTCCTGCTGATTGGAAACAGGGAAACATAACCCCCATTTTCAAGAAAGGAAAAAAAGAAGACCCAGCGAAATTCAGGCCGGTCAGTCTCACCTCTGTGCCTGGCAAGATCTTGGAGTAGATCCTCCTGAAGACCCTGCTAAGGCATGAGAACAACAAAGGGGTGATTGGTGACAGCCAACACAGCTTCACTAAGGGCAAGTCCTGCCTGACTAATTTGGTAGCCTTTTACGATAGGGTCACAGCCTCGGTGGACAAAGGCAGAGCGACAGATGTCATCTACCTGGATCTGTCCAAAGCTTTTGACGTTGTCCCACACAACATTCTGGTCTCAAAACTGGAACAATATGGATTTGATGGATGGACCACTCATTGGATAATGAACTGGCTGACTGGTCGCATCCAAAGAGTTGTGTTCAATGGCTCGATGTCCAAATGGAGATGTGTGACGAGTGGTGTTCCCCAAGGGTCAGTACTTGGACCAGTGTTATTTAACATCTTTGTTGGCAACATGGACAGTGGAATCGAGTGCACCCGCAGCAAGTTTGTTGATGACACCAAACTGTGTGGTGAAGTCAACATGCTGGAGGGAAGGGATGCCATCCAGAGGGACCTTGACAGGCTCGAGAAGTGGGCTCGTGTAAACTGCATGAAGCTCAACAAGGCCAAGTGCAAGGTTATGCACCTGGGTTGAGGCAATCCCATGCATGAATACAGGTTGGGAGAAGTAAGAATTGAGGACAGCCCAGGGGAGAAGGACTTGAGGGTAGTGGTGGACCAGAAGTTTAACATGAGCCGTCAATGTGCACTTGCAGCCCAGAAAGCCAACCATATCCTGGGCTGCATCAAAAGAAGCATAGCTAGCCAGTCAAGAGATGTGATTCTCCCCCTCTGCTCTGTTGAGACCCCACCTGGAGTACTGTGTCCAATTCTGGAGTCCCCAACATAAGAAGGACATAGTGCTCCTTGAGCATGTCCAGAGGAGAGCCACAAAGATGATCAGAGGACTGGAGCACCTCCCCTATGAAGATAGGCTGAGGAAGTTGGGGTTGTTTAGCCTAGAGAAGAGGAGGCTTCGTGATGACCTTATAGCAACTTTCCAATATCTGAAGGGGGCCTACAAGAAAGCTGGGGTACGACTTTTTACACGGATGTGTAGTGAGAGGACAAGGGGCAATGGTTTGAAGCTTAAAGAGGGGAGATTCAGGTTGGACATTAGGAAAAAGTTATTTCCTGTGAGGGTGGTGAGATGCTGGAACAGGTTGCCCAGGAAGGTTGTGAATACCCCCTCTCTGGAGGTCTTCAAGACCAGGTTGGATGGGGCCTTGAGCAACCTGATCTAGCAGGAGGTGTCTCTGCCCATGCAGGGGGTTGGAACTAGATGATCTTTAAGGTCCCTTCTGTGGGGAACGGTCTATCTTCTCTCCCCCCACATAAGACTAAACAAAATGCCTTTCAAGCCAGCAAAACAAGAGTGACGCCTTTTTAGTGATTTAGCCAAGGGCAGAATGGAACAGGCCTCTTGCTCTACCAGATAACTCCACAGCAAGAAAAACAGCATAAGGGTTACGATAACTGGCAGAAAAATGGACAATAGGTTAAAGACTGCCTCTAACAGAGCACATACCTGGCCAGTGCTAATTGGCTAATTTGAACAGTGGTACTTTCTCGAACAGTGATTTCTGATCTATAAAAGAGGGCAAGATCCACAGGCCGATGCTCTCTGCCTGACTGGGACGAGGCCCTGCTGCAGTACCTGGACCTGCCTGGAACGCCAGCCTCGCTGTCCGGAGGAGCCAAGAGGGAAGGGAGGGCCGCCTGTGCCCGCTCCCCGGGGACCCTGCCTGCCCAGCCTAAACCAAACCGGACCAAAGTAGGAGCTTGCCCAGCCTGCATTCGCCACCTACTTCGGGACTAAGGCCGTGCTTGCCGCAGCTGCTGCTGCTGGGAGGGGTCGCCCCGGTTACCGGGAAGCCGGCCCCCCCCCGGATCTCCTGCCGAGCCTGCCAGCCGCATCCCGGGAACCATGCGCTACGGAAGGAGGGTAAATACACACACACACGCACGCACACACACGCACACTCTAACTTTCCTGCCCGGCTCAACTCCTACCCTTTCACTCCATTGATTTTACACTCCTCCTCGGAGTGTGTCTTTAATAAGACCATAGTACCTTTGAATCCCTTTTCCAATATACACCTAGACAACCTCTCCTGAACCTTGTTCCCTTAATTAGTGTTGACCCTTAATAAACCGATTAATTAGTAAACTAAACATTGGTTTCAGTAGCAATTTGTGAGCGTGGTGGGAGGGTATTCTAATCTACCCTCTAAGATACGGTCCTGCAGTGGCCATTCCTCTGTGAGAGGCGAACGCCACGTGTGACCCTCGGGCTCATTCACAAACCTCTCCACATTGGGGGGGGAAGTCGCGGAAACTTCCTGACAGCCGGTAGCCCCCCAATACCGGCCCGCAACACCTTCCAACCTTAGCCATTCTATGATTCTATGATTCTATGAATGAGCAGGTAGACAAGGCTACTAGAATTTACATAGCTCAGGTGGACTTGGACTGGGCATGTAAGGGTGAGCTCGGTGGGCCTGTTGTCCCAAAAGTGGGGCCTGTTGTCCCAAAAGTGGGGTCCGTTACCCAGTGTGCAAGAAGCCGATCCACACACAGAGTCAAGATATTTGCTTTAATATCCTGTTCTGTGCATAAAAGGGAGCAGGGTGGTATTCCACAAAGCAAGCTCAGTTTCCCAATACACAGGTGCTACTTTTATACCCCAAAACCTGAGAAAGAACATTATTCTATCATTGGCACACACGATTGGTCAACTAATTCCTTGCTTCCATTTAAAGTGGCAATACTCAGGAAATTTCACTACGCATGCTCAAAGAGTAAAGGGTTAGTTGTTAGTAGGGGTCCCTCTAGCCTGTGGGTGTGAATTTTAGTATGCTAATGGCTCATTAATATATTAATACGGTGATTTCAATTACTCAATGTGTTTTTCCCCAGTGCTCAAGGCTGTAACCAAGATAAGCTGTGGGGAGTACTGCTTTCCATCCCTTTCATCTATCTAGCAGGTGTTCTGCAGGCCTGTCTCAAGGCCAGGCTGTTGACTACTTGGGGAATGTTTTTCCTCTAATTCATATCTGGTTTTGTCTAATTCTTACTGTTTCACTGTTATCTAGGCCTTGTTTTTATTCTGCATGTCCCTTATGTTCTCTTTTATGTGATTTTTGCCAAATGTGATCTTTTCCCCCCAAATATGACTTATTTCATATAATAACTGACAACAGGCCCAGGACACATCGGGACATCTATGAAGAGATGCAATGTACAGATGGGCTCATGATTGAGGGATGGACCTGACCATTTTGGCCATCATACAGGTCACCCCTGAATGTGATATGTGCCATAAGCAAACAAGCCAAATGGATAAAGACTCTCTGGCATGGAGGACGGTGGCTGTGATATCAGTGGGGGAGTCCTAGCAAATTGATTATATCACATTACTGTGAACACACTAAGGCAGGTGCTATGTTTACTGTGGTGGAAATGACTACCGGATGGTTAGAAACATACCCCGTGACCCATGCCACTGCCCAAAATATTATCATGGGCCTTGAAAAGCAAGTCTTATGGAAACACAGCACCTCAGAAAGAATTTAATCAGACAATGGGACTAATTTCTGAAACAACCTCATAGACACCTGGGCCAAGGAGCATGGCATTGATGGGATGTATCATATCCCCTAGTGCACCAGCCTCTGGGAAGACTGAGTGATACAATGGACTGTTAAAGACTACACTGAGATCCATGGGCACTGAGGCATTCAAGCATTGGAATGCAAATTTATTAGAAGCCCCTTGGCTGGTTAACACAAGAGGATCTGCTAACTGACCTGACCCTGTGTATTCTTGGCATAGACTACCTCAGGAGAGGGTATTTCAAGGACCCAGAATGGTAGCAGTGGGCTTTTGGTGTAGCCACCGTGACTATAGAGAAGACTGAACAGCTGTCTACCTTGCCCAGCCTCTAGGAGGATCCTCCTCTTGTGAAGTTGCTGAGTCAGAGAACAGCAGGTGCAGATTGCTACCATGACAGTGCACTGTTGGTAGTATTGCACTGAGATATCCTGGCTCCAATCCATGAGCTGATTTGTCTACTCAAGAGCCAAAGAGTAATCAGCAAGACTCACTCACCCTTTTATAGTCCCATATGGCCAGTATGAAGTCACACTGCTGTTGAGTGTTGACATACCAGACATGCTAGAACTCCAATATGACTGGAGTCAAAGGCAGCCAAGTGGTGTGCTATAGCTGACGTTGCAAATTGAGTAGTTCATAGAATCATTAAGGTTGGAAAAGACCTCTTAGATCATCAAGTCCAACTGTCAACCCAACATCACCATGTCCACTAAACCATGTCCTGAAGTGACACATCTACACATTTTTTTAACACCTCCAGGGATGGTGACACCACCACTTCCCCAGGCAGTCTGCTCCAATGGTCATTCAATAAAGAAATTTTTCCTAATATCCAATCTAAACCTCCCCTGGTGCAACCTGAGGCCATTTCCTCTTGTCCTATCACTGATTACTTGAGAGAAGCGACCAACATCCGCCTCACTACAACCTCCTTTCAGGTAGTTGTAGAGAGCGATAAGGTCTCCACTCAGCCTCTTCTTCTTCAGACTAAACAACTCCAGCTCCCTTAGTTGCTCCTCGTAAGACTTGTGCTCTCAACCCTTCACCAGCTTCCTTGCCCTTCTTTGGACTTGCTCCAGCCCCTCAATGTTATTCTTGTAGTGAGGGGCCCAGAACTGAACACATTATTTGAGGTGTAGCCTCACCAATGCTGAGTACAGGGGCACAATCACTTCCCTACTGCTGCTGGCCACGGTATTTCTGATACAAGCCAGGATGCTGTTGGCCGCTTGGCCACTCGGGCACACTACCTGCTCATATTCAGAAAGTTGTTGACCAACACCCCCAGGTCTTTCTCTGCTGGGCAGCTTTCCAGCTATTCTTCCCCAAGCTTGTAGTGTTGCATGGGGTTGTTGTGGCCCAAGTGCAGGAGCTAGCACTTAGCCTTGTTGAATATCATACAATTGGCCTTGGCCCATAGATCCAGCCTGTCCAAATCCCTCTGTAGAGCCTTCCTACCTTCAAGCAGATACACAGTCCTGCCCAACTTGGTGTTGTCTACAAACTTACAGAGGGTGCACTCGATCCCTTCATCCAGGTCATTGATAAAGATAGTAAACAAGTCTGGCCCCAAAACTGAGCCCTTGGGAACACCACTTGTCACCAGCCGCCAGCAGGATTTTCCATTCACCACAAGTCTCTGGGCTCAGCCATCTATCCAGTTTTTTACCCAGTGAAGGGTACACTTGTCTAAGCCATGATCAGCCAGCTTCTCTATGAGAGTGCTGTGGGTGACAGTGTTAAAAGTTTTACTAAAGTCTAGGTAGACAACATCTACAGCCTTTTCCTCATCCACTAGGCAGATCACCTGGTCATAGAAGGAGATCAGGTTGGTCAAGCAGGACCTGCCTTTCATAAACCCATGCTGAGTGGGCCTGATCACCTGGTTTTCCTGCATGTGCCACATGATGGCACTCAAGATGAACTGCTCCATAACCTTCTGGCACTGAGGTTAGACTGACAGGCCTATAGCTCCCCAAATCCTTCTTCCAGCCCTTCTTGTAGATGAGCGTCACATTAGACAGCCTCCAGTCATCTGGGACCTCCCCTGTTGACCAGGAGTGCTCTCGGGTGGATCCCATCTGGCCTCATAGACTTATGTGTGTCCAGGTGGTGTAGCAGGTCATTAACTGCTTCCTCCTGGATTATGGGAGTTTTATTCTGCTCTCTGTCCCTGTCTTCCAGCTCAGGAGGCTGAACACCCTGGGGGTAGCTGGTCTGACTATTAAAGACTGAGGCAAAGAAGGCATTTCCTTATCCTTGGTGGCAATGTTCCCCCCCATATCCAATAAAGGATGGACATTCTCCTTGGCTCTCTTTTTGTCATTAATGTATTTGTAAAAACATTTTTTGTTATCTCTTACAACAGTGGTCAGACTGAGCTCCAGCTGGGCTTTTGCCTTTCTAATTTTTTCTCTGTATGACCTAACGAGATCTCTGTACTAGTCTTGAGTTGCCTGTCCCCTCTTCCAAAGGTGGTAAACTCTCCTTTTTTTCCTGAGTCCCAGCAAAAGCTCCCTGTTCACCCAGTCTGGTCATCTTTCCCGCCAGTTCCTCTTATGGCACATGGGGACAGCCTGCTCCTGTGCCTTTAAGATTTCCTTCTTGAAGAGCGTCCTGCCTTCCTGGACCCCTTTGCCCTTCAGGACTGTCTCCCAAGGGACTCTCTCAACCAGTGTCCTGAACAGGCCAAAGTCTCCCCTCCATAAGTCCATGGTAGTGGTTTTGCTGCCCTCCCCTCCATACTTCACTAAAAATTGAGAACTGTACCATTTTGTGATCTCTAAGCCCAAGATGGCCTCCGACCACCATATCTCCCACCAGTCCTTCTCTGTTTGTAAAAATCAGGACTAGCAAGGCACCTCCCCTGGTAGGCTCACTTACCAGCTGTGTCAGGAAGTTATCTTCCACACATTTGAAGAACTTCCTGGACTGTTTCCTCTCTGCTGTGTTGTATTTCCAGCAGATGTCCAGTAGGTTGAAGTCCCCCACAAGAACAAGAGCTAGCGACTGAGACTTCTACCAGCCGCTTATAGAATGCTTCATCTGCCTCTTCATCCTGGTTAGGTGGTCTATAACAGACACCCAACAGGCCTTGTTGGCCTTTCCCCTTGTCCTGATCCCTAAGAACTCGACCTTATAATCACAATCAGCGAGCTCTATACAGTTGAAACATGCCCTAACGTACAGAGCCACCCCACTGCCTATCCTTCCTTGCCTATCCTTTCTGAAGAGCTTATAGCCATCCATTGCAGTACTCCAGTTGTGAGAGTCATCCCATCCTCTCTGTGAGAATTTATACCCGGAACTTAATAAATTATTGTCACATTTTGACTCAGGATCAGCAATTAAACCAGTAACAATAATGCTCTCCATCCCCTCCCCTCTCCCCCAGGTGGGGAAGGAATGAGAAAATGAAGGAGAGAGACTTTCAAAACTGAAAACTAAACTAGACAGCTTTAGTTAAATACTAATGATAAAAGAAAATATGTACAATTATATACATGTGTTCAGGAATGTGCAAAACCCTATTGCCTCCCCCCACCCCCAGCAACTCCCGTGGCACTCTCCTTAGCTGTGAGCAGTTCTGAAATGTCCTGGACTGCTGCCAGAGAGAGCAGCAGAGCAGACAGGAGCTGAGGGTAGAGTTATGAGGGTCAGGAATGCACAAATCTAGGGATCAATGGTGATGTATAGAATCATCAAGGTTGGAAAAGACCTTCAAGATCATCGAGTCCAACCATCCACCCTGCAACCCCTAACCACTAAACCATCTTATGAAACACCATGTCTACCCCTTTTTTGAACATCTCTAGGGATGGTGCCTCCACCACCTCCCTGGGCAGCCTGTTCCAATGCCTTACCACACTTTCTGTGAAGAAATTTTTTTCTAATATCCAGCCTGAACCTCCCCTGGGGCAGTGTGACCCCATTTCCTCTTGTCCTATCGCTCGTTCACCAGGGAGAAGAGGCCAACACATGCCTCACTACAACCTCCTTTCAGATAGTTGTAGAGGGCAATGAGGTCCCCTCTCAGCCTCCTCTTCTCCAGGCTGAACAGCCCTAGCTCCCTCAGCCTCTCCTCATAAGGCCGGTTCTCAAGATCCCTAATCAGCTTAGTTGCCCTTCTCTGCACCCTCTCCAGCACCTCAATGTCCTTCTTATACTGGGGTGCCCAAAACTGCAAACAGTCCTTGAGGTGTGGCCTCATCAAAGCCAAGTAGAGGGGCAGGATCACCTCCCTGGTCCTGCTGGTCATGCTATTCCTGATGCAGGCCAGGATGGTGTTGGCCTTCTTGACCACCTGGGCACACTGCTGACTCACGTTCACCTGGCTGTTAATCAGCACACCCAGGTCCCTTTCTGCTGGGCAGCTCTCCAGATGGAGAGCTCCACAAGGAGTCCTATGTGAACACCAGCCGTGGACAAAAGAGAAGGGAAGAAGAAGCAGGAAGGAAGTTGACTCCCGTGATCTCTGACCTTACACCGAGCTTACATAGATATATGGAATGGAATATTTTGGTCAATTTTGCTGTCCATCTAGTCCACTCCTCCATATGGGAGGGTCACAGATATGACTCTTCTGCTCCCTGTAGCATTTGAAGCTGCAGCTTCAACAAGTAGAACAGTGAGCTTGGTGTCTCAGCAGTAAAATAAACATTCCAGCGTTATCAGTCCACTAACTGGAAAACTTGCTGCTAGTTAAAAGAGAGCTTACTGAAGGAAAAAAAATCAGTACAAGGAAAATTGGCTTAATCCTGACTCAAACTAGGACATTCCACCACTTATTCCATGCCATATATATTACACGTAGGCTCTATATTGTGCTCTCAAATTAGGGATTCTTCCCCAGACTTAGATTACCTTCTACTATACTTCACCATCCCTGATCATCACACACCAAGTATACCCAGGTCCCTATGCAAAAACAACACTCCAGACAGGTTTACCTTTCCCAAAGAAGGAAAACCCCAAACACTTTTCCCCAACAGATTCCTTTCACATACCACAGGGACTTGATCCCCATCTGCAGTACGTAAAAGGTCTGACTGAGCAGGACCAGCCCAATTGATGGATCCCCTGGTATTAACTAACCAGGTGGCCTTTGCCAAATTTTTGTCCCAGTTTTTGAAAGTTCCACCACACTTTGCCTTCAGGGTAGCTTTTAACAGATCATTGTACCTTTCAGCTTTCCCCGAGGCTTGTGCATAGTACAGGATATGGTAGATCCAATCAATACCATGCTCTTTAGCCCAGTCACAAGACTGTTTTTGAAATGAGTCCCATTGTCTGACTCAATTCTTTCTGGAGTACCATGTCTCCACAAAATTGGCTTCTCAAGGCCCAGGATGGTGTTCCAGGCTTTGGCATGAGTCACAGGATATGTTTCCAACCATCCTGTACTTGTTTCCACCACTGTAAGCACATAGCACTTACCCTGGCGGGTCTGAGGCAGCGTCATATAGTAAATTTGCCAAGCATCCCCATACCTGTACTTTGACCACGTCCCCTCATACCACAAGGGTTTTAACCTTTTAGCTTGCTTAAGTGCGGCACACTTGTGAATCACCTGTGCAATAGTGTCTATGGTCAAGTCCACTCCATGGTCACGAGCCCATCTGTATGTTGCATCTCTGCCCTGATGACCTGAAGTGTCATGGGCCCACCGAGCCAGAAAGAGCTCACCCTTATGTTCCTAGTCTAAGTCTATTTGGAACACTTGAGCAGCCTCATCTGCTACTTGGTTGTGTCAATGTTCCTGAGTGGCTCAACTCAGAGGTACGTGTGCACCTACATGACGCACTTTTACCACCAGTTTCTCTATCCGAGCTGCAATGTCTTTCCACAGCACGGCAACCCTAACAGGTTTACCTTTTCGCTGCCAGCTGTTCTGCTGCCACTGCTTTAGCCAACCCCACAAGGCATTTGCTGCCATCCACGAGTCAGTGTAAGAAAGAGTCTTGACCACTCCTCTTGCTCAGCAATGTCCAAAGCCAGCTGGATGGCTTTTACCTCTGCAAACTGACTCGATTCACCTTCTCCTTCTGCTGCTTGTGCCACTAGTCGTGTAGGACTCCACATGGTAGCTTTCCACTTTCGGCAGTTCCCTACAAGATGACAGGAGCCATCAGTGAGCAGAGCAAATAGTTTCCCAGTCTCTCTGGTAGGTGATCATATGGTAGAGCTTCTTGAGCTCGTTTCACCACTTCTTCTGCTGGCATTCCAAAGTGTGTGCTTTCTGGCCGGTCTATAATTTCTTCTACGATACCTGGACAATTAGGTCTTCCTATTCGAGCTTGCTGGGTAATTAAAGCAGTCCATTTACTCCAAGTCACATCGGCGGCATGATGGATAGGAGAAATATTTCCCTTGAACATGAAGCTCAGTATTGGTAATTGGGGTGCCAGGAGAAGCTGTACTTCAGTGCCAATCAGTTCTGAAGCGGCTCTAACTCCTTCATGTGCTGCAAATATCTCCTTTTCAGTTGTTATGTAGTTGGCCTCAGAACCTCTGTAGCTTTGGCTCTGGAATCCAGGGGTCGATCTCAAGTCTCCCCTGGTGCTTTCTGCCAGAGGCTCCAGGTAGGACCATTGTGCCCGGCTGCAGTGTAGAGCATATTTTTGATGTCTGGCCCTGTTCCAACTGGTCCAAGGGCTATTGCCTGCACAATCTTCTTTTTGATCTGCTCAAGAGCTTTCTGTTGTTCAGGACACCATTTAAAGTCACTGTTCTTTCGGGTCACCCCATAGAGAGGTTTCACAATATGACTGTAACCAGGAATATGCATTCTCCAGAAACCAACAGTCCCTAAAAAGGTTTGAGTGTCCTTTTTGTTAGTTGGTGGGCCCATATCTGTTATTTTGTCAGTCATGTCTGTTGTGGTCTAACGTCAATAGCAGTCCACTGGAAGTCAGGATGTTTCTGCAACTTCCTCTCTTATTGAGAGGTTTGATTTAAAGGGACCAAGCATTGCACATGGCGGTCACCTTGTACAGAGGAACAGCCACTGCTGGACTGTATTTTAGAGTGGAAACTAAGATATTGCCCTCACCACGCTCGCACACTATTACTGACACCAATATTTAAATTTACAAATTAACTGGTGTATTAGGGGAAAAGCCAAATTAAGGGAGAAGGGTTCAGGAAAGGTAAGTTGAGGGATATATCAGGGAAAGAATTCAAGAGTAATATGCCCTTATTAAATAGCAATGTACACTCCCTAGGAGGGGTGCAAGGATCAAGGGAGTAAGAGGGAGGAGGAGAAGCCCAATGAAAAATCCTCTTTTACAAGTTGTGATGTGCGTGAGTTGGAAGGACCAGGACCGCCAATAAGGGGAGGAGCAAGGGGAGTAGGGTACACAGCCTTACTCTATTCCTGAGACGGTCTGGCGTGAGAGCTTTATATGGGCAATCTCTCCTTCAGCATGGCTACCAGCCTCACATGCCGAAGCGGAGACCTGCATCGCGCCTTAGTTGATTTGCAGTGGTAGTTTGGTCTCTCGCTGCAATGATCTCCTCCTTGTCCTTGCGTAGCTTGTCTAATGTTGACAGGCAGCACATCTCCCAGTGAGCTCCTTGTAATCCAAGGCCAAGTCTCAGCCAGCCTTTTCTCCAACCAAGCAGTGAAATATCTGACAGCAACCAGCCACAGCAAGCAAACTGCCAGCAGACAGACAGCTGACGGCAAGCAGTGTCTCTCTGGCAACTGCAAACCTTCCGACTGGCTCCCGCGAACCTTCCGTCTGGCTCCCAGCAAGCGGCAAAGAACCAGTAAGAGCCATAAGCAGGCACTGCCTTTTATAGCCCAAGGTTCACTGTCCATGTTGGTGCTGCATTGCATTCTCTCATTTGCATATAGGCCTTAGCTAATCAGGGTTCTGTATCCCTGGGTCCAGATCTGGGGCAGGAACTTCCAGGTGCAGTTTGCAACTTTGTATCTTTTTTCCCACCTTTGGATCTGTCAGTCAAACAGGCAGGTTTGTCCTTGTGTATGTCCTTGAACAGTCAGCAAGAAGGCAGGGAGCAGTAGCCATGTTGCCCATAGCGCCTGCTGGCTCAAAAGGTATTTTATATAGTCTTATGTGGGGGAGATGGGCTGTTCCTCACATCACAGCCTGTGGCTTTGGGGCAGCAGGTTGTTATTTGGGGTATTTTGTACGCATCGATATATATTTCATCTGGGCTTGTATCCAAATCCTTTTCCTCAGCAGTGTATCCTTTCCCTCCTCAGATGTCAAAACAAATGTTACAATTTTTCATTTAAACACTGATAACAACGGACAAGGGAACAATTCCCAAACAAGGTATGCACTAACATTCCCAACAATTCAATGTATCATTGAAGTTGCCTTATCACTGTTTCTGTTATAAGAGGTAAGTATTGAGAAAACATTCAGAGATCTTTAAAGAAAAAAAAGTTATAAATCTTCTCTTTAACTTGAGGTATCTTTAACGTTCAATCAAAGATAACTAGATATTTAAGTCCCAGGGCTTCTTAACAGTTATTAAACTCCTAAACTTAATTATTATTAAATCTCATGTCCTTGTTTGAGCCAGGATTAAGCTATTTTTCCTTTTACTGATTTTTTTTTTTCAGTAAGATCTCTTTTAACTAGCAGCAAGTCTTCCAGCTAGTGGACTGATAACACAGGAATGTTTTTGTTACCGCCGGGACTCCAAGGTCACATCTTTGCCCTGCCGGCTCAGACACTACCAGGAGATCTATGACACCCCCATAGGAAGCTGAAATAGACAGACAGCAAAATTGGCCAGAGATATTCCATTCCATATATCTACGTAAGCTCAGAGGAAGCTCAGAGATCACAGAAGACAATTTCCTTCCTGCTTCTTCTTCCTTTCTCTTCCGTCCATGGTTGGCGTCCAGGTAGGACTCCATCCCTCCATCACCATCAACCCCTAGGCTGAGCATCCTTCAACCCTCATAACTCTACACTCTCTCTCTCCAGCAGTGGTCCAGGACTTTTTGGGACTGTTCGCAGCTAAGGAGAGTGCCATGGGAGTTGCTGGGAGTGGGGGGAGGCAATAGTGTTTTACACATTTGTGAACCCATTTGTATGTAATTGTGCATATTTTCTTTTATCATTAGTGTCTAATTTAGTTTTCAGTCCAGAGAGTCTGTCTCCCTCGTTCTCTCTCTCCTTCCCTACCTGGGTGGGAGGGGATCGAGAGCATTGTTGTCTCTGGTTTAATTGCCCATCCTGAGTCAAACTGTGACAAATATCTTTATTATTGACCTAGATGAGGAGATTGAGTGCTTCCTAAGTAAGTTTGCAGATGACACTAAGCTGGGAGGAAGTGTCGACTTGTTTGAGGGTAGGAAGGCTCTGCAGAGAGACCTGGACAGACTGGACTGATGGGCCGAGGCCAATTGTATGAGGTTTAACAAGGCCAAGTGCCAAGTCCTGCATTTCAGTCACAACAACCCCATGCAAAGCTACAGGCTTGGGGATGAGTGGTTGGAAAGCTCCATGGTGGAGAAAGACCTGGGGGTGCTGGTTGACACCTGACTTAACATGAGTCATCAGTGTGCCCAGGTGGCCAAGAAGGCCAACAGCATCCTGGCCTGCATCAGGAACAGTGTGGCCAGCAGGAGGAGAGAAGTGATTGTGCCCCTGTACTCGGCATTGGTGAGGCCACACCTTGAGTACTGTGTCCAGTTCTGGGCCCCTCACTACAGGAAGGATGTTGAGTTGCTGTAGCATGTCCAGAGGAGAGCTACCAAGCTGGTGAAAGGTCTGGAGAATAAGTCCTATGAGGAGAGGCTGAGGGAACTGGGATTGTTTAGTTTGAAGAAGAGGAGGCTGAGGGGAGACCTCATTACTCTCTACAACTACCTGAAAGAAGGTTGTAGGGAGGTGGGAGTTGACCTCTTCTCTCAAGTGAATATTGACAGAACAAGAGGAAATTGCCTGAAGCTGTGCCAGGAAAGGTTTAGACTGGATATTAGAAAGAATTTCTTTATCAAAAGAGTGGTTGGACAGTGGAACAGGCTGCTCAGGGAGGTGGTGGAGTCACCATCCCTGGAAGTGTTTAAAAGAAATGTAGATATAGTGCTTAGCAACATGATTTAAGCACTGAATGGGTAAATTAGGTTATAGTGGGAGGATCTAGGTTATGGTTGGACTTGATGATCTTCAAGGTCCCTTCCAACCAGTATGATTTGATTTGATTCAATTCTATTCTTCCCTGAGATGTAAATTGTCAGTTGTTAGGGGATGTTCCCCAAGTCTAATTTTGCAAAGGTCACACGAAGAAATGACTGTCTTGCACTGGTTGTGGGTGACAGGCCACCCAAGGGCTTGTGCCTCTTTATATAAATAAAAACTTCCTGAGTGACCTCTTTTGCAATGGAGCCACTCAAGCAATCTTTTCCATTCCTTAATTTCCCCTTCTGTGATAGCTGATCAAATTTCCACCACATTGATTCTAGCTAGTTCATCAACATGGTTATTCCACTTACTAGCCTCGTCTTTTAGGCTTGACTGATGTGAAGGCACCCACCCTACATGAAAGTTGGGGTTTTCCTTAGCTATCTTCAGTATTTGCTGCCACTTCTCTTTATGCCATACCAGCACCCTGTTAATTTCCCAGTTATTGTTCTCCCAGAATGTAAGCCACTCCACACAGCCCTTAAAGACTGCAAAGGAGTCTGTGTAGATGTACACAGCTTCCTTAGAGGCTCTTACTTTTACAAAAACATTAAAGACAGTGTCCAGCTCTCCAGCCTGGGCGTTACCTTTATCTTGATTTATTATTTACTCACCTGTGGAGGGTTTGAAGGCAGCAGATTTAAATAACCATATCTTGCCTTCCCTGTTGGAAGAGGCATCTGTAAACCAAGCATTTATTATATCACTTTTATGTTCCGGGGCCTCTTTAATAGCACTGGGAGCTTTCATTATCAAATCTTTTTCATTTGTCGAGCCAATTTGTTCCTGAATTTTTAATTGTTTATCTGGACCTTCTTCAATCTGGAAAAGCCCAGAAAAATATTCAATTTGACTATACCATTTTCAGATGGTTCCCTTTTGAGATATCCCTTCTGTAGGGGCCCTTCAAGACAGCACTTGATTAATTACTTTGAAAGGACCTCGGAGGATTACCCTTTGTTTTTCAATAATTTTGCTGACTTCTTTTAATGCTATACTCACTGTTAACAACCCCTTCTCCAGAATGGAGTATTGTTTTTCTGAATCTTTAAATTATTGGGAATAAAAGCCGATTGGTTGGGTGCTCCCATTAGGTCCCAATTGCCAAAAGTGAGATGATAAGGCACTGGCTGAAAATCCCCATTCTATTATTGGATCCTCTGGGTGGACAGGCCCCAGAGTTTGGTGCATTTGTACCTCCAATAATAATAGTTGGAGTGCTTCGTCATTCACAATGACAATTTCATTTTAATAAATCATAGAGGATGTGCTATGATAGATAAGTCTGGGATATGCTTCCACCAGTACTGGAGGATCCCCAGTATCTCTTGCAGCTCTTTCTTATTGGTGGAAACTTTTATCTCTCCCAGGTGAGACAAGGTATTGGGAGGAAATGTTCCACGTTCCCCCCTTCCATTTTATCCCCAGAAATTTTGCCTCTTGGGATGGTGTCCTGGTTTGAGCCAGGATGAAGCCAATTTTCCTTTTTACTGATTTTTTTTTTTTCCTTCAGTGAGCTTTCTTTTAACTAGCAACATTCTGTTCTAGCTAGGCTGATAAGACATTGGAATGCTTTTCTAACTGCTGGGTCTTCAAGGTCGCACCTTCACTCTGCCAACTCAGACACTACGGGGAGATCTAGGACCCCCCCGTAGGAGGCTGAGTTAGACAGACAGCAAAATTGGCCAGAGATATTCCATTCCATATATCTACGTAAGTTCAGAGGAAGGTCAGAGATCACAGAAGACAACTTCCTTCCTGCTTCTTCTTCCCTTCCCTTCCATCCATGGCTGGCATCCAGGGAGGACTCCGTCCATCCAGCACTGTCGACCCTTAGGCTAGAGCTCTCCTGACCCTCATCACTCTCCGCTTTCTCCTGCAGCAGTTCCAGGATTTCTCGGAACTGTTCCAGCTCAGGGGAGTGTGGTGGGACTTGCTGGGGGTGGTGGGAGGTGAGAGGCTCTTACACATACCTGAACATATCTGTATATAATTGTATATATTTTCTTATATCATTAGTGTTTAATTAAAGCTGTGTAGCTTAGTTTTCAATCCAGCCAAGTCTCTCTCTTTTTCTCTCTCTCCTTCCCTACCTGGGTGGGAGGGGGAGGGGATTGAGAGCATTGTTGTCGGACCTGAGTCAAACGCTGACAGATGGGGGTTGCCTCTTTTTCTCAGGGATCTCTATTTGCATGTCCGTTAAATGCCCAATTATGGCGTCATAAACCGCCCTTACCTCCTCCTCACTCTGCCCCCTACCAGCACATCGTCTATGTACTGATAGAATTTAATTTTGGAATTATCTTTGATTTCTGGAATGTTTTCCAGCTGACGCACAAGCGTGTGTGGGCCAGTGTGGGTGAGTGTATTCCTGGGGCAACCTTGTAAAAGTATACTGTATCCCATCCCAAGTAAAAGCAAAATAGTTTTGATCCTCAGGATCAATAGGAATCTGAAAGAACATATCTTTCACATCCAAGGAGGCTAGCACGGGGTGTGCTGCTTCTTGAATCTACAATACCAGGTCTGCTATGTTTGAGTACCTCTGTATTTGCGTTCAATTTTCTGTAATCAACTGTCTTTCTCCATTTACTATTTGGTTTTCTTACAGGCCAGATTGGGGAGTTAAATGGTGAATGACAGGGCACAATAATGCCCCTTTGTTTTAAATCAGAAATCACTCATTTAATGTCTTCTTTGGCAGCAATAGGAATGGGGTACTGCCGCACATTTGTTATCCTGCTTTGTAGCAGGTGGGGAGCACACTGTAACAATCTAACTTTTAGTGTGGGCGTGCCGAAGTTCCAAAAACGGCCTTCTTCATCTGTCCACGCTCAGCCCATGAGAACATCCATTCCTAATAAATTGTAAGGAATGTCATCCACAATCATTTCAGTCCCAATTAATTCTTCTTCTCCTGGCAGTTTTAAAGGAACTTTAGCTGTTCTTTGTAAAGTGGGCTTGCCACTTATGAATATTGGCTTTAGAGATGAATTAATGCCACATTGTTTGGCCACATCAGCTCTTAGTGTGGAGATCTGTGCTCCCGTGTCCACCACAAATGTTACAGGATGATGTTTTGGCCCAACAGCACAAGTAAGTTCCAAGTTTTTGTTTTGAACTAATCTTAGCACATTTTGCCAATCTTTTGGAGGACTGGAAATTTTAGGGCCTGATTGGTTATCATTTTTCTGCCAATCATTTTTGTTTTCAGGAATGGCCTCCCATTGCCCTTTCAGGGGATCAGCTGAATTGGCTGCATTGGGATCCTGTCCTTTCTCCTCCCTCTGCCATCTTTTTGGTTTCTTTTTATTGGCAGAAGGAGGGCCATTTAGTTTTCCAAATTGTTGGATCTTTCCCCTGAATTAGACCTTGTAGGCCATTTGTCTATTAATGTTTTGAGGTGATTGTAAGTATAATTCTGAGCCAAAAGCTCAGATGGGATGCCTATATGCTTGGCTTCCTCCTTAAGCCTGGTGTATGGTCCCATATCACCTTGTGACAAAGCACCTTTATCATTGGAGTGTTGACTCTTATGTGTGCTGTTATGCCTTTTGCCACCTTTACCTTTCCCACAACCATCCAGTCACCCCATGACTCTCGTCGCTGCTGTGGAGAGCTCCAGAGTGGCACGGCAGCCACGGTGGCATAAGAAGGCTCCTTGTTGAGAGCACGCGGCAGCGCAGAGCGGAGAGCGGCAGCAGCACCGGCAGCGGTGAGAGCTGCTCCTTTAATTACTGAGGATTAGAGAAGGGGCCGGGCTTCCCGGAGACGGCGAAGCCGGAGCAGAGCGAGGAGACCCGAGTCTGAGCGGGAATCCTGAGAGGAACAGGAAGGCTGACGTGGCGGGGGGCGTGGCTAAGAACGGCGGCAAGGTTTAAAAGCGGCAGCTAGCCTTCACAGGAAGTGGCGCGAGGGCGGAGAGCGCGAGGGCACGCGGTAGCTTTCTCTAGCATGGTCACAACACGCCCTAAAACCGTATTGAAAAAGGATATGGAAACTCAGACGGAGGTTCTGAGCAGGCACGCAGCTGTGCAGGTCTCTGACTGCAGCAAATGCCTGAGCTTGGCACTGGTACCAGAGGGAGCCAGTGGCACTGCGTGTGTGCAGTGTGAGCAAATCAATGATCTCCTTAGGCAGGTGGTTAGACTGATAGAGGAGGTTGAAAGACTAAGAACTATCAGAGAATGTGAGAGCGAAATAGATTGGTGGAGCCAAACCCTGAGGCAAGGGCAGAAGGAAGAGGTTCTAGAGCAAGTGATGGATCCCCTCCTGTCATCAGACAGAAAGAGAGAACTTTAGAGACATGGAGGAATGGAGGGAGGTCTGTCCTCGGAGAGGCAAGCAAAAACCCTCCCAACCCCCTCCGCCCTCCAAATTGCCCTTGAAGAATAGGTATGAGGCCTTGGTACTTCAAGGACAGGAAAATGAAGTTGGAGTGATAGATTTGTCTAGTGAACCACCTAGGACTTGTTGCTCAGCTCCACGCCTTAGGACTTCTTCAACTAAGAAGGAAAGGAGGGTAATTGTGCTGGGTGACTCCCTTCTGAGGGGAACAGAAGGGCCCATCTGTCGACCAGACCCATCCCACAGGGAGGTCTGCTGCCTCCCTGGGGCTCGCATTAGAGATGTTAAAAGGAAACTCTCTAGTATGGTAAATCCATCTGATTACTACCCACTGCTGATTTTTCAGGTTGGCAGTGATTAAATTATTACAAGAAATGTAAGGGCAATGAAGAGAGACTTCAGGGCCCTGGGACGGGTAGTTAGGGGACCTGGAGCGCAAGTCGTGTTTGCCTCCATACCTCCTGCAAGAATGGGTGGAGAGATAAACAGAAAGAGTTTACTGATGAATGAATGGCTACAAGACTGGTGCCAAAGGCAGGGCTTTGGTTTTTTTGATCATGGGCTGCTCTATGAGACACCTGGCCTGATGGTGGCAGGTGAGATGCACCTGTCACAGAGGGGGAAAAGGCTTTTGGGGCAGGACTTAGCAGGGCTCATTGAGAGAGCTTTAAACTAGATGTGAAGGGGGGAGGGGAGAAAACTGGGTCTGTTAGGGACAAGCCCAAGAGGAACATACCAGGGCCTGAAGAAAGGTGGTCTAAGGAGGATTTGGTCCCACCAGTGTGCTCTGCTTGCTTCCTGAAATGCCTGTACACCAATGCACGCAGCATGGGGAATAAACAGGAAGAGTTAGAGGTCTGTGTGCAGTCTAAGGGTTATGATCTGGTAGCAATAACAGAGACATGGTGGGACAGCTCACACAACTGGAATGTGGCCATGGATGGCTATGTGCTTTTTAGGAAAGATCGGTCGGTGAAGCGAGGTGGTGGAGTTGCTCTTTATGTGAGAGAGCAACTAGAATGTATCGAGTTTTGTGCAGGGGCTGATGAGGGGCAAGTTGAAAGTCTGTGGGTAAGAATTAAAGGGCAGGTTGGTATGGGTGATACAGTTGTGGGGGTCTACTACAGACCTCCTGATCAAGATGAGGAAGTTGATGAGACTTTCTACAAGCAGCTGAAAGCAGCCTCACAATTACAGTCCTTGGCCCTCATGGGAGATTTTAACTACCCTGATATCTGCTGGAAGACTTACACAGCCAGCCTTTCACAGTCTAGGAGGTTCCTCCAGTGCATTGACGACAACTTCTTAATGCAAATGGTGGACAAGCCGACTAGAAGAGGAGCACTGCTGGATCTTGTGCTCACCAACAAGGAGGGCCTTGTTGAAGCAGTGGTGGTCAATGGCAGCCTTGGCTGCAGTGACCATGAGATGGTGGAGTTCAGGATCCTGTGTGGGAGGAACAGAATACCCAGCAGGACCAGAACCCTGGACTTCCACAGAGCAAACTTCGGCCTCCTCAATCAATTGTTAAGGGAAGTCCCATGGGACAGGGTGCTAGAAGGTAAAGGGGCTCAAGATAGCTGGTCAACATTCAAGGACCACTTCTTGCAAGCACAGGATCAGTGTGTCCCAATGGGTAGAAAATCTAGTAAGGGAGCTAGGAGACCAGCGTGGTTAAAAAAGGAACTGCTGGGCAAACTCAAGTGGAAAAGGAAAATCTATAGATCATGGAAGGAGGGGCTGGTCACTTGGGAGGAATATAGGACTGTTGTCAGAAGATGTAGGGAGGCAACTAGGAAAGCTAAGGCCTCTTTGGAACTTAACCTTGCAAGTTGGGTTAAAGACAATAGAAAGGGCTTTTTCAAATACATAGCCGACAAAACTAACACCAGAGGCAATATAGGCCCACTGCTGAATGAGGTGGGTGCCCTAGTGACAGAGGATATAAAGAAGGCAGAAGTGCTGAATGCCTTCTTTGCCTCTGTCTTTACTCCTGCAGGCTTTCCCCATGAGGCCCAGTTTCATATAGCCCCAGAAGAAGTCAAGATAAAGGAGGAGTTTGCCCAGGTAGATGAGGATTGGGTTAGGGATCAGTTGAGTAATCTGGACATCCATAAATCGATGGGTCCGGATGAAATGCATCCAAGGGTGCTGAGGGAGCTGGCGGAGGTCATTACTAGGCCACTCTCCATCATCTTTGGTAAGTCATGGGTAACAGGAGAGGTGCCTGAGGACTGGAGGATAGCAAATGTCACTCCAGTCTACAAGAAGGGCAAGAAGGAGGACCCGGGTAACTATAAACGATCAGCCTCACCTCCATCCCTGGAAAGGTGATGGAACAACTTGTCCTTGGCACTATCTCTAGACATATCAAGGACATGGGGGTCATCAAGAGCAGTCAACATGGTTTTACCAAGGGTAAGTCATGTTTGACTAACCTCATAGCCTTCTATGAGGAAATTACCAGGTGGATAGATGATGGTAGAGCGGTAGATGTGGTCTATCTTGATTTCAGTAAAGCATTTGACACCGTCTCCCACAGCATCCTTGTAGATAAGTTGATCAAGTATGGGTTTGATGATCAGGCAGTGAGGTGGATCAAGAACTGGTTGAAAGGAAGAAGTCAGAGAGTTGTAGTCAATGGGACAGAATCTAGTTGGAGGCCTGTGACTAGTGGAGTCCCCCAGGGGTCAGTACTGGGACCAGTGTTGTTCAACATCTTCATCAACGACCTGGATGAGGGCACAGAATGTACCCTCAGCAAGTTTGCTGATGACACCAAGCTGGGAGGAGTGGCTGACACACCAGAAGGCTGTGCTGCCATGCAGAGAGACCCGGACAGGCTGGAGACTTGGGCGGGGAAAAACCTGATGAAGTTCAACAAGGGCAAGTGTAGAGTTTTGCATTTGGGGAAGAAAAATGCCATGTACCAGTACAGGTTGGGGGCTGACCTGCTAGAGAGCAGTGTAGGTGAAAGGGACCTGGGGGTCCTGGTAGACAGGAGGATGACCATGAGCCAGCAGTGTGCCCTTGTGGCTAAGAAGGCCAATGGCATCCTGGGGTGCATTAGAAAGGGTGTGGTTAGTAGGTCAAGGGAGGTTCTCCTCCCCCTCTGTTCTGCATTGGTGAGGCCGCATCTGGAGTATTGTGTCCAGTTTTGGGCCCCTCAGTTCAAGAAGGACAGGGAACTGCTGGAAAGAGTCCAGCGCAGAGCCACAAAGATGATTAAGGGAGTGGAACATCTCCCTTATGAGGAAAGGCTGAGAGAGCTGGGTCTCTTTAGTTTGGAGAAAAGGAGACTGAGGGGGGACCTCATCAATGTTTACAAATACGTAAAGGGTGAGTGTCAAGAAGATGGAGTTAAGCTTTTTTCAGTGATGACCAGTGATAGGACAAGGAGTAATGGATACAAATTGGAGCATAGGAGGTTTAAGGTGAATATCAGAAAAAATTTTTTTACTGTGAGAGTGACAGAGCACTGGAACAGGCTGCCCAGAGAGGTTGTGGAGTCTCCTTCGCTGGAGACATTCAAAACCCGCCTGGACGCCTTCCTGTGTGATGTACTCTAGGTGACCCTGCTCTGGCAGGGGGGTTGGACTAGATGATCTTTTGAGGTCCCTTCCAACCCCTAGGATTCTATGATTCTATGATTCTATAATTCTATGTTGGTTACAGGAGACTGAAGGACCTGTCTAACAGAGGAAGGCTTCCTGGAATAATCAGATTCCAGCACCCCATACATGCAGCTGTACTTCATTAGTGCCTTAGCCAGGTCGGACTAAGTGTATTCACCACCAACCAGAGAGCTTTCAACTTGGCCCTTAATCTGGATGGCTAAGTTCTTTAGCTCTCCGGGCAGCCCCCTGATGAGGATATCCATCCTTTCTGGGTTTACTCTTAGCATTAAGGGGCTGTCCTGGTGGGGCACCAGAACATGATCATGAATCATTTGTATTACACTGGCCTTGTGGATGTTTTCCATGAGTTGGGAGACGTCTCCACACAATACGTGGGGTTCTTCCCTTGAAATAGGATCAATTAGACCCACATTAAAGGTGGCTCTTTGGGTCAGGGTCTAAGGATTAGTATGATTGCCAATTGTGATTAGAGCTCCTGGCCCCCAATACCCTGAATGCCTCTTTCTCAGTAAGCTGAATGCCATCACCTCCAGAGGCAGACATCCTAATAACATATTCAGTGTCAGTCTCTGAAGGAAGCTTGCTATACTGTTTCTTTAACTGCACTAGCTCCAGGGGGGATTATGGGGTTTCCTTGTAAACTACATGTTTCAGCCCTGAATCTTGATCCAAGGAAAAGTCAGTGCACACCACAGGGCGCAAGCATTTTGTGCAGCACTTCCCTCTCCTCCTCATCCTGTCAGAACTCATATGGCAAGAGGATGAGTGAGTCAAGGTGCCTTCCACAACTGCGGAAAGTCAGTTAAGCTTTTCTCCCAATTTGTTAAAGTTTTTAGTGCCAGATACTTTGAAGGTTTTGACAAGATTAGCCAATTTTGGGAGGTCTGCACGCAGCGCTTTTACCTCTCTCTCCAGCTTGCTGTTGGCCGGAGAGGTGGGGTGTGGCTGTGCTGATGCTTGCTGCGCTTGTGGCTGTTGCTTTGATTTTAAAATAGAAGGGTGGTGTTTTCCTGTTTTGAAATGGAAACACACACATTTCTTGGTTGGTTACTCGGGGGAGGGAGGAGCTTGCTCCTCTTCGTCAGTGGTGTATTCCGAACTCGACGGTGTGCACCTTTTCTGTGGTGCAAGTGTATTAAGGTCATCTAGGATCTCATCCCCTGGTGTTAATTAGTCAAGTGGCCTTTGCTAAATGCTTGTCCCAATTCTTAAAGGTTCCACCTCCCATTGCCTTCAGGGTAGCTTTCAACAGACCATTGTACCTTTCAATCTTCCCTGAGGCTGAAGCATGGTACAGGATATGGTATATCTGCTCAATACCATGTTCTTAGGCCCAATCGGTCACAAGATTGTTCTTGAAATGAGTTCCATTGTCTGACTCAATTCTCTCTGGAGTACCATTTCTCACCAAGATTTGTTTCTCAAGGCCCAGGATGGTGTTCAAGGCTGTGGCATGAGGCACAGGATATGTTTCTAGCCACCCTGTACTTGTTTCCACCACTGTAAGCACATAGCACTTACCCTGGCGGGTCTGAGGCAGCGTGATATAGTAAATTTGCCAAGCATCCCCATACCTGTACTTTGACCACCTCCCCTCATACCACAAGGGTTTTAACCTTTTAGCTTGCTTAAGTGCGGCACACTTGTGAATCACCTGTGCAATAGTGTCTATGGTCAAGTCCACTCCATGGTCATGAGCCCATCTGTATGTTGCATCTCTGCCTTGATGACCTGAGGCATCATGGGCCCATCAAGCTAAAAACAGCTCACCCTTGTTTTCCAAATCTAAGTCTATTTTAAACACTTGGGCAGCCTCATCTGCTCACTGGTTGTGTTGATGTTCCTCATTAGCTCGACTCAAAGGTACATGTGCATCTACGTGACGCACTTTCACAACCAATTTCCCTACCTGAGCAGCGATGTCTTTCCATAGGTCAGCCACCCAACTGCCAGTTTTTCTGCTGCCACTGTTTTAGCCACCTCCCACAAGGCATCTGCTACAATCCATGAGTTAGTGTAAAGATAGAGTCTTGGCCACCCTTCTCATTCAGCATCATCTAAAGCCAGCTGGATGGATTTTACTTCTGCAAACTGACTCAATTCTCCTTCATCTGCTTCTGCAACAAGTCGTGTAGCATTCCATATGGCAGCTTTCCACCTCCGACAGTTTCCTACAAGACGGTGGGAGCCATCAGTGAACAGAGAATATTGTTTTTCAGCCTCTGGCAGGTGATTATATGGTGGGGCTTCTTTGGCTCATTTCACCACTTGATGAGGTGGCATTCCAAAATGTGTGCCTTTCAGTCAGTCTGTAATCGCTTCCACAATTCCAGGACGATTGGGGTTCCCTATCTGAGCCCACTGGGTGATTAAAACAATCCATTTACTCCAGGTAGCATTGGTGGCATGATGCATAGGAGGAGCCTTACTCATGAACATCCATTGCAGTACTGGTAATCGGGGTGCCGGGAGGAGCAGCACCTCAGTACTGATCACCTCTGAAGTGGCTCTAACTCCTTTGTATGTTGCCAGTATTTCCTTTTCAGTTATGGTGTAATTGGCCTTGGAACCTCTGGAGTTTCTACTCCAAAATCCCAGGGGATGACCTTGAGTTTCCCTTGGTGCTTTCTGCCAGAGGCTCCATGTAGGACCATTGTGCCAGACTCCAGTGTAGAGTTTATTTATGTTTAAATGAAGGAAACAGACTTTCTGAATTGAAAACTAAACTAGACAGCTTTAATTAAATGCTAATTATTAAAGAAAATATGTACAATTATATACAAGTATGTGCAGGAATGTGCAACACCCCTATCTCCTCCCCCCACCCCCAGCAATTCCCACAGCACTCTTCTTAGCTGTGAGCAGTCCCAAAATGACCACTGCCGGTGATAGTGGCAGAGCAGATAGGAGCTGAGGGTAAGAGTTATGAGGGTCAGGAATGCATGAGCCTAGGGATTAACGGTGATGGATGGACAGGGTCCTCCCTGGATGCCAGCCATGGATGGAAAAGAAAGGAAGAAGAAGCAGGAAGGAAGTTGACTTCCATGATCTCTGACCTTACACCGAGCTTACGTAGATATATGGAATGGAATACTTTGGTCAGTTTTGCTGTCCGTCTAGTCCACTCCTCTATATGGGAGGGGTATAGATACAACTTCTACTCCCTTAGCATCTGAGTCTGCAGTTTCAACAAGTAGACCAGTGACCTTGGCATCTCAGCAGTAATATAAACATTCCAGCGTTATCAGTCCACTAGCTGGAAAACTTGTTGCTGGCTAAAAGAGAGTTTGCTTAAGGAAAAAAAAACAGTAAAAAGAAAATTGGCTTCATCCTGGCTCAAACCAGGACAATGACTAAGTAATATTTTTCCTGTTGCACTATGGCTTCCAGCTCCTTCTGTTTCTTGCCCATGCTGCATACATTGGTGTAGATACACTTGAGCTGGGCTATCCATTTCACCCCCATATTGACATGCCACCCCTAGGCTTCAGTGAGCCTGGTTTTATCTCCTTCCCTCTTCAAATCCAGTTTAAAGCCTTCTCAATGAGCCCTGCCAACTCATGAGCTACAATCCTTTTCCCCCATTGAGACAGCTGATCTTCAGCAGGCCCAGTGCCACGTAAACCTCCCCATGATAAAAAAACCCACATTGATTTAGTTCATTATGAGCTGCATGAACTCTATTTCTAGACAAGGGAGAAGGTAGGAATGGGCACTGTCAGAACTGAGAAGGGATCATACCTTTTAATGGAAGCACCAGTTTATGCCATGTTAAATCAAAGCAATTCAGTGTGAAATACTAGTGTTGAGGCATTCATCACAAATTTGATACTATTTATGACAAATAGGACAGATTATTGCAAGTTTGGCAAACAAAAGTCTTCCAGAAGCTTTGTAGGTAAATATGGCATTACTACAGGTTTCAAAAAACATAGGCAGCAGACACCTTACAAAAGTGTTTTTGTTCATACAACATTCAGATATTTTGACTTGAAAATTCATATTTGTATGAGTTTCTGCCTCATGAATTTTTCCTTTCAGAGAGTAGCCAGACACTTGTGTGTCTCTACCAAAGATCTTTACACAGAATACCTTATAAAAGCTATTATCCAGAGAGTTTTGGTGATACCTCAGAAAAGCATTGTAGAATAATATTGCTGAAGACTTCAGGGAAAGGAACATTTCCTCATACTTTCTGCAAACTGGATAAGAATTTTTCCTTGGATTCTGGCAATTGTTTCTTCAAATTGATTACTCACTCTTTCATTTTGCCTGTTCACATATAGTTCCTCTTTAGGATCTAAAAGGTGGTTTGTGGTTTTTTATTTATTTATTTGGGTTTTTTGAAGTATTGACACATAATATGAATCACAAACACTTGCTTTTCCCCTTTGTTAATAATGCTAATACTTTTGATGTTAATAAGAAAGGAAAGAATGAAACTTAATGTTTATAGTCTCTTATGCCCTTAGGATTTTTTAGAAATTTGTCTTCCAGTGAGGTTCTAATGTATACCTTTGTGTTGTGGTTTAACCCCGATTGGCAACGAAGCACCACACAGCCACTGCCCCCACAGTGAGATAAAGACAGTTTAATAGTCAAAAAGAAAAGCTGCATGCACAAGCAAAGCAAAACAAGGATTTAATTTACTACTTCAAATCAGCAGGCAGGTGTTCAGCCATTTCCAGGGAATCAGGGCTTCATAACATGTGACCGTGACTTGGGAAGACAAACACTATCCCTCCAAATGTCCCCCCTTCCTCCTTCTTCCCCCAGCTTTTTACTGCTGAGCATGATGTCATGTGGTATGGAATATATCTTTGGTCAGTTGGGGTCCTGGCTGTGTCCCCTCCCAACATTTTGTGCAGCCCCAGCCTACCTGCTGGTGGGGCGGTGTGAGGAACAGAAAAGGCCTTAACTGTGTGTGAGTGATATGGAAAGAAAAGGCTTAAGAGTTACAAAGATTCCAAATTGAGCAGGTTTGTGTAACTGACAGAGGAATATCTGACCTTGGTCATGTCAGCTCCTTGGAAAGTGCCTAGTCTTGAACAAAGACAGCACAGAGAATCCTGAGATAAGAAAGCTGTACATTTCTGCTTGGTGACTTTATGGTTGCTGACTTAGAAATGTGTGCATGATTTTGGAATAAAGTAAAGAAAAAAAGTGTATTCTATTGTAACCTTAGGCAATTATCATACAAAAATACACACCCACTTGTGAATAATGAACATGCTAAGCAGGTCACCTCCCTAAATGTCTTAAACGTGAGCTTAGATACATATGTATAGTTAGGAGTGGTGAATGAATCATTATTGACCAATCATGTATTTGTTGTAGTTTCCCTTTGTTGCTATTTTGTATATAAAACCGCATTTGTTTCCTGAAAAGTGTGCTGGCTGGTGTCAGATGCCCAGCACCCTACTCCACAGACTAGAAATAAAGACAAATATCTCGACTCTGCATGTCAACTGGCTCTTTGCACAATGGGTGAAGAATCAAGATTTGGAACAACACAAGCACACCTCAGCAATAACTAAAATATCCCTGTGTCAGTCAAAATCAACTTCTATAACAGATTTGAGGCAATGGGCACAAACTGAAACCCAGGAGGTTCTTTTTGAACGTCAAAGGACATTGTAAAGAGGTAGGTGCTGGTCTCTTCTCACAAGTAACTGGTGATAGAACAAGAGGAAATGGCCTCAAGATGCACCAGGGGAGGTTTAGACTAGACATTAGGAAGAACTTTTTCATTGAAAGGGTTGTCAGACATTGCCCAGGGAGGTGGTTGAGTCACCATCCCTGGATGTGTTTAAAAGTTGTCTAGATGTGGCGCTTGGGAATGTGGCTTAGTGCTGGACTTGGTAGAGTAGGGTTAATGGTTGGACTCGATGATCTTAAATGATTCTATGATTCTGAGATTCTGTGTTTCTTCAAATACCCTGTTTGCCATATTTTCCCAGGCAAAAGCCTGAGTAAATATGTAGCACCAGCACTGTTTGGTACTAATTTAACTCTTACCATAACAGGTTTGGTAGCTTGTGAACCTGAACTCAAATTTAGGAATTGTTTTAGACATAACAAAAGACTTATCTGCCCTTTTTTTATTGGTGATGATGGATAAGGAAGAGTAATTAAAAATCCCAGAAAACCATGCTGTGGGAAACAGCCCATTTTCTTCCCCACATAAGACTAAACAAAATGCCCTTTAAGTCAGCAAAGGCCGTCTGCTGATTATACCCAGCTAACATACAAAAACAGGCCTGCTGCTCAAGGACAAATGAAAGAAAAATAAAGGATGTGATACAAGGCAGGAAGAATGGGCAACAAATTATGAATTGCCCCTAATAGTTACCACCCTAACTTGGGACCCATGGATGCTAATTGGCTCTGAACATTACTATATTCATAAGGAGAATATAAAAGCATGCATTGTGGCAGTGACACTGACTGGACAGGTGGTCACTAGGGTATAAAAGGCGATGGGTTTTGTGGGTGAGGGAGCAGCCTGCTCAGGCATTTCTTGCATGGGACCCCCCCCGCTGCTGGTCGGACTTGCCCTGCTGCGGAGCCTGGCACCGGGACTCTGCCGAGCCTGCTAGCCTGCCTGCCCTGGGAATCGAACCCGAGTTATAACGGTGAGGGCGCCGGGTTCTGAACCCTGGATCACCAGGACCTTCCCGCAGCCGTTGGGGCCGGGGCCAGAGCCCCCCCCATTTTGCTGCCGGTTGCCGGGGAAACCAAGCCGCTGCCGCTGAGGGGGAACAGCCGCTGCTGAGCCGCAAGGGGGCTGCCCCCCACTAAACCACGGACTTTGGGACCCTACCGAGGGGGAGCCGCCACCGCAGCTGCCTGCCAAGGAGAGGAGCCGCCGCTGCCTGCTGAGGGGGAGGACACCCGCTGCCGCCACTGCTGCCGCTGCGACTGGGGAAGAAGCCGCTTGGGACTGCACCAGGAGCTGCACCCCCCACAAGCCAACTCGCCGAAAAGGAGTTGCTAGAGGGGAACTGCCGCTGTCGCTGCTTTCGCCGCGGGAACTGCACCACCCGGACCCTGCTCACTGGAAGAAAAAGCCTGGCACCGGGAGCTGCATATCGAAACCGGAAGGTAACGAAATCGCACAACCCGCTTTTGCCCTACCACGATTCCGCTCCCCATACTTGCACACACATTGCCACCTCTTTTAAGGAGGAATTTCGTCGGCCTTGCCCTCCTCCCTCCCTCTCCTTTGATCTGCAACTCTCTCTCGGAGAGTACATCTTAAGAGCACAGTACTTTTGCATTACTTCCCTGATATATCCCTGTTAGCCATTTGCCATTTCCACATTTTTCCTAAACCTTATCCCTTAGTGTAGCCATTCTTTAATAAACCGGTTAATTAATAAAATAAATATTGGTCTCAGTAACAATTTGTGGGCATGGTGAGGGGTGGTGAGGGTGGTATTCTAATCTCCGCCCTAAAATACGGTCCCACAGAGGCCGTTCTTGTGTGAGAGGTGAACACCATGTGTGCCCTCGGTCTCTTTTAAAAACCCCTCCACATTGGGGGGAGGAAGTTGCAGAAGCATCCTGACTTCTGGTAGCCTCTGTGATGGCATCAGCTCGCAACATTTTGGTGTCAGAAGTGGGATTCGAACCCATGCCTCCAAGAGACATTAGAGCCTGCCTCATCACGCTATGAATTATTAAATTCATAAAAGGTTTTTTTGGGAAAAAAAAAAAAAAAAAGGCTACCAAAGTTCAGGAAAGGCCATTTTTGTCACTCCCTGATTTTGAGGAGGAATTGCAGAAATGCACATTTGTGCGTCCCATTTGGGAACACCTTAAAAAGCATAAGTACACTCCAACCACGGGTCATTATATGGCGATTTACAATGCCTACATGAGGGGAGACCTCAATCACATCATAGATTACTTCATAGCTTTGGAAAAATGGCACCTCTCTGTCTAAAGAGGTTAAAAGTCAGAAGAGTTAAGAAACACGGGCTTGATTTCTTTAACGCCTGCAGTTTCTTTATCCTGGCCATGATTGTGTGGCAAGAAAAGGAAGGACTGCGGCAAGCAAAGGAAAGGTTACAGTGAAAGAATGCAGAGCTGCAGCAAGAGAATGAAGGGTTACAGCAAGAGATTAAAGAGTTAAGGAAGCAGGTAAAGAAGAAAGAGACGGATGATGAATTTGGGGAATTTGTAAGTTACAAGGATTCCTCAGATTCCTGTAGCCAGGGCATTGAGATCCCAGATGACCTTAATACACTAAAAAAGTGCAAGCCCGTAAGCTCTAAGCAGCTTCTCTCCCATGAGCAGTCAGCTAAGAAATGTGTGAGTTTCCATCCGAAAACGGGAAAACTCCACCCTTCCATTCTGAAATCAAAGTCATGGCCACAAGAGCGGCAAGTCCCTGTGCAGGTGCTGTCTCCCTCCTGCTCCAGCCGAGGGGAAGCTGGAGGGAGAGATAAAGGCAGAGATAAGGGTGCTCCATGATGTAGTTAATACCTTTATAACATATGGCACTAAAAAATGTAACAAATTGGAGGAAAAACTCCACCAACTTACTGCAGTTGTGGAAAGCGCCTCAACTCATTCATCTTCTTACTATACTAGTTCTGAGGATGAGGAGGAGGGGAGAGTGGAGCACAAACACCTGCGCCTGGTTGTGCAGGCCAATTTTTCCCATTATAGAATTACTAATAAAAAAATGGTGACATAAAGAAACACCCTACACACCATTGGAATTGACACAGCTCAAAAAACAGTATAGCAGGCTTCTGTCCAAGACGGACACTGAATATGTTTTAGAGTATCCATCTCAGGAGGAGACAAAATCATGTTAACTGAAGATGAGGCCACAGGGTACTGGGGACCCAGAATTCTTTTAACAACTGACAACCCGAGTTACTCACAGACACTAACTCAGCGTGCGACTTATAACATTGGCTCTATTGACCCTATTTCTAGGGGAGAGCCGAGCATCTTGCAAGGGGACCACTCCAAACTTCTGGAAAATATCCAAAAGGCCACTGCAATTCAAATGATTTATAACCATGAGTTGGTGCCTCATCAGGACAATCCTTTGAATCTCCGAGTTGACCCAGAGAGAATGAATATTTTAATCAGAGTCACTTAAAATGTGGCCATCCAAATTAAAGAAAAAATCCAGAGAGCACTTGCAGGTAGAGGGTACACCTGATCCAATTTGGCCTGGGAATTGACAAGATTACAGCAGGAATTATGGTGTGCCTGAACCTGAGTATTCTCGCAAGTCCTCCGCAGTCAGGCAAGTCATTCAATTCCTGGAACCACACACAAAGCCCTCATATGCTGACATGCCTGCTATGCCTCTCCAGAACCCTCCTCCACAGCAATGGGAATCACGGGGTGACTGGACAGCTGTGGGCAAAGGTAAATGCAGCAAAAAGCCAAACAGCACATGTAAAAGCCAACACCCTGAAAACAAAGATACTTCATCATGAGGTGATGTGGGGCCATATGCCAAGCTTAAGGAGGAAGCCAAGCGTGTGGGCATCCCACCTGAGCTTTTGTCTTGGAATTATTACTACCATCACCTACCATGCCCCAGGGATATAAACACTCACTCACACTGGCACATCACATGATTGCGTGTGAGCTGGAAAACATTCCAGAAATCAAGAATAATTCCAAAGTTAAGGTCTATCAGTACATAGACAATGTGCTGATAGGGGGCCAGAGTGAGAAGGAGATAAAGGTAGTTTATGATGCCATAAGTATTTAACAGACATGCAAATAGATATCCCTGAGGAAAAGAGGCAACCCCCATCCCATGAGGCAAATTATCTGGGAGTAAGGTGGAAGGGGGGAACCTGTAATATTCTTTCCTATACTTTGTCTCATCTGGGAGAGATAAAAGTTTCCACCAATAAGAAAGAGCTGCAGGAAATACTGGGGACCCTTCGGTATTGGAGAAAGCATATGCCAGATTTATCTATCATAGCATGTCCTCTTTTGATTTATTGAAAAAGAATCATCATTGCGAATGGGATCAGTCTCATGATGAGGCCTTCAAACTATTATTATTGGAAGCACGGTGTGGGAAACTGTTCTTTTCTTCCCCACATAAGTCTAAACAAAATGTCTTTTAAGCCAGCGAAAGCCTCTCCTGATTATCCCCAGCTAACGAACTACAACAGACTTGCTTCTCAAGGACAACTGAACCCAAAACAACAGATGTGGTCCGGGACAGAAAGGATGGGCGACAAGCCATCCTGTGCCCCTGGCAGTCACCGCCCTAACGTGGGGCTCATGGACGCTCATTGGCTCTGGACAGTGACACTGACTGGACAGGTGGGTCAGGGGGTATAAAAGGTGGCGAGTGCAGCAGGTGGGCCCTTCCCTCCTCCCTGAGGCCCGTTCGGATGCTTTCTGCCTGGGACACCCCCTGCTGTGGACACTGGTGCTGGGACCCTGCCTGCCCCGGGTCCAGCCTGAGCCTCAGCGCCGAGCGTGCCGGGGTCCCGAGCCCTGGGGTCGGGGCCGGAGCCCCCTCCCCGTGTTGCTGCCGCTGGAGAGGAAACCAGCGGCCGCTGCACCCGCTGCGAGAGGCTGCCCCTCCGACACCACGGACCTGCCGTCCTGCCTTCCGGCCACCGACCGACGCTGGACAAGCCGCCGGAGGGTAACATCACCCTCACACACACACACACATTCCTTTCCTCATACTTGCACACACAGCGCGACCTCTTAAGGAGGACCGGCGTCGGGTTCCCTTCCCTCCTCCCTCCTCCCTTTGGTCCTTAATCCTCTCCCTTAAAAGCACCTTTGCATTGCCTCCCTAAAAGACACTTTCTCACCACATACATATTGATATCCCTGGTAGCCATTCACACCTGCATTGTCCCTAAACATCATCCCTCGGTTTGTGTTAACCCTTAATAAACCTATTAGTTTGTGGAGTAAATCTTGGCTTTAGAGGCAATTTCTGAGCATGGTGGGGTGGGGGTGCTTTCTAGCTACCACCCGGAAATACGGTCCCGCGGCGGCCGTTGCTCTGTGAGAGGCAGCGCCGCGTGTGACCCTCGGGCTCATTCACAAACCCCTCCACATTGAGAGGGGGAGTCGCAAAAGTATCCTGACAGCCGGTAGCCCCCGGTACCGGCTTGCGACATCTGGTGTCAGCAGTGGGATAACGGGGGTCGTTAGAAGCCCCCCACGCTCTGAAATTGCTTAACTAGTAAAAAAAAACAAACAAACAAAAAAATTAATTAATTATATAAAAGAAAATGGCTACCAAGGGGGATATAGGTGATGCAGATGCTGTAAGTGCTGGTGCAGAAAATGTAGAAAATGAGATTAGTGAGGAAAGCAGTGAAGTTCAGGAGGTGCCATTTTCATCTCCCTCTAGTTTTGAGGAGGAATTGCAGAAATGTGCATTTGTGCGTCCCTTCTGGGAGCACCTTAAGAGGCGCGGGTACGCTATACAGAGGGAGCAGTACAAAGTGATTTATGATGCCTACATGGGGGGAGACCTCAGTAGACTCGCAAATTACATCATGACTTTGGAAGATGGTACTCCTCTGTCTAAAGATCTTAAAAAGGAGATTAAGAAACACGGGCTTGATTTCATCAATGCCCAAAATTTCTTCATCCTGGCCATGGTGGTGCAGCAAGCAAAGGAGGGATTACAGCAAAGAACTGAAGGGTTACAGCAAGAGAATAAAGAGTTGCAGCAAAGAATTGAAGGGTTGCAGCAAAAACCCGAAGAGTTGCAGCAAGAGATTGAATGGTTGCAGCAAGAGATTGAAGGGTTGCAGCAAGAGAATATAAAGTTGCAGCAAAGAATTGAAGGGTTGCAGCGAGAAATTGGAGGGTTAAGAAAGCAGGGAAAGGAGAGAACTGGTGCCACCCTGTCTCACTTAGGTGATAAATGGGGGGAACTTGCTAATTGCGAGGATTCCTCAGGTTCTGGTAGTCAGGATACTGAGGTCTTGGATGACTTTAACACACTAAAGAAATGTAAGCCCGTAAACTCTGAGCAATCAGATAGGAAAAGTGTGAGTTTTCATTTCGGGACAGAAAAGCAGCGCCCGATTTTGGAATCAAAGCCACAGCCGCAAGAGCAGCAAGCCCCCGCACAGCTGCAGCCCCCCCTCTCCAGGGAGCAGGAGGAGGGACTAAGGGCAGATTTTAGGATAGTACACGAGGCAGTAAAGGACTTCATGACACATAACACTCAAAGAATTAGCAATTTGGAGATAAATGTCCATAAAGTTTCCACGATTATGGACAATAGGTTTAGTGATTTGGAGATGGATATTCAACATAGCATTCGAAGGATTGGCGAATTGGAGAAATATGTCCACCGACTTCCCACAAATAGGGACAAAGTCCCAACTAATTTACCTTCTCGCTATACCGGTTCTGAGGATGAGGAGGAGGAGAGAATAGAGCATAAACAACTGCGACCGGTTATGACAACGACTTTTTCTCTTGATGAAGATACAGGTAGGAAGAAAGATAAGGTAGTCAAGGAAGTAGCTTACACACCATTAGAATTGGCACAAATTAGAAAACAATTGTTTAGAAAGCATTGTTGTCGGACTTGAGTCAAACGGTGACAACACTTAATTGGCGCCCAACGTGGGGCTTGATTTTAAGCCCAGATTACACATTTTTATCAATTGGGAGTGTCCAAAATTCCATCTCTGAGGGGAGGAATCCCTCAGATAGCAATGAGCAATAATTCTGCTGAGTGTCCTGACGGATTGAAAACTGAACAGACACTTGCTGCAATGAATCTATTGGATCTTTTTCCGAACCTGCAATTGTACATGTGGTATGTAGCTGAGGGCATTCTGCACTTTGTAGCTGCTCTTGTGATTCTTTTGTGGTTTATTGACAGAACTGTAGCCATAATCAACCGTATCATTACCAGCCTAGTGATCCTAGGGATGATGATACTGTTCTCTATGGGGTCACTGTATGTGTACAGTTACACTGCTAGTCCTACTGGTACAACTCCTAAAGTGAATAGAACGGTCCATGTTGGTAACAGCAATAGCTGGTTCAATTTTACCTCTCCATATTCTCTCAAGCTGAATCTCCCAGCTCTTGATGTGAATAGCATGGTTGCAGTGGGGATGTTTTTGCTGAATGTTTATAATATATTGTGGATGCGTAGGGCCAGATGCTGTTCTGCTCACTGCCATTCCCCCACAGGCAATGTTGCTGCCACTGCTGCTGCCAACACCACTGCTGCCAATACCACCACTCCTGCCAATACCACCACTCCTGCTGCTACAAAAACAACTGCTTCTACAAAGATAAAATCCAATCCCTCGCAAGTCAAGCTAGTTGACCCTGTGACTAAGAGCAAGGCAAAGACAAAAACAGAGGCTGACGGTGAGGGAGGGAAGGATTCTAAATCAGATGATGGAGCGGGTGCCTCTCAGACAGATAAAAAACCAGGCCACTCTCAAGCAGATAAAAGAACAGCAGGCCCTCCTCAATCAGATGACGACGGTGACCTCACCCAGCCTTTCTCTATGAAAGAACTGCGCCTCATGAGAAAGGACTTCACCCGCATTGATGGTGAGGGAATCCTTCCTTGGCTGCTCCGATGCTTTGATAGTGGTGCTGAGACCTACAATGTGGATGAGAGAGAAGCCAAGCAGTTGGGATCCCTGGCCAGAGATGCTGGTATTGACAGAGCACTTAGTAGTAAGACAGGAACTACTACCCTGTGGGACCGACTTCTTTCAGCTGTGAGAGAGAGATACCCCCACAAGGGTGACATCGGATGGCGCCGAAGCAGAACACCCACTCTCGAGAAAGCCATCACCTACTTAAGAGAGATTGCTGTGCGAGAAGTGATCTATAATAAAGATGGAATCACAGATCCTGATGATGTTGAGTGTGACATGCAAATGTTCCGGAAGTTTGTTCAGGCTGTACCAGCAGCGCATGCCCATATATTCTCCTTCATGGGATGTTTTGAAGGTTACGAAAGGCCGACTGTACGTGAGGTAACTTTTAAAGCACGACAGTATGGAGACATTCTCTCTGATTCCCTTTACTTCCACACCTCAGCCATTAAAAAAAATGACTGACAGGAAGAATAAGATGCCAAATGGATGGGGAAGTAAACTCCAGATTCTTCCTAGAGACAACTGGTCACGTGTTGCAACCATTAAGAAGAGACGTCCTGCTACGAGACAGCAGCAAGGAAGACAGGACTCACTGCGACGCCACCTGTGGTCTCTCTTGAAAAATCATTTTAAAGAGGACATGAGAGTCTGGGACAAGAAACCCACTGATGTTCTCCAGTTACGTGTGCAAGAGCTACTAAACAGAACAAAGCCAGGAGATGGTTCTTCCAAGAAGAAGGTTGCACCAGTCAACAACCAGGATGGTTCATCCAACTCTAGTGCTCAACCCTAGGGATGCCCTGCCTCCAGCCAGGAGGAGGAGAGGGACAACCGAGTTTATTGGACTGTGTGGATTCGGTGGCCTGGCACATTAGAACCACAAAGATATAAAGCTTTGGTGGACACTGGTGCACAATGCACTCTAATGCCATCGAATCATAAAGGGACAGACTCTGTCACTATCTCTGGAGTGACAGGAGGTTCTCAACAACTGACTGTTGTGGAGGCCGATGTGAGCCTCACTGGTAAGGAGTGGCAAATGCACCCTATAGTGACTGGCCCAGGTGCTCCGTGCATCCTTGGCATAGACTATCTCAGGAAAGGATACTTCCGTGACCCGAAAGGGTACCGGTGGGCCTTCGGTATAGCAGCTGTAGAGACTGAGGACACTGAACAGCTGCGTACTTTCTCTGGCCTTTCAGATGACCCTTCTGTAGTAGGGTTGCTGAAGGTTGAAGACCAACAGGTGCCAATTGCCACTTCAACAGTGCATAGACGACAGTATCGCACCAACAGAGACTCTGTGATCCCCATTCATAAGCTGATTCGGCAATTGGAAAGCCAAGGTGTGATTAGCAGGACTCATTCACCCTTCAACAGTCCTATCTGGCCAGTGCGAAAGCCTGATGGCAAGTGGAGGCTGACAGTGGACTATCGTGGCCTGAATGAGGTGACACCACCACTTAGTGCTGCTGTACCGGACATGCTAGAGCTTCAGTATGAGTTGGAGTCAAAAGCAGCTAGGTGGTATGCCACTATTGACATTGCTCATGCCTTTTCCTTTATTCCTATAGCACCAGAGTGCAGGCCACAATTTGCTTTCACCTGGAGGGGAGTCCAGTACACCTGGAATCAACTGTCCGAGGGGTGGAAACACAGCTCAACCATTTGCCATGGACTGATCCATGCTGCACTGGAGAAGGGTGCAGCTCCAGAACACCTGCAGTACATTGATGACATCATTGTGTGGGGTGACACATCAGAAGAAGTTTTTGAGAAAGGTAAAAAGATCATCCAAATTCTTCTGGATGCTGGTTTTGCTGTAAAAAGAAGCAAGGTCAAGGGACCTTCGCGAGAGATCCAGTTCCTGGGAATCAAGAGGCAAGATGGTCGTCGCCAGATCCCAATGGATGTAATTAACAAAGTAACAGCTATGGCCCCACCATCAACTAAAAAGGACGCTCAAACCTTTTTAGGGACTGTTGGTTTCTGGAGAATGCATATTCCATGTTACAGTGAAATTGTGAAACCTCTCTATGAGGTGACCAGAAAGAAGAATGATTTCAAATGGGGTCCTGACCAACAGAAAGCTTTTGAGCAGATTAAAAAGGAGATTGTGCAGGCAATGGCCCTTGGACCGGTTCGAACAGGGCCAGACATCAAGAACGTGCTCTACACTGCAGCCGGACACAATGGTCCCAACTGGAGCCTCTGGCAGAAAGCACCAGGGGAAACTCGAGGTCGACCCCTGGGATTCTGGAGCCGGAGCTACAGAGGTTCCGAGGCCAACTACACAACAACTGAGAAGGAGATACTTGCAGCATATGAAGGAGTTAGAGCCGCTTCAGAAGTGATTGGCACTGAAGCACAGCTCTTTCTGGCGCCCAGGCTACCGGTGCTGAGATTCATGTTCGAGAATAACCTTTCTCCTGTCCATCATGCCACCGATGTGACTTGGAGTAAATGGACTGCTTTAATCACCCAGCGAGCTTGAATAGGGAAACCTAATCATCCAGGTATTGTGGAAGCAATTACAAACTGGCCAGAAGGCACCCACTTTGGAATGCCACCACAAGAAGTGGTGAGACGAGCTCAAGAAGCTCCACCATATGATCATCTACCAGAGACTGAGAAACAATTTGCTCTTTTCACCGATGGCTCCTGTCGTCTTGTAGGGAACCGCCGGAAGTGGAAAGCTGCCGTGTGGAGTTCTACACGACTGGTTGCACAAGCAGCTGAAGGAGAAGGTGAATCAAGTCAGTTTGCAGAGGTCAAAGCCATCCAGCTGGCTTTGGACATTGCTGAGCGAGAGGGGTGGCCGAGACTTTACCTCTACACTGACTCGTGGATGGCAGCAAATGCCTTGTGGGGTTGGCTAAAACAGTGGCAGCAGAATAACTGGCAGCGAAAGGGTAAACCTATTTGGGTTGCTGACCTGTGGAAAGACATTACAGCTCGGATAGAGAAACTGGAGGTAAAAGTGCGTCATGTGGATGCACATGTACCTCTGATTCGAGCTACTGAGGAACATCGACACAACCAATGAGCAGATGAGGCTGCCCAAGTGTTCCAAGTAGACTTAGACTGGGAACACAAGGGTGAGCTTTTTCTGGCTCGGTGGGCCCATGATGCTTCAGGTCATCAGGGCAGAGATGCAACATAGAAATGGGCTCGTGATCGAGGGGTGGACTTAACCATGGACACTATTGCACAGGTGATCCATGACTGTGAGACGTGCTGCAATTAAGCAGGCAAAACGGTTGAAACCTTTGTGGTATGAGGGGAGGTGGTCAAAGTACAGATTTGGAGAGGCCTGGCAAATTGACTACATCACACTTCCTCAGAGCCGCCAGGGTAAGCGCTATGTGCTTACAATGGTGGAAACAAGTACAGGATGGTTGGAGACATATCCTGTGCCTCATGCCACAGCCAGGAATACTATTCTGGGTCTTGAGAAGCAAATTTTGTGGAGACATGGTACTCCAGAGAGAATTGAGTCAGACAATGGGACTCATTTCAAAAACAGTCTTGTCACTGACTGGGCTAAAGAGCATGGTATTGAATGGATCTACCATATCCCATACTATGCACAGGCCTCAGGGAAAGTTGAAAGGTACAATGGTCTGTTGAAGGCTACCCTAAAGGCAATGGGGGGTGGAACTTTCAAAAACTGGGATAAAAATTTGGCAAAGGCCACCTGGTTAGTTAATACCAGGGAATCCATCAATCGGGCTGGTCCTGCCCAATCAGACCTTTTGCATACTGCAGATGGGGATAAAGTCCCTGTGGTATGTGAAAGAAACCTGCTGGGTAAAAGTGTTTGGGTCTATCCTGCTTCAGGCAAAGGTAAACCTGTCAGGGGTATTGCTTTTGCTCAGGGACCTGGACATACCTGGTGTGTAATGATGGAGGATGGTGAAGTACAATATGTACCTCAAGGTAATCTGACTTTGGGAGAGAATCCTTAATTTGACAGCTGGTAAAGTATAGAGCCTGTATGTAATATATGGTATGGAATAAGGGGTGGAATGTCCTGGTTTGAGCCAGGATTAAGCCAATTTTTCTTTTCACTGATTTTTTTTTTTTCCTTCAGTAAGCTTTCTTGTAACTAGCAACTGTGTGTTCTGCTAGGCTGATAAGACAGTGGAATGTTTTTCTAACTACTGAGGTTTCAAGGTTACACCTTCACTCCACCGGCTCAGACACTATGGGGAGATCTCTGACCCCCCCGTGGGAGGCTGAGTTAGACAGACAGCAAAATTGGCCAAAGATATTCCATTCCATATATCTACATAAGCTCAAAGGAAGGACAGAGATCTTAGAAGACAGCTTCCTCCTTCTTCTCGCCTTCTCTTCCGTCCATGGCCGGCGTCCGGGGAGGACTCTGTTCATCCATCACCGTCGACCCTTAGGCTCGAGCTCTCCTGACCCTCATAACTCTCTGCTTTCTCCAGCAGCGGCTCTGGGATTCCTCAGGACTTTTCCCAGTTCAGGGGAGTGCTGTGGGAGTTGCTGGGGGTGGGGGGAGGCGAGAGGCTTTTGCCCATATCTGAATATATTTGTATATAATTGTATATATGTTTTCTTGTATGATTCATTAGTGTTTTAATTAAAGCTGTGTAGTTTAGTTTTCAATCCAGCCAAGTCTCTCTCTTTTTCTCTCTCTCCTTCCCTACCTGGGGGGGGGGAGGGGATCGAGAGCATTGTTGTTGGACCTGAGTCAAAGGGTGACAACAATACAGCAGGCGCCCATCTGAGATGGAAGCTGAATATGTAATGAGAGTGTCCCTCACAGGAGGAGACGAGATCAGATTAAGTGAACAAGAAGCTAGAGGGTACTGGGGATCTGGAATTATTCTAACGACTGGAGAAGGGGGACACCCCTGGTCCCTAACCCAGCGAGCAGCTTTCTTTGTTCGCTCGACTGATCCCCTTAGCAGAGGAGAGCCGAGGACCCTGCGGGGGGGCTATTCTAACCTTTTGGACAATGTCCAAAAGGCTGCTGCAATTCAAATGATTTATGACCATGATTTAGTACCAGATCAAGAAAGTCCTATGAATCTTCGAGTGAAACCAGACAGAATGAAGGCCTTAATCAGGGGGCTCCCTCTGTTACTTAAAGAGGCAGCCGTGAAAATCAAACTTAGAATCGAAAAAGGAGATCTGCGAGGATTTACATGGTCTGATTTGGCCAAAGAATTGATAAAATACGGCAAGGAATATGAGGATACATCTGATTCTGAAGATGTTCCCAAGCCTTCTGCAGCCAGACAAAAGATTCGACCCTCCTATGCTGATGTGGCTGCCAGGTCACCCCGGGATCCTCCTAAGCAGCAGGAGAAATCACGGGGTGACTGGACAGTTGTGGATAGATCTAAAAACAACAGAAAGCCAAACAGCACCCATAAAAGCCAGTACCCTGGAAACAAAAGTGCTTCATCTCGAGGTGATGACAAAGGGCCCTACGCTAAGCTTAAGGAGGAAGCCAGGCGTAAAGGTATCCCATCGAAGCTTTTGTCTCAGGATTATTCTTATCAACTTCTGAAAGACCTGGTAGAAAGTTGGCCTACACGGCCCAGCTCAAGGTCTAATTCAAGAGACAGATCCAGGGAAAAACCCAACAAGTTGGGAAACTAAATAGCCCTCCTTTTGCCAAGAAAAATAAATAAAAAAGAAAGAAAAAGAGACGGGGGGGGGAGAGGAAAACCAAAATTTTGACATAGGAAATGAAAATGATCAACAGGAAAATGACAAACAATCAGGCCCTAAAGCTCCCAACCCTCCAAAAGATTGGCAGAATGTACTACGATTAGTTCAAAACAAAAATGGGGACTTGGAGCTTACTTGTGCTGTTGGGCCAAGACGCTATCCTGTAACATTTGTGGTGGACACAGGAGCACAGATTTCCACGCTAAAAGCTGATGTAGCTGAACAATGTGGTATTAAACCAGCTAAAAAGCCAATATATGTAAGTGGAGCATCTGGCAACTCTGCTTTACAAAAAACAGCTGAAGTCACTTTAAATCTACCAGGAGAGGAAGAACCGATTTGGACTGAAATGATTGTGGGTGACATTCCTTACAATTTGTTAGGAATGGATGTTCTCTTGGGCCGAGCGTGGAGAGATGAGAACGGTCGCTACTGGAATTTTGGCACACCCACACTAAAGCTGAGGTTGCTACAACGTGCTCCCCGTCTGCCACAAAGCAGGATGACAAATATTAAACAGTATTCCATTCCTGTTGCTGCTAAGGAAGGCATCAAAGAAGTCATTTCTGATCTAAAACAAAAGGGCATTATTGTGCCCTGTCATTCACCATTTAACTCCCCAATTTGGCCTGTAAGAAAACCCAATGGTAAATGGAGAATGACAGCCGACTACAGGAAACTGAATGCCAATACAGATGCACTCACCGCTGCTGTACCTAACATTGCTGATCTGGTGTTAGAGATCCAGGAAGCAGCACACCCAGTGCTGGCCTCCCTGGACATAAAGGATATGTTCTTCCAAATCCCTATTGATCCTGAGGACCAGAAGTATTTTGACTTCACTTGGGATGGGGTGCAGTACACTTTCACAAGGTTGCCCCAGGGATATAAACACTCACCCACACTAGCTCATCACGGACTTGCGTGTGAACTGGAAAACATTCCAGAAATCAGAAATAATTCCAAGGTAAAAATCTATCAATACATAGATGATGTGCTGGTAGGGGGCCAGAGTGAGGGGGAGGTAAAAGCAGTTTATGATGCTATCATCAAGCATCTAACCGATATGCAAATAGAAATCCCTGAAGAGAAAAAGCAACCTCCATCCCAAGAGGCAAAATTTCTGGGAATAAGATGGAAAGGGGGGACCTGGAATATTCCTTCCGATACTTTATCTTACTTAGGAGAGATAAAGGCACCCACCAATAAGAAAGAACTACAAGGAATACTAGGAACCTTCCAGTATTGGAGAAAGCATATCCCAGACCTATCCATCATAGCACGTCCTCTCTTTGATCTATTAAAGAAAAATCGTCACTGGGAATGGGATCAATCTCATGATGAGGCCCTTGAACTGTTGTTATTGGAGGCGCAGACATACCAAACTCTGGGGCCCCTTCACCCGGAGGATCCAATAATAATAGAGTGGGGGTTTTCAACCAGTGCCTTATCATATCATTTTTGGCAACAGGGACCTACTGGGAGTACTCGACCAATTAGCTTTTACTCTCAGTCATTGAAAGATTCAGAAAAACGATATTCTATTCTGGAAAAGGGATTGCTAACAGTGTGTACAGCACTAAAAGAAATCAGCAAGATCATTAAAAAACAAAAAGTAATTCTTCGAGGCCCTTTCAAGGTAGTTAACCAAGTACTATCTGGAAAGGCCCCTCCAGAAGGAATATCCCAAAAGGGTACAATCAGAAAATGGTACAGTCAAATTGAGTACTATTCTGGACTGTTCCAACTTGAAGAAGGCCCAGATAAACAATTGAAAATCCAGGAACAAATTGAATCTACAAATGAAAAGGATCTGATAATGAAAGTTCCCAGTCCTATCAAAGAAGCCCCAGAATATAGAAGTGAACTGGTTAATGCTTGGTTCACAGATGCTTCATCCCAAAGAGAAGGGAAAACTTGGTTGTTCAAATCTGCTGCAGTTAAACCTGCCACAGGCGAACAAATCATAAACCAAGATAAGGGCAGTGCCCAGGTGGGAGAATTGGACGCTGTTCTTAATGTTTTCCTAAAAGAAAAAGCCTCCAAGGACGCTGTGTACATTTACACAGACTCCTTTGCGGTTTTTAAAGGCTGTGTGGAATGGATTACTTTCTGGGAAAGTAACAATTGGGAAATTAACGGAGTGCCTGTCTGGCATAAAGAGAAGTGGCAACAAATTCTGAAAATTGCCAAAAAGAATCCTAATTTTCATGTAGGATGGGTACCTTCACACCAAGCTGCTCTAAAAGATGAAGCCAGTAAGTGGAATAACTATGTTGATGAGCTAGCTAGGATTGATGTGAAGGAAATCCGATTAGCTATCACAGAAGGAGAAAATCAGGAATGGAAAAGATTGCTCGAATGGCTTCACTGTAAGAGGGGCCATTCAGGAATCCTTGATCTATACAAAGAGGCACAAGCCCGGGGATGGCCTGTTACCCGTGAGCAATGCAAAACAGTCATCTCCTCATGTGATCTTTGCAAAATCAGACTTGGGGAACATCCCCTAACAACTGACACTCTGCATATCAGGGAAGGAAAACCCTTGTGGTCCACATGGCAGGTGGACTACATCGGTCCCTTCCGAAGATCAGGAAACAAACAATATGTCATTGTGATTGTGGAAGTGGTGTCAGGATTGACCTGTGCCGAAGCTGTTTCTAAAGCAAATGGTGAAAACACGGTTTGCTTCTTAGAAAAGGTCTTTGGAATTCTACCTAAACCCACAAATATCCAATCTGACAATGGAACTCACTTCACCTCACACCTTGTACAACAGTGGGCTAAGAGGGAAGGTATTCAATGGACATTTCATGTCCCATACTACCCACAAGCCAATGGAATAGTGGAACGCACTAATGGGTTAATTAAAAGCCTTATTCGCCCACAGGACTCGAAATGGGATGAAAGGTTAAGGTATGCAGTCACTACTATAAACAATAGGTGGGGGGTGAACGGGTGCCCCCGCCTGAATGCCTTTTTCCCTGAGTTACCCACTCAAGATCACAGGAAAAATAAAAGGTCTTTTAAGCAATCTAAAACTCCTCTCCATCCTGGACAAATTGTCCTGGCAAATTTGCCACACATTGGTAAGGTCAAGCTCACCTTACAAACACCGGTGAATTCAAATACATGGGTTGCATCTGATTTAAATGACAAGCAACACAAAATCAGTACAAGGTGGATAATTCATGTTGAGTAAATCGGTGTTTCGGTTTTGTATGTATGTTTGTATCTCTGTGTATTTATGTCTAATGATGTTAATCAATATATTGCAAAGCATGACAGCTTAAAGAGCCAGAGACATCCTGGTGACAGTACCAGGCCTGATCAACCTGCTACTGGACTCCAGAGGAGTTACTTTGTGACCGCTGTGGGACTGATCACCCCATGGCCTAAACAAGGTGCTCTGTAATATTGTCTCCTTCTGTACTTGCCTTTGAGTTGCTGTTTGCAATATATTATCTTGGATGGAAATAATTCAGAACATTATTACAAAACTCACTGAAGTGACAAGAACTTGATTTAAGTTGGGGAATTCCCTAAATAATCTATTTTTCTTTTCTTTTTTTTTTTCAAATAGAATTGAAAATTGAGTTTGTGTTATAATAACTGCAATTATTCTATTCCTAGTCTTGTACCCATGTGTAGCCAGCGTTATGTCCTTCCTGAATGAACTGTGCTCGAGCAAGACGACTTCACTCAAGATTCCCAGTGATCGAGTCTGATACTGCAGCTGGGATTCAAGGGTGAATGATAATATAAATGCTCTCTTCTGGTTCAATAATAACCATTGAACAATCTGATGACTGCCAAAAATAACAAGAGTTTGACATGTTGATAAGAATGTGGTTTAGACTAGATGATTGGTGAATGTGAGTGTTTTCAATGTGTGTATAACTTATTTGTTAAAACTAGTAATAATTAGTGATCATAGAGCTTTTGAAGATATGTTAGATTGTTAGACATGTGATTGTATATACTTATACTATATGGGAATTGTTCCCTTGTTCATACATATGTGTATTTCAGCGAACACCCGCGGAGGGTGAGGATCAAATGTGGAGGAGAAGGATTTGGGCAGGAATCCAGATATAATATACATTTATGCACATAAAACTTAACTTTACACCTTGCTGCCTTAAAAGCCACGGGGTGAGATGTGGGAAACTGTTCTTTTCTTCCCCACATAAGTCTAAACAAAATGTCTTTTAAGCCAGCGAAGGCCTCTCCTGATTATCCCCAGCTAACGAACTAAAACAGACTTGCTTCTCAAGGACAACTGAACCCAAAACAACAGCTGTGGCCCGGGACAGAAAGGATGGACGACAAGCCATCCTGTGTCCCTGGCAGTCACCGCCTTGAAGTGGGGCTGATGGACGCTCATTGGCTCTGGGCAGTGACACTGACTGGACAGGTGGGTCAGGGGGTATAAAAGGTGGCGAGTGCAGCAGGTGGGCCCTTCCCTCCTCCCTGAGGCCCGTTCGGACGCTTTCTGCCTGGGACACCCCCTGCTGCGGACACTGGTGCTGGGACCCTGCCTGCCTGCCTGCCCCGGGTCCAGCCTGAGCCTCAGCGCCGAGCGTGCCGGGGTCCCGAGCCCTGGGGTCGGGGCCGGAGCCCCCTCCCCGTGTTGCTGCCGCTGGAGAGGAAACCAGCGGCCGCTGCACCCGCTGCCGAGAGGCTGCCCCTCCGACACCACGGACCTGCCGTCCTGCCTTCCGGCCACCGACAGACGCTGGACAAGCCGCCGGAGGGTAACATCACCTCACACACACACACACACACACACACACACACACACACACACACACATTCCTTTCCTCATACTTGCACACACAGCGCGACCTCTTAAGGAGGACCGGCGTCGGGTTCCCTTCCCTCCTCCCTCCTCCCTTTGGTCCTTAATCCTCTCCCTTAAAAGCACCTTTGCATTGCCTCCCTAAAAGACACTTTCTCACCACATACATATTGATATCCCTGGTAGCCATTCACACCTGCATTGTCCCTAAACATCATCCCTCGGTTTGTGTTAACCCTTAATAAACCTATTAGTTTGTGGAGTAAATCTTGGCTTTAGAGGCAATTTCTGAGCGTGGTGGGGTGGGGGTGCTTTCTAGCTACCACCCGGAAATACGGTCCCGCGGCGGCCGTTGCTCCGTGAGAGGCAGCGCCGCGTGTGACCCTCGGGCTCATTCACAAACCCCTCCACATTGAGAGGGGGAGTCGCAAAAGTATCCTGACAGCCGGTAGCCCCCGGTACCGGCTTGCGACACACGGACATACCAAACTCTGGGACCTCTCCACCCAGAGGATCCAATAATAATAGAATGGGGATTTTCAGCCAGTGCCTTATCATCTCACTTTTGGCAATGGGGACCTAACGGGAGCACCCAACCAATTGGCTTTTATTCCCAATAATTTAAAGATTCAGAAAAACAATACTCCATTCTGGAGAAGGGGTTGTTAACAGATTGTTCAGCACTGAAAGAAGTCAGCAAACTTATTAAAAATCAAAGGGTAGTTCTCCAAGGCCCTTTCAAGGTAGTTAACCAAGTACTGTCTGGAAAGGCCCCTCCAGAAGGGAGATCCCAAAAAGGCACAATCAGGAAAGGGTATAGACAAATTGAATAATATTCTGGACTTTTCCAACTTGAAGAAGGCCCAGATAAACAATTAAAAATTCAGGAACGAATTGAATCTACAAATGAAAAAGATCTAATAATTAAAGCTCCCAATCCTATTAAAGAGGCTCCAGAATATAAAAGCGATATGGTTAATGCTTGGTTACTGACACTTCGTCCCGAAGTGATGGGAAAACCTGGTTGTTTAAGTCTGCTGCAATTAAACCCTCCACAGACAAACGAATAATAAACCACGATAAGGGTAGTGCCCAGGTGGGAGAACTGGACGCTGTCCTCAAGGTTTTTGTAAAATAAAAAGCCTCTAAGGACGCTATTTACACAGATTCCTTTGCAGCTTCAAAGGCTGTGTGGAGTGGATTACTTTCTGGGAACAGAATAATTAACAGGGAATTAACAGAATAATTAACTGGGAAATTAACAGGGTGCCTGTCTGGCATAAGGAGAAATGGCAGCAAATACTGAAGATTGCTAAAGAGAACCCTAATTTTCATGTAGGATGGATACCTTCTCACCAAACTAATTTAAAAGATGAGGCTAGTAAGTGGAATAACTATGTTGATGGACTAGCTAAAATCAATGTGGTGGAAATCAAATCAGCTATCACAGAAGGAGAAAATCAGGAATGGAAAAGATTGCTTGAATGGCTCCACTGTAAAAGAGGCCATTCAGGAATCTTTGACTTATACAAAGAGGCAGAAGCTCGAGGGTGGCTTGTTACCTGTGAGCAGTGCAAAACAGTCATTTCTTCATGTGACCTTTGCAAAATCAGACTTGGGGAACATCCCCTGACAACTGACACTCTGCATATCAGGGAAGGAAAACCCTTGTCATCCACATGGCAGGTGGACTACATTGGTCCCTTCCGAAGATCAAGAAACAAACAATACATTATTGTGATTGTGGAAGTGGTGTCAGGATTGACCTGTGCTGAAGCTGTTTCCAGGGCAAATGGAGAAAACACAGTTTGCTTTTTGGAAAAGGTATTTGGGGTTCTGCCTAAAGCCACAAATATTCAATCTGACAATGGAACTCACTTCACCTCACATCTTGTACAACAATGGGCTAAAAGGGAAGGTATTAATTGGACATTTCATGTCCCATACTACCCTCAAGCTAATGGGATAGTAGAGCACACTAATGGGTTAATTAAAAGCCTAATTCGCCCACAGGACTCAAAATGGGATGAGAGACTGCGGTATGCAATCACTACTATAAACAATAGGTGGGGGGTGAATGGGTGCCCCTGTCTAAATGCGTTTTTACCTATTCAAGATCACAAAGAAAACAAGCAGTCTTTTAAAAAATCCAAAACTCCTCTCCAGCCAGGACAAACTGTTCTGGCAAACCTGCCAAATATTGGTAAGGTCAAGCTTACCTTACAAACACTAGTGAATTCAAATACATGGGTAGCATCTGATTTAAATCACAAACAACATAAAATCTGTACAAAATGGATAATTCATGTTGAGTAAATCAGTGTTTTATTTTGGGAAAATCAGTTATTTCTATGTACTTGTGTCTAGTGACACGGAGCTATTGGCAGAGCATACAGGAGCTGAGGGTAGAGATGTAGGGGTCAGGAACACACAGGCCTAGGGATCAAAGGAGATGGATAGATGGAATCGTCTCTGGATGCCAGCCATGGACGAAAGAGAGGGGAAGAAGAACTTGACTTCCGTGCTCCCTGGATTATATATCACAGAATCACAGAATTATTGAGGCTGGAAAAGACCTCTGAGATCATCAAGTACAACCTATGACCTAACAACACCACATCAGCTACACCACGGCACTAAATGCCACATGCAGTCTTTCCTTAAACGCCTCAATAGATGGTGACTCTACCACTTCCCTGGGCCGTCCATTCCAAAATCTAATCACCCTCTACGTGAGGAAGTACTTTCTAAGTTCTTCCTTTGACACAGTCTTCCACAGCATCCTCCTGGAAAAGCTGGCATCCCATGGCTTGGTCAGGTGCACCCTTCTGTGGGTTAAAAACTGGCTGGATGACCAGGCACAGAGAGTGGTGGTGAATGGTGCTGCATCTAGTTGGCTGGATGGGGTGGAGGCACGGTGCCTGAATGTGTTCAAGGCCTTTCCATACCTGTACTTTGACCACCTCCCCTCATACCACAAAGGTTTCAACTATTTAGCATGCTTAATTGCAGCACACATTTCACAGTCATGGATAACCTGAGCAAGAGGGTCCACGGTTAAGTCCACCCCTTGGTCATGAGCCCATCTGTATGTTGCATCTCTGCCCTGATGACCTGAAGTGTCATGGGCCCATCGAGCCAGAAAGAGCTCACCCTTATGTTTAAAGTCTAAGTCTATTCGGAACACTTGAGCAGCCTCATCTGCTCATTGGTTGTGTCAATGTTCCTGAGTGGCTCGACTCAGAGGCACATGTGCATCTACGTGATGCACTTTTACCACCAGTTTGTCTATCCGAGCTGCAATGTCTTTCCACAGCATGGCAACCCTAACAGGTTTACCTTTTCGCTGCCAGTTGTTCTGCTGCCACTGCTTCAGCCATCCCCCAAGGCATTTGCTGCCATCCACGAGTCAATACAGAGACAGAGCACAGTATGTTCAAAAGGTCTCTGTTGTTCAGGACCCCATTTAAACTTGTTCTTCCTTTGGGAAACATTACAAAGAGGTTTCACAATTCGGCTGTTATCAGGAATATGCATTCTCCATAATCAAACAGTTCCTAAAAAGATTTGAGTGTCCTTTTTGTTAGCTTGTGGGCCATTGCTGTTATTTTGTTAATCATGTCCACTGGGATCTGGCAACGACCATCTTGCCATATAATTCCCAGGAACTGGATCTCTCTTGAAGGTCCCTTGACCTTGCTTCTCTTGACAGCAAAACCAGCATCCAGAAGAATTTGGATGACATTTTTACCTTTCTCGAAGACTTCTGGTGTGTCACCCCACACAATGATGTCGTCAATATACTGCAGGTGTTCTGGAGCTCTACCCTTCTCCAGTGCAGTGTGGATCAGTCCATGGCAAATGGTTGAGCTGTGTTTCCACCCCTCGGGCAGTCGATCCCAGGTGTACTGGACTCCCCTCCAGGTGAAAGCAAACTGTGGCCTACACTCTGGTGCTAGAGGAATAGAGAAAAAGGCATGAGCAATGTCAGTAGTGTCATACCACCTGGCTGCTTTTGACTGCAGCTCATACTGAAGTTCTAGCGTGTCCAGCACAGCAGCACTGAGTGGTGGTGTCACCTCATTCAGGCCATGATAGTCCACTGTCAGCCTCCACTCACCATCAGGCTTTCGCACTGGCCAGATAGGACTGTTGAAGGGTGAATGAGTCCTGCTGATCACTCCTTGGGTCTCCAACTGCCAGATCAGCTTATGAACGGGAATCACAGAGACTCTGTTGGTGTGATATTGTCGTCTATGCACCGTTGAAGTGGTAATTGGCACCTGTTGGTCTTCCACCTTCAGCAACCCCACTAAAGAAGGGTCATCTGAAAGGCCAGGCAAAGTATGCAGCTGTTCAGTGTCCTCAGTCTCTACAGCTGCTATACCAAAGGCCCTTTCGGGTCACGGAAATATCCTTTTTTGAGATAGTCTATGCCAAGGATGCACAGAGCACCTGGGCCAGTCACTATAGGGTGCATTTGCCACTCTTTACCAGTGAGGCTCACATCGGCCTCCACAACAGTCAGTTCTTGAGATCGTCCCGTCACTCCAGAAATAGTGATGGATTCTGTCCCTTTATGATTCGATGGCATTAGGGTGCACTGTGCACCAGTGTCCACCAGGGCTTTATACCTTTGTGGTTCTAATGTGCCAGGTCACCGAATCCACACAGTCCATTAAACTCCTTTGTCCCTCTTCTCCCCTGTGCAGAAGGATCAAATTTCAGAGGATTGGGAGCACTTACTAGAATGGTTGTATGTGAAGCGTAAACACACAGGAGCTAAAGAACTGTATCGGGAAGCTCTCACCCGTGTCTGGTCTGTCACCAGAGAAATGTGTAAAACTTGTATATCAGCATGTGAACAATGTCATAGATGGCTTGAAATGCACCCTTTAGAGGATGACCCTCTGTATTTGCGGGAGAGTAAAGGCCTGTGGGATGCCTGGCAGGTGGATTACATCAGCCCCTTTAAGCAATCAGGGGGAAAGCATTATGTGCTGGTAGGAGTGGAAATAATGTCAGGGCTAGTCCAGGCTGAAGCTTTTCAAAGGGCTACAGGAGATAACACCGTGAAAGCACTGAAAGAATGGTTTGGAACTTTTCCAAAACCACAAGAAATACAGTCTGATAACGAGTCCCACTTCACTGCTAAAGTACAAGATTGGGCAAGAAGCAAAGGGATTAAATGGGTTTTCCACATCCCTTACTACCCGCAAGCTAACAGCATAGTAGAAAGGACCAATGGTCTTTTGAAACGACTCCTGAAACCTCATGAGGGGAATTGGGATGTTCGCTTGTGGGAAGCTGTCAAAGGTATGAATGACAGATGGGGGTGAACGGATGTCCCAAAATCATCACCTTTTGCCCAAAGGCTCCTGCTTTGATTCCCTCATTAAAGGGACCAGATTATTCTAAAAGGCAAGCTTATTTCTCAGGGCAGCCTGTTCTGGTGGAACTCCCTACCGTGGGAAGTGTACCACTGGTATTAAAAACCCCATTAAACACCTGTGCATGGATAGCCACCGGTGCTCTGGGAAAAGAACATCAAATAAATACATGCTGGATAATACCATCATTCTAACTTTTTTTTGCGTCTAAGAGGCAAGCTCTTTTGTTTTTGTTGTTACAGGAAAACTCCGTGGGACACCAGGAGCTTGTACAGAAGAAGCATGAATTAAAAAAGGCCCAAATTTTAAAATGACCAACATTATTATAATTGGATTGTTGATATTTTTCTGCATCTTACCTCCCACTTTTAGTCAAAATGATACTGCGTGGCCTTGGTCTCAAGCTTATTAGGTATACTGGAAGCATGGGGGTATATCCTGATCTGAAGTGTTTAAATCTTTCCACTGTGGTTGTGCACAAAAATCAAGTGTACACAAGAGAAGAATGGGGCTGGGATGCAGGAAATGAGAGAATCCACCAACTTCAGGGAACCATAGGAGAAAAAATTAAAGTAGGATGCTGAATAGTTAATGGAACCACCCATGAAAAGGCATCTCTAATTTCTGTGTATCCCACTTCTTTGACTCCTGCAGTTAAAGACATAAAGCCCTGTACCTCCAATGAATTGGATTGTTGACACAGTTTTACATTGGTACAGTCCGTTTATGAAGTTTGTCTCTGGGTACATGATATTGTTGGACTCTCATTTAAATTCAAAATGAATGCCATAACTAAGCCTAGGCTTGTTGCAATAGTCACCCACCATGGCAGAGATAAACTTTGTACTTTAAACGATAAAAACAGTGCGGTACCCCCTATTATTGTAACTCAGGGTGATAACATCTCTGTAAGGTGTAGATTGATTACTGAATCCCTCACTGAGCCAGCAAATCTGGCTGGTGATTATACGGTTGTTTATGGCTACAGTTCTGTCGATAAACCATGAAACAATCACAAGAGCAGCTACATAGAGCAGAATGCTCTCGGCTGCATACCACATGTACAATTGCATGTTTGGAAAAAGGTCTAGTAGATTCATTGCAGAAAGTGTCTGTTCAGTTTTCAATCCATCATGAAATTCAGCAGAACTGTTGCCCATTGCTATCTGAGGGATTCCTCCCATCAGAGATGGAATTTTGAACACTCCCAATTATTGAAAATTTATAATCTGGGCTTAAAATTGAGCACCACGTTGGGTGCCAATAAATTGTTGTCACAGCTTGACTCAGGTTTGACAACAATGCTCTCGATCCCCTCCCCCTCCCACCCAGGTAAGGAAGGAGAGAGAGAAAAAGAGAGAGAGTTGGCTGGATTGAAAACTAAACTACACAGCTTTAATTAAACACTAATGATGTAAGAAAATATATATACAATTATATACAAATATGTTGAGGTATGTGCAAAAGCCTCTCGCCTCCCCCCACCCCCAGCAACTCCCACAGCACTCTCCTTAGCTGCGAACAGTCCCGAGAAATTCCGGACTGCTGCCGGAGAAAGCAGAGAGTTATGAGGGTCAGGAGAGCTCAAGCCTAAGGGTCGACGGTGCTGGATGGACGGAGTCCTCCCCGGATACTGGCCATGGACGGAAGGGAAGGGAAGAAGAAGCAGGAAGGAAGTTGTCTTCTGTGATCTCTGACCTTCCTCTGAGCTTACGTAGATCTATGGAATGGAATATCTCTGGCCAATTTTGCTGTCTGTCTAACTCAGCCTCCTACGGGGGGGTCCTAGATCTCCCCGTAGTGTCTGAGTCGGCAGAGTGAAGGTGCGACCTTGAAGACCCAGCAGTTAGAAAAGCATTCCAATGTCTTATCAGCCTAGCTAGAACAGAATGTTGCTAGTTAAAAGAAAGCTCACTGAAGGAAAAAAAAAAATATCAGTAAAAAGGAAAATTGGCTTCATCCTGGCTTCAACCAGGACACCGTCCCAAGAGGCAAAATTTCTGGGGATAAAATGGAAGGGGGGAACGCGGAACATTTCCTCCCAATACCTTGTCTCACCTGGGAGAGATAAAAGACCTAGCATTTACAAAAACATCCCAGCTGTTATCAGTCCAAGCTGGGACACTTTGCCACTAGTTAAAAGAAAGCTTGCTGAAGGAAAAAAAAAATCAGTAAAAGGAAAACTGGCTTCATTCTGGCTCAAACCAGGACACTGAGTAGGTGCTGTTGCCTGCTCAAGAAAGGTGGCACTGGTGATATTTTTTGTGCGATATGTTTATCCTTTGATTTTTAAAACAGGTTTTATATTTTTCCACCACGTTGTCTATGTCAGGGCTCATCATCCAGAAGGACTGCTCTAGGAACAAGTTGTTTAGTGTCTGTGTAAAACTTGTAGTCTATCAAAGAATGAGGTCTTCCCCTCAAAGCTCTTGCTCTCAAACTCTACTGCAACATGACAGCGCAGGGTTGTGGTTTTACTTCAGTCTGCATTGCAGCTTCACAGTTGAGCACTGCCCCTTGAAGCAGCTGGCAGTGCAAGGTCACTTTTAGACCCTTTCTGCAAGGGATTGAAGTCTGTCCTGCTTGCTCTTTCAGTAGGCACTGGGCTTGCAATTTGAAGGTGAAAGGCTCGCTCCTTTGGAAGCCTCAGGAATTTCTTCACCTTGAGAGGCCTGCCTGTCACTCACTGCCCCCAAATCAACAACTTCCACAACATGTACTTGTAGTGCACCTTCCTGTTCAGAGCTGTTCTGGCTCTGCCCAGCCTCATAAGGTGGATCCAGAGGACAGAACACTTGAACACCTTTGATTCATACTCTGTAAATATGAGGCAATGGAATCATATCAGAGCCAAGCATCCTGTGACTCATTTGTGGAGTACAAGAATGAAAAATTACAGAATAGGATGAAGGTGGGACAAAATAATCAGGATCCAAAATGTGATCTTGGTCTTCAATCTAAGATTCATCTATGCAGTATCTTCTTGTTACAAAAATATGTAAGTAACCCAGGGCAGCCACTACTGAGTGGTGAGAATAACCATTCTCCAGCAGTAGCTATAAACATTGAGCATTATCGGTCCTAGAAGCCCACACCGGCTGAAAAACATGCGGTTAATTTCGGCAAGTGCGGTTACTTAGAAGGGACTTAACTGAAAAGTAAAATTTCTAGAAAGAAAATGGGTTCTGTCTTGGCTCAAACCAGGACAGGGTCCTGCACTTGGGTCACAACAACCCTAGGCAACACTGCAGGCTTGGAGAAGAGTGGCAGGAAAGCTGCCCAGAGGAAAAGGACCTGGGGGTACTGGTTGACAGCCAGTCGAACATGAGTTAGCAGTGTGCCCAGGTGGCCAAGAAGGCCAACAGCATCCTGGCTTGTATCAGAAATAGTGGTGCCAGCAGTAGGGCTGTGACTAGGGAAGTGATTGTGCCCCTGTACTTGGCACTAATGATGCCACACCTCAAATACTGGGTTCAGTTTTGGGCTTCTCACTACAAGAAGGACATCAAGGTGATTGAGTGTGTCTAGAGAAGGACATTGAGATGCTGGAGCATGTCTAAAGAAGCTGGTGAAGGGTCGCAAGTCTTATGAGGAGTGGCTGAGGGAACTGGTGGTGTTTAGCCTGGAGAAAAGGAGGCTGAGGGGAGACTTGATTGCTGTCTACAACTACCTGAAAGGAGGTTGTAGCGAGGTGGGGGTTGGTCTTTTCTCCCTAGTAACAAGTGATAGAGCAAGAGGAAATGGCCTCAAGTTGTGTCAGGGGAGGTTTAGATTGGATATTAGGAAAAATTTCTTCACTGAAAGTGTTGTCAAGTATTGGAACAGGTTGCCCAGGGAGGTGGCTGAATCATCATCCCTGGAGATGCTTAAAAGACATGTAGATGTGGTGCTTAGTAACATGGTTTAGCACTGGACTTGGTAGAGTTAAGTTAATGGTTGAACTTGATGATCTTAAAGGTCTTTTTCAAGCAGAACAATTTTGTGAACTGAAACCAAGTAGCATGAGCCTCTGTCCAAGACATCCACTGGATGAGTGAAGGCAAGGAAGGGGAAGAGGTGGACTTTCCTGTCATCCTGGCTTTTGTAGGGTATGGTAGGAAATGGGAGGGAATACTGACCCCTCTGTCACAAAGAGGATGAGATAGCAGACAAGATGTATATGCACAGATCAAGATTTATTGCATATAACACTGGGGTCTTATCTCCTTAAAGTAGAAGACACAAGCACAGTCAAATTGTAGGGAAATTGGGAGACTGGAACAGAAATTTAAGTTTGAATGCAAAAGGTATCTTAATGAAATTTACTACTTTTAGTTTGATAAAACAATAAAGGTTAACCATTTAAATGCTAGCAACTTACTTATTATCAAGTTTTATACTAGGCCTAGAACATTAATTATCAATTTTAAATTATTCTATAATATTAAAACTTAATGATGAAAATTGCTTAACGTTAAGTTTGCTAATAAAGACAATAAAAGAGTTAATATCTCTCACCCTTGCCCGGCTGCAGCTGCGTGTCCCTGGGTGGATTGTAATTCTCGAGAAATAATCTCTCTGGCAGGCATCCCCACTAGAGAGGAGAAGGTCCAGCACACCTCCTGGAAAAGTGTACAGAAAGTCCCCACAAACAGAGATGGATCCAGGCTTTTGTAGAATAAAGTGGATTGACTGCTGTCATTTAACTATTTAGCCATACCTCCAAAATCTCTCATTGGAGAATAAAAGGAAAACAGTAGAAAAAAACATGAAGGCCCTGTTCCCACCAAGCAAACTGTTTTGTTTATCTTTTCATTCTTACTTTATCTCTGTTCTGGGCCTAGTTGTGGCTAGGCTGGGCTCCATGTTCTTCAACACTAGAGAGCAGCTGGTGTTATGAACATCAATTTGGCCCCTGTTTGTACCTTTCAAGGTTGATATTAGCTCAGAGTTTGCTAGGCCTTTTCCTTTCTCATAGGAATCTTTCCACTCTAGGCCTGGGTCTGCAAAACTAAGAGACAAAAAACAGTTGAATCAGAGAGAGAAACTGAGGCAGGCATTTTGAGAGAGGGAGCATCCTGCTACACCCTCTCTCTTCTGCCCCCTGGATCCCTTGGCATCCTAAACAGTGCCCTCTCCCTAGGTCCTCGTATTAATACCATAAAACTGGTCTGTTTCCCTATTTCTCCTCATCTCCCTCTTGTGCTCTCTAGGTCTGTTTCTCTATCACTATCCTCCTGCACTGCTTGGTGTCTCCCTGTCTCTCCCCCTCTCTTCTCCCCCATTCTGTTTCTCCTCTGTTTCTCTCTCACTGTCTTTAATCTTCTTTCTCTCCACCCCTTCCCAGTTAAGACCACTCCTCACTGAACATACGCCTTGATTTAAAAGGACACTGTGCCTTTAAACAGAAGCGAGGAACAAAATTAACCAATTAGACTGGTAGTGATAAGTTACTAACCAATAAGTGCAAAAAAAGGAGGATCTTGATTCTTGCTAAACAGGATAAATAAACCATAGGTTTTAGTATGGAGTATGTTAGTGTCACAGTTTGACTCAAGATCAACAACAATGCCCTCAATCCCCTCCCCCTCCCACACAGGTAGGGAAGGAGAGAGAGAAAACGAGAGAGAGTTGGCTGGATTGAAACCTAAACTACACAGCTTTAATTAAACAGTAATAATAAAAGAAAATATGTACAATTATATACAAATGTCTTCAGGAATGTGCAAACCCTTATTGCCTCCCCCCACCCCCAGCAACTCCCACAGCATTCTACTTAGCTGTGAACAGTCCCAAAAAGTCCTGGACTGCTGCCAGAGAGAGCATAGAGTTATGAAGGTCAGGAGAGCTCGAGCCTAGGGGTTGACAGTGATGGATGGACAGAGTCGTCCCTGCATGCCAGCCATGGACAGAAGAAAAGGGAAGAAGAAGCAGGAAGTAAGTTGTCTTCTGCGATTGACCTTCCTCTGAGCTTACGTAGATATATGGAATAGAATAACTCTGGCCAATTTTGCTGTCTGTCTAATTCAGCATTCTACGGAGGGGTCATGGATCTCCCAGCAGTGACTGAGCAAGCAGAGCAAAGACGCTACCTTGGAGTCCTGGCAGTAAAAAAAACATTCCAGCGTTATCAGTAGGAAGCCCAGTCAGACACAAGACTGTTTCTGAAATGAGCCCCATTGTCTGACTCAATTAAGTTTGATTTGAATGGGAGTGGACTTAATCTTTGCAGAAGCAACTGTTTTTGCAGCAGCACTTGCAGAAGCAGCTGTTTTTGTAGCAGTACCAACAGTGGCAGCAGTGGTGGTAGCAGCATCATGGTTGGTAGCAGCAACAGTGGCGGCAGAATTGCCTGTGGAAATTGGCAGTGACTGGAACAACACCTCACCTTACACATCCACAATACATTATAAACATTTAGCAGAAGCATCCCTATTGCAACAATGCTATTCAGATAAAGAGCTGGGAGATTCAGCCTGAGACAAAATGGAGAGGTAAAATTGAACCTGCTACTGCCATTACCAACATGGACCTTTCCATTCACTTTAGGATCTGTATGGTAACTGTACACATACAGTGTCCCCATAAAGATCAGTATCAAAAACCCTAAGATCACTAGGCTGGTAATTATATGGTTGATTATGGCTACAGCTCTGTCAATAAAACATGAAACAATCACAAGCACAGCTACACAAAGCAGTATGCTCTCGGCTGCATACCACATGTAAATTGCATGCTGGGGAAAAGGTCCCCATAAAGATTGGTATTGCTGGGTAACTAAAGCAGTCCATTTACTCCAAGTCACATTGGTGGCATGATGGCGCTGAAGCAGAACACCCACTCTTGAGAAAGCCATCACGTATTTGAGAGAAATAGCTGTGCGAAAGGTGATCTATGATAAAGATGGACTTACAAATCCTGATGACATTCTGTGCCATGCACAAATGTTCCAGAGGTTTGCACAGGCTCTACCAGCAGCACATGCCCATATATTCTCCGTCATGGGGTGCTTTGAAGATGATACAAGACCAACTGTGTGTGAAGTGGCTTTCAAAGCATGACAGTATGGAGACATAATCTCTGATTCCCATCAGTTTCACACCTCAGCCATTGAACAAACGACTGAAAAGAATAAGAGGAGACATGCTGCTACGAGAAAGCAGAGAGAGAGACAGGACCCACTTCAATGCCACCTGTGGTCTCTCTTGCATAATTATTTTCAAGAGGACATGAAAATTTGGGACAAGAGACACACTGATATTCTCTAGATACTCATGTGGGCGACAGTTCTTCCAGGAAGAAGGCTGCTCTAGTCTTCAGCAACTGGTCCTTCAACCAGGATGGTGCATCATGGAATACTCATTATTGGAGGTGCCCTGCCTCCAGACAGGAGGAGGAGAGGGAGAACCAACAATGGGACTCCTTTCAAAAACAGTCTTGTGACTGACTGGGCCAAAGAACATGGTATTGAGGGGATCTACCATATCCCATACTATGCACAAGACTCATGGAAAACTGAAAGGTACAATGGTCTGTTAAAAGCTACCCTGAAGGCAATGGGTGGTGGAACGTTCAAGAACTGGGACAAAAATTTGGCAAAGGCCACCTGGTTAGTTAATACCAGGAGATCCATCAATTGGGCTGGTCCTGCTCAGTCAGACCTTCTACATACTGCAGATGGGGATAAAGTCCCTGTGGTATGTGAAAGGAACCTCCTGGGTAAAAGTGTTTGGGTCTATCCTGCTTCAGGCAAAGGTAAACCTGTTTGGGGTATTGCTTTTGCTTAGGGACTTGGACATACCTGGTATGTGATGATGGAGGATGGTGAAGTACAATGTGTACCTCAGGGTAATCTGACTCTGGGGGAGAATCCTTAATTTGACACCTGGTAAAATATAGAGCCTATATGATATATATGGTATGGAATAAGGGGTGGAATGTCCTGATTTGAGCCAGGATGAAGCCACTTTTCCTTTTACTGTTTTTTCTTCCTTCAGTAAGCTCTCTTTTAACTAGCAGCAAGTGTTCCAGCTAGTGGACTGATAATGCTGGAATGTTTATGTTGCTGACATGACTTCAAGGTCACTTTGCTCTACTTGTTGAATCTGCAGCTCAGATGCTACAGGAGAAGAAGAGTTGTATCTACAGCCCTCCCATAGGGAGGAGTGGACTAGACGGACAGCAAAATTGACTAAATTATTCCATTACATATATCTGCGTAAGCTCGGTGTAAGGTCAGGGATCACGGAAGTCAACTTCCTTCCTGCTTCTTCTTCCCTTCTCTTCTGTCCATGGCCAGCATCTGGGGAGGACTCAATCTATCCATCACTGTTGATCCTTAGGCTTGTGCATTCCTGACCCTCATAACTGCCCTCAGCTCCTGTCTGCTCTGCTGCTCTCTCTGGCAGCACTCTGGGATTTTTCAGGACTGTTTGCAGCTAAGGAGAGTGCTGTAGAAATTGTTGGAGTTGGGGGGAGGCAATAGGGGTTTGCACATTCCTGAACACCTTTGTATATATAATTGTACATATTTTATTTTATCATTAGTGTTTAATTAAAGCTGTGTAGTTTAGTTTTCAATCCAGAAAAGTCTCTCTCCATAATTTTATCTCTCCTTCCCTACTTGGGTGGGAGGGGGAGGGGATCAAGAGCATTGTTGTCGATCCTGAGTCAAACTGTGACAATTTTCTTGCACACCAGTGCTGCTCTTCCCCCCATAATATACACCTAAGAAAGAGCACATAATAGAACAGATTCTTTCTCATTAACCATCTTCAAACATATTCAGCATACATTCAGATTTACCTATTAACCCAACCTCATGAAGTTCAACAAGGCCAAGAGTAAGGTCCTTCACCTGGGGAGGGGCAATCCACAATATCAGTACAGGCTGGGGGATGAATGGATTGAGAGCAGCCCTTCAGAGAGGGACTTGGGGTTACTGGTGGCTGAAAAACTGGACATGAGCCATCAATGTGTGCTTGCAGCCCAGAAAGCCAACTGTATCCTGGGCTGCATCACAAGAAGCATGGCCAGCAGGTCAAGGGAGGTGATTCTCCCCCTCTACTCTGCTCTCATGAGACCCCACCTGGAGTACTGTGTCCAGCCCTGGAGTTCTCAGTACAGGAAAGATGTGGGCCCATAGGAGGGCCACAAAATTGGCCAGAGGTCTGGAACACCTCTGGTAAGACTACGAGAGTTGGGGTTGTTTGGTCTGGAGAAGAGAAGGTTCCAGGGAGACCTTATTCTGGCCTTTTCATACTTAAAGGGGGCTTATAAGAAAGACAGAGAGACACTTTTTAAAAGGGCCTACAGTGACAGGACAAGGGGCAATGATTTTAAACTGAGTGTAGGTTTGGATTAGATATTAGGAAGCAATTCTTTACTGTGAGGGTGGTGAAAAACTGGAACAGGTTTGCCCCCAGAAGTTGTGGCTGCCCCATCATTGGAAGTGTTCAAGGTCTGGTTGGACAGGGCTTTGAGCAACCTGGTCTAGTGGAAGGTGTCCATGCCCATGGCAGGGAAGTTGGACTAGACCATAGAATCATAGAATCATTAAGGATGGAAGGGACCTTAAAGATCATCAAGTTCCAACCCCCTTGCCATGAGCAGGGAACTCTAATACCAGATCAGGTTGCAAAAAACCCTGTCCAACCTGGCCTTAAAAACCTCCAGGGATGGGGCATCAACAACCTCCCTGGGCAACCCATTCCAGTTCCTCATCATCCTTAGAGTGAAGAATTTCTTCCTAATATCTAACCTAAATCTCCCCTCTCTCAGTTTAAAACCATTACCCCTTATTCTATCACTAGCTTCTCTGATGAAAAGCCCCTCCCCAGCTTACTTGCAGGCCCCTTTCAAGTACTAGAAGACTGCTATAAGGTCTCCCCAGAGCCTTCTCTTCTCTAGGCTGAACAGCCCTAACTCTCTTAGCCTGTCTTCATAGCAGAGGTGCTCCAGGCCTTTGATCATCTTGGTGGCCCTTCTCTGGACCCTCTCCAACAGTTTCATGTCTTTCCTGTGCTGAGGGCACCAGAGCTGTATATAGTACTCCAGGTGTGGTCTCACCAGAGCAGAGTAGAGGGGCAGAATCACCACCCTCGCCCTGCTGGCCATGCTTCTTTTGATGCAGCCCAGGAAGCGGTTGGCCCTCTGGGCTGCGAGCGCACACTGGCGGCTCATGTCAAGCTTCTCATCTACTACCACCCCCAAGCCCTTTTCCTCAGGACTGCTCTCTATCCATTCTCCCCCCAGCCTGTATCTGTGCCTGGGGTTGTGCCGACCCAGGACCTTGCACTTGGCCTTGTTGAACTTCACGAGGTTGGCATTGGCCCACCTCTCCAGCCTGTCAAGGTCCCTCTGGATGGCATCCCTTCCCTCTAGGGTGTCAACCACACCACACAGCTTGGTATCGTCAGCAAACGTACTGAGGATACACTTAATCCCACTGTCCATGTCTCCAACAAAGATGTTAAACAGCACTGGTCCCAATACTGACCCCTGAGGGATACCACTCATCACCTGCCTTCATTTGGACATTGAGACATTGACTGCAACTCTCTGGGTGTGGCCATCCAGCCAATTTCTTATCCATCTGTCAAATCCATGCCTTGTCAGTTTGGAGACAAGGACGTCATGTGGGACAATGTCAAATACCTTGCACAAATCCAGGTAGATGACACCAGCTGCTCTGCCATTATCCACCATCTCTGTAGCCTTGTCATAGAAGGCCACCAGATTGATCAGGCATGATTTGCCCTTAGTGAAGTGTCACCGTTTGACTCAGTTTGACAACAATGCTCTCGATCCCCTCCCCCTCCCACCCAGGTAGGGAAGGAGAGAGAGAAAAAAAAGAGAGAGAGACTTGGATAGATTGAAAACTGAACCGTGCAACTTTAATTAGAATACTAATATGTGATATGAGAGGATATGTATATATATATGTGATTATACAAAGGTGTGGGTAGAAACCTCTCGCCTCCCCCCACCCCCAGCAACTCCCACAGCACTCCCCTCAGACAAGACAATTTCGAGGAATCCCAAAGCTGCTCCTGGAGAAAGGCAGAGAGTTACGAGGGTCAGGAGGGCTTGAGGTCGACGGGTCGACAATGATGGGCAGATGGTGTTTTCCCAGACGCCGGCCATGAACGAAAGAAAGAGAGAGAGAAAGAAGAAGGAAGTGAGACAGAGAGGCGAAGCAAAGCAGAGCGAGAGCGAAGCAGGAAGGAAGGAAGTTTTCTTCTGTCATCTCCGACCTTCCCCCGAGCCTACGTAGATATATGGGATGGAATATCTCTGGCCAGTTTTGCTGTTTGTCTAACCCAGCCTCCCACGGGGGGGCCACAGATCCCCCCGCAGTGTCTGAGCCGGCAGAGCAAAGGCACGACCTTGAGGGCCCAGCAATTATAAAAACATTCCAGTGTCTTATCAACCTAGCAGAACACACAGTTTCTAGTTGAAGAAAGCTCACTGAAATGAAAAAAAAGGAATCAGCAAAAGAAAAACTGGCTTCATCCTGGCTCAAACCAGGACATTCCACCCCTTATTCCATACCATACATTACGTACAGGCTCTATACCTTACCAATTGTTAAATCAAGAATTCTCTCCCAACGTCAAATTACCCTGAGGTACATATTGTACCTCACCATCCTCCATCATTACACACCCATTGTCTGACTCAATCCTCTCTGGAGTACCATGTCTCCACAAAATTTGCCTTTCAAGGCCAAAGATAGTATTCCTGGCTGTGGCATGAGGCACAGGATATGCCTCCAACCATCCTGTACTTGTTTCCACTATTGTAAGCACATAGCGCTTACCCTGGCGGCTCTGAGGCAGTGTGATGTAGTCAATTTGCCAGGCCTCCCCATACCTGTACTTTGACCACCTCCCCTCATACCACAAAGGTTTTAACCGCCTTGCCTGCTTAATTGCAGCACACATCTCACAATCGTGGATCACCTGCGCAATAGTGCTCATGGTCAGATCCACCCCTCGATCACGAGCCCATTTGTATGTTGCATCTCTGCCCTGATGACCTGAAGCATCATGGGCCCATCGAGCTAGAAAGAGCTCACCCTTGTGTTCCCAGTCCAAGTCTGTTTGGAACACTTGGGCAGCCTCATCTGCTCGTTGGTTGTGTCGATGTTCCTCAGTGGCTCGAATCAGAGGCACGTGTGCATCTACATGACGTACTTTTACCACCAGTTTCTCTATTCGAGCTGCAATGTCCTTCCAGAGGTCAGCAACCCAAATAGGTTTACCCTTTCGCTGCCAGTTGTTCTGCTGCCACTGCTTTAGCCAACCCCACAAGGCATTTGCTGCCATCCACGAGTCAGTGTAAAGATACAGTCTCGGCCACCCCTCTTGCTCAGCAATATCCAGGGCCAGTTGGATGGCTTTGACCTCTGCAAACTGACTTGTTTCACCTTCTCCTTCAGCTACTTGAGCAACCAGTCGTGTAGAACTCCACACTGCAGCTTTCCACTTTCGGCAGTTCCCTACAAGATGACAGGAGCCATCGGTGAAAAGGGCAAACTGTTTCTCAGTCTCTGGTAGATGATCATATGGTGGAGCTTCTTGAGCTCGTTTCACCACTTCTTGTGGTGGCATTCCAAAGTGGGTGCCTTCTGGCCAGTTTGTAATTGCTTCCACAATACCTGGATGATTAGGTTTCCCTATTCGAGCTCGCTGGGTGATTAAAGCAGTCCATTTACTCCAAGTCACATCGGTGGCATGATGAATAGGAGAGATGTTATTCTGAAACATGAATCTTAGCACTGGTAATCTGGGCACCAGGAGAAGCACGCGGCAGCGGTGAGAGCGCAGAGCGGCAGCGGTGAGAGCTGCTCCTTTAATTACTGAGGATTAGAGAAGAGACCGGGCTTCCCGGAGACGGCGAAGCCGGAGCAGAGCGAGGAGACCCGAGTCTGAGCGGGAATCCTGAGAGGAGCAGGAAGGCTGACGTGGCAGGGGGTGTGGCTGAGAACCGCGGCAAGGTTTAAAAGCGGCCATCTCGGCAGCTCCCTCAGAGCACGCGGCAGCGGTGAGAGCGCAGAGCGGCAGCGGCCGTCACAGGAAGTGAAGTGGCGCGAGGGCAGGGGGAGAGCGGAGTGAGTGGAGGCAGGAAGCAGAGAACACCAGTAAATTTCTCTAGCATGGTGGCAACACGCCCTAAAACTGTATTGAAGAAGGATATGGGAACTCAGACGGAGGTTCTGATCAGGCACGCAGCTGTGCAGGTCTCTGGCTGCAGCGAGTGCCTGAGCCTGGCACTGGTGCCAGAGGGAGCCAGTGGCACCGCGTGTGTGCGGTGCGAGCAAATCGATGATCTCCTCAGGCAGGTGGTTAGACTGACAGAGGAGGTTGAAAGACTGAGAATTATCAGAGAATGTGAGAATGAAATAGATTGGTGGAGTCAAACCCTGAGGCAAGGGCAGGAGGAAGAGATGCTAGAACAAGTGATGGATCCCCTCCCCTCCTGTTCTCAGACAGAAGGAGAGAACTTTAGGAACATGGAGGAATGGAGGGAGGTCCGTCCTCGGAGAGGCAAGAAAAAACCCTCCCAACTCCGTCCATCCTCCGAATTGCCCTTGAAGAATAGGTACGAGGTCTTGGAACTTCAGGGAAAGGAAAATGAAGCTGGAGTGACAGATTTGTCTAGTGAACCGCCTATGACTTGTCGCTCAGCTCCACGACTTAGGACTTCTTCAACTAAGAAGGAAAGGAGGGTAGTTGTGGTGGGTGACTCCCTTCTGAGGGGAACAGAGGGGCCCATCTGTAGACCTGACCCATCCCACAGGGAGGTCTGCTGCCTCCCTGGGGCTCGCATTAGAGATGTTAAAAGGAAACTCTCTAGTATGGTAAATCCATCTGATTACTACCCACTGCTGATTTTTCAGGTTGGCAGTGACGAAATTACTACAAGAAATGTAAGGGCAATGAAGAGAGACTTCAGGGCCCTGGGACGGCTAGTTAGGGGGTCTGGAGCACAAGTCGTGTTTGCCTCCATACCTCCTGCAAGAATGGGTGGAGAGATAAGCAGGAAGAGTTTAATGATGAACGAATGGCTAAGAGACTGGTGCCAAAGGCAGGGCTTTGGCTTTTTTGATCATGGGCTGCTATATGAGACACCTGGCCTGATGCTGGCGGGTGGGATGCACCTGTCCCAGAGGGGGAAAAGGCTTTTGGGGCAGGACTTAGCAGGGCTCATTGAGAGAGCTTTAAACTAGATGTGAAGGGGGAAGGGGAGAAAACTGGGTCTGTTAGGGACAAGCCCAAGAGGAACATACCAGGGCCTGTAGGAGGATGGGCTAAGGAGGATTTAGTCCCACCGATGTGCTCTACTTGCTTCCTGAAATGCCTGTACACCAATGCACGCAGCATGGGGAATAAACAGGAAGAGTTAGAGGTCTGTGTGCGGTCTAAGGGTTATGATCTGGTAGCAATAACAGAGACATGGTGGGACAGCTCACACGACTGGAATGTGGCCATGGATGGCTATGTGCTTTTTAGGAAAGATCGGTCGGTGAAGCGAGGTGGTGGAGTTGCTCTTTATGTGAGAGAGCAACTCGAATGTATTGAGTTTTGTACAGGGGCTGATGAGGGGCGAGTTGAAATTCTGTGGGTAAGAATTAAAGGACAGGGTAGTATGGGTGACACAGTTGTGGGGGTCTACTACAGACCTCCTGATCAAGATGAGGAAGTTGATGAGGCTTTCTACAGGCAGCTGAAAGCAGCCTCACAACTGCAGTCCTTGGTCCTCATGGGAGATTTTAACTACCCCGATATCTGCTGGAAGACTTATACAGCCAGCCTTTCACAGTCTAGGAGGTTCCTCCAGTGCATTGATGACAACTTCTTAGTGCAAATGGTGGATGAGCCGACTAGAAGAGGAGCGCTGCTGGATCTTGTGCTCACCAACAAGGAGGGCCCTGTTGAAGCAGTGGTGGTCAGTGGCAACCTTGGCTGCAGTGACCATGAGATGGTGGAGTTCAGGATCCTGTGTGGGAGGAACAGAATTTCCAGCAGGACCAGAACCCTGGACTTCTACAGAGCAAACTTCGGCCTCCTCAACCAATTGTTAAGGGAAGTCCCATGGGACAGAGTGCTAGAAGGTAAAGGGGCTCAAGATAGCTGGACAATATTCAAGGACCACTTCTTGCAAGCACAGCATCAGTGTGTCCCAATGGGTAGAAAATCTAGTAAGGGAGCTAGGAGACCAGCATGGTTAAAAAAGGAACTGCTGGGGAAACTCAAGTGGAAGAGGAAAATCTATAGATCATGGAAGGAGGGACTGGTCACTTGGGAGGAATATAGGAATGTTGTCAGGGAATGTAGGGAGGCAACTAGGAAAGCTAAGGCCTCCTTGGAACTTAACCTTGCAAGTCGGGTTAAGGACAGTAGAAAGGGCTTTTTCAAATACATAGCCAACAAAGCTAATACCAGAGGCAATATAGGCCCACTGCTGAATGAGGTGGGTGCCCTGGTGACAGAGGATATGAAGAAGGCAGAGGTGCTGAATGCCTTCTTTGCCTCTGTCTTTACTCCTGCAGGCTTTTCCCATGAGCCCCAGATTCATATAACCCCAGAAGTAGTCAAGATAGGTGAGGACATAGTAGATGAGGATTGGGTTAGGGATCAGTTGCATAATCTGGACATCCATAAATCGATGGGTCCGGATGAAATGCATCCAAGGGTGCTGAGGGAGCTGGCAGAGGTCATTGCTAGTCCACTCTCCATCATCTTCGGTAAGTCATGGGTAACTGGAGAGGTGCCTGAGGACTGGAGGATAGCAAACGTCACTCCAGTCTACAAGAAGGGCAAGAAGGAGGACCCGGGTAACTATAGACCGGTCAGCCTCACCTCCATCCCTGGAAAGGTAATGGAACAACTTGTCCTTGGCACTATCTCTAGACATATCAAGGAGATGGGGGTCATCAAGAGCAGTCAACATGGTTTTACCAAGGGTAAGTCATGTTTGACTAACCTCATAGCCTTCTATGAGGAAATTACTAGGTGGATAGATGATGGTAGAGCGGTAGATGTGGTCTATCTTGATTTCAGTAAAGCATTTGACACCGTCTCCCACAGCATCCTTGTAGATAAGTTGATCAAGTATGGGTTTGATGATCAGGCAGTGAGGTGGATCAAGAACTGGTTGAAAGGAAGAAGTCAGAGAGTTGTAGTCAATGGGGCAGAATCTAGTTGGAGGCCTGTGACTAGTGGAGTCCCTCAGGGGTCGGTACTGGGACCGGTGTTGTTCAATATCTTCATCAACGACCTGGATGAGGGCACAGAATGTACCCTCAGCAAGTTTGCTGATGACACCAAGCTGGGAGGAGTGGCTGACACACCAGAAGGCTGTGCTGCCATTCAGAGAGACTTAGACAGGCTGGAGACTTGGGCGGGGAAAAACCTGATGAAGTTCAACAAGGGCAAGTGTAGAGTTTTGCATTTGGGGAAGAAAAACGCCATGCACCAGTACAGGTTGGGGGCTGACCTGCTGGAGAGCAGTGTAGGTGAAAGGGACCTGGGGGTCCTGGTAGACAGGAGGATGACCATGAGCCAGCAATGTGCCCTTGTGGCTAAGAAGGCCAATGGCATCCTGGGGTGTATTAGAAAGGGTGTGGTTAGTAGGTCAAGAGAGGTTCTCCTCCCCCTCTATTCTGCATTGGTGAGGCCACATCTGGAATATTGTGTCCAGTTCTGGGCCCCTCAGTTCAAGAAGGACAGGGAAGTGCTTGAAAGAGTCCAGCGCAGAGCCACAAAGATGATTAAGGGAGTGGAACATCTCCCTTATGAGGAAAGGCTGAGGGAGCTGGGTCTCTTTAGTTTGGAGAAAAGGAGACTGAGGGGGGGACCTCATCAATGTTTACAAATATGTAAAGGGTGAGTGTCAAGACGATGGAGTTAAGCTTTTTTCAGTGAAGACCAGTGATAGGACAAGGGGTAATGGATACAAGTTGGAGCATAGGAGGTTTAAGATGAATATCAGGAAAAATTTTTTTACTGTAAGAGTGACAGAGCACTGGAACAGGCTGCCCAGAGAGGTTGTGGAGTCTCCTTCGCTGGAGACATTCAAAACCCGCCTGGACGCCTTCCTGTGTGATGTACTCTAGGTGACCCTGCTCTGGCAGGGGGGTTGGACTAGATGATCTTTCGAGGTCCCTTCCAACCCCTATGATTCTATGATTCTATGATTCAGTGCCAATCACTTCTGAAGCAGCTCTAACTGCTTCGTATGCTGCAAGTATCTCCTTCTCAGTTGTTGTATAGTTGGCCTCGGAACCACTGTAACTCCGGCTCCAGAATCTCAAGGGTCGACCTCGAGTCTTCCCTGGTGCTTTCTGCCAGAGGCTCCAGTTGGGACCATTGTGTCCGGCTGCAGTGTAGAGCACGTTCTTGATGTCTGGCCCCGTTCGAACTGGTCCAAGGGCCACTGCCTGCACAATCTCTTTTTTAATCTGCTCAAAAGCTTTCTGTTGGTCAGGACCCCATTTGAAATCATTCTTCTTTCTGGTCACCTCATAGAGAGGTTTCACAATTTCACTGTAACATGGAATATGCATTCTCCAGAAACCAATAGTCCCTAAAAAGGTTTGAGTGTCCTTTCTAGTTGATGGTGGGGCCATAGCTGTTATTTTATTAATCACATCCATTGGGATCTGGCGACGACCATCTTGCCACTTGATTCCCAGGAACTGGATCTCTCGTGAAGGTCCCTTGACCTTACTTCTTTTCACAGCAAAACCAGCATCCAGAAGAATTTGGATGATCTTTTTACCTTTCTCAAAAACTTCTTCTGGTGTGTCACCCCACACAGTGATGTCATCAATGTACTGCAGGTGTTCTGGAGCTCCACCCTTCTCCAGTGCAGGACATGAAGCCATATTGGCTGTCACCAGTCACCTCTTTATTTTCAATGTGCCTTAGCAGATTTTCCAGGAGGACCTGTTCCATGATCATGCCAGGCACAGAGGTGAGACTGACTGGCCTGTAGTTCCCCAGGTTTCCCTTTTTCCCCTTTTGAAAAATAGGGGCTATGTTACTTTATTTCCAGTCAGTGGGAACCTCACCAGACTGCCATGACCTCTCAAATCTGATGGGCAGAGGCTTAGCAACTGCATCTGCCAGCTACCTCAGGACCAGTGGATGGACCCCGTGGATGTGCACCTTCAGGTTCTTTAGATGGTCACAAACCTGTTCTTCTCCTACGGTGGAGGGTGCTTTGTTCTTCCAGTCCCTGCTTTCACCTGTTGTGGCCTTTGTGATGAGGCTGGAGCACTTGCCAGAGAAGACTGATGCAAAGAAGTCACTGAGAACCTACGCCTTCTCAATATCCTGTGTAGCTAGGTCTCCTGTTTTCTTCAGGAGAGGGCCTACATTTTTCTTGGTTGTGCTTTTATCCCCAACATACATAAACTTTTTTTATTACTTGTGGATTTAATTCTATCTGGGATGTGGCTTTCCTAACGTGATCCCTAGCTGCTCGGATAACCTCTCTGTAATCTTCCCAGGGTACCTGCCCTAGCTTCCACCCTCTGTATACTTCCTCATTAAGTTTGAGCTTTTCTAGGAGTTGCTTGCTTATCCATGCCCGCCTCCTGGAGTTTTTACCTGACTTTCTCTTAGTTGGGATGCATCTCTCTTGGGCCTGGAGAAGGTGATCCTTAAATATCAGCCAGCTTTCATGGGCCCCTCTTCCGTCCAGGATGTTATCCAAAGATGCTCTGTTGAGCAGATCCCTGAAGAGGCTGAAATCTGCCCTCCTGAAATCAAGGGTAGTAAGCTTGCTGTGAGCCCTCCTTGCTGCCCTAAGGATCTTGAACTCCACCATTTCATGGTCACTACAACCAAGGCTGCCCTTGAGCTTAGCATCCCTCACCAGCCCTTCCTTGTTGGTGAGAACAAGGTCCAGCATAGCATCCCTCCTTGTTGGTTCCTCAATTACTTGGAAAAGGAAGTTGTCATCCATGCACTCTAGGAACCTCCTGAATAGTTTGTGCTTTGCAGTTTTCCCTCCAACAGATATCAGAGTGGTTGAAGGCACCCATGAGTACCATGGCTTGTGAGCGTGAAGCTGCTCCTATCTGTCTGTAGAGTGCCTCGTCTATACTGTCCTCCTGGTCAGGCGGCCTGTAGCAGACCCCCACTGTAATGTCACCTGTCCCCACCTTCCCTTTAATCTCAACCCATAAGCTCTCAGTTGGCTCCTCATCTGTCCCCAGGGAGAGCTCCATGCACTCCAGCTGGTCTTTGACATAGAGGGCAACACCCCTACCTTGTCTTCTCTGCCTGTCCTTTCTAAAGAGTCTATAACCCTCCATTCTGACGCTCCAGTCATAGGAGCCATCCCACCAGCTCTCCGTGATGCCAGTAAGATCAGAGCCCTGCAGACACACACGCATCTCTAACTCCTCCTGTTTATTCCCCATGCTGCGTGCATTTTCATAGAGGCATTTAAGATGGGCCTCCAGTGAAGGTAACTGACTAGATGAAGCATCTAGGCACCTGTTACAAGCCACTGCCTGCACTGAAACATCTTTGCTGGCCAGGTCTGTCTGAGTGGATGCATCAGACTTCCCAGGCACTATATATCCATATTAGCACTGGTAATAGTTCTCAGGCAAGTGCCTACCATTTCGGCAGATCACTGGTGCACTCTCCTGCACTGTTGCACTCCCCACACGTCCCCCTGGCTGCTCTCTCAGTCGCACACGTTCCTGCACTGCATTGAGAATGCTAGCTGCCTCAATCTGCACGATCTGAGTGAACTTGCAGCTTGCCAGCATTTAAATTTCCCGCGGTTGCTCTGGCAACGTGCTCAGCCACATCAGCCTCTCTGGAGAGCTGCTGGCTCCTGGTGGAAACTCTGCCAACAAAATGACTATTAGTTATGTATTTAATTGTTAAGATACCTCCCTGCATTATTGCTTTAACATCTTGTTTTGCTACCTCAATATTCCCACACACATACAATCCAACCTATGCATTTTTAGTTCAATCTTTAAGACCTCAGTGCTGTTTGCAATAAATCTTGTTTTGTGCATATACATCTTGTCTGCTATTTCGCCCCATTCAGGACAAAGTCTCTTATTAAAACAGAGAAGCCATACTTTAAAATAATAGCAAAATAGACATTAAATGAGACCACAAGATACAAAAGTTTTTGATTCTTGTCAAACCCTGGTCTACTGTTGTCCTGTTTTGAGCCAGGATGAAGGCAATTTTGTTTTTACTGCTTTTTTTTTTCCTTCAGTGAACTCTCTTTTAAGCAGCACGCTTGCTAAAACTAGCAGCAAGTTTTCCAGCTGGTGGACTGATAACGCCTAAATGTTTATAGTTACTGCTGAGAGACCAAGGCCACTTTGCTCTGCTTTTTGAATCTGCTGCTTTGTACACTAAAGGAGCAGAAGGGTCATATCTACAACCCTACAGACCGTAGGGAGGAGCGGACTAGACAGATGACAAAACTGAGAAACAAATTATTTCATCCATATATTTATGTAGCTCTCGGTATAAATTCTGGGATCACCGAAGTCAAGCCCTTCTTCTTCCCTTCTGTCCATGGCTGGCATCCAGAGGACTCCATCTAACTGTCTCCTTTGGTCCCTAGGCCCATGCATTCCTGACCCTCATAACTCTCCCCTCAGCTCCTATCTGCTCTGCCGCTATTGCCAGCAGCAGTCCAGGACTTTTCAGAACAGCTCACAACTAAGGAGAGAGCCGTGGGAGTTGCTGGGAGTAGGGGGAGGTGATAGAGGTTTTGCACATTCCTGTACATGCTTGTATATAATTGTACATATTTTCTTTTATCATTAGTATTTAATTAAAGCAGTCTAGTTTAGTTTGCAAACCAGAAAGTCTCTCTCTTCTTATTCTCTCTCCTTTCCCTATCTGGGTGGGAGGGGGAGGGGATAGAGAGCATTATTGTTGCTGGTTTAATTGCTGATCCTGAGTAAAACTGTGACAACTGTAAAATTAAGTTATATTATGGTAAGAAACACACCTTTTTGGCCAGCTACTTAAATGCTGAGCATCTTCCCTACAGTCAGTAGTAATATACTCTTTATTTTAATTTCCTTCTCAGCACTGGTTTTTAAAATAAAAAATAAAATACAGTTAGCACAAGAGACAGGCCTGAACCAAAACATATATTTTCCTCACAGATGCAAATTATCTTGCTTACTTCACCTTTACTAATATTCATAACAAAACAAACATCAAGACTGAATTACTGTCCTGGAGTGTTACCTAAATACAGGATACGTGACCTACATCTCAAACATAATTTAAGCAAAAGGTCCAGATATCATGGTTCATATCAGGTCTGAAATGTGCTGCTATTGTTCAGTATCATAGAAGTAGCTCTGTTTTCCTTCAGTTTTTCTAATTGTCCATGTCTCAGCTCACAGGAAATAAGTTAGTAAACAGTCCCTAATACTAACAGAGGTCTTCAATTACAGCTAGAGATGCAGGGATTATTTTTTTAAATTAAAGCCATTCAAAACTCTTTGGTTGATTATAATTTTACAAATGTTTCCCCATGCTTGCATTAGAAAAGTGTGGCAAGTTGAGAGACTGTAATTATATTTGGTTGTTGTGAGGGAATCCAATTATGGTCAGAGCAGTCCATTTGAGTGTGAGGAGATAGAGATTGTGAACAATTTTGAAGATTAATTTTCTACGAGAGAGGGAGAACTCCCTTCCACCTGAGTCCTAGAGGCTCTTCCATGCCTCCCAATGCCACTGGAAGCCAGGACAGCAGACAGAGGTGAGGAATTAGGAGTTGGGCTCCCAGACAGACAGCCTAGCCCAGATTTTTCACCTTATGGACATCATGTGGGCTTAAAGGCTGCTGTGACTTGTACTTTAAAAAATGCTTATTGATAAATGAGCCATTATTTTCTGCCAGCATTAGAACTTGCCTTTCACCAGCTGTTCTCATCAGGGCAGAGACTGAAACCATGAGGCCCTGTTCATGTTCAGCCAAAATTGTCATTCAATACTACCTTTGGGGATTTCTCTTTCCCTCTACTTCCCCAAAAGCACTACAAGCCTTTTTCTTTTCCTTTATGTTGCTGTCCAAGTTTGACCCAGGCTAGAAAAACTCGAGTCAAATCACGGATCACCCCCTCTCTTCTCAATTAGAGGAGGAATAGCCCCCAATTGGCTGGTTTTAATTTTCCATTGGGTCCGTCCCTAGCTTGGGACCAGCTGGCTACACCAGGTATTTCTCTAGACCACAAGCTCTGCCCAGATACGTGCACACCGATGATCTGAGGAAAACCAGATGGCCTCCCTTGGTAAAAGGACTAACACATAAGGACTAAACAGGATGGCATTGCTTAGCATAGATAAGGCTTGGAATGTATAGATAAGGTTTGGATTGTGAGGGAGGGTGTTGTGTGAGAGGAGGTTCCCCCGGAAACTTGCTGAGAAAGCAAGAACGCGGTGCAGACCCCAGAAAGGAATGCCGAGAGGTGAAAAGTGCACAGCGAGGAAGACATACAGCCTTCATCCCAGAGACCCTCACCCGTGACCACCAGAAGACACTGCACAGGTGCAACAAGGAGGAGCTCGGGGGGGGGGGGGGCAACTATGATAATGATTTCTGGGAACTAATTGTAATAACCCCTCCCTATCCTCGGACACCTAATGTATATGCAACAGCATGATTGAATATGTATTATTTTGTGACATATAATGAGCTTGCCAACAGCTCTAGGGTGTGCACGCTTGTGGAGGAGCAATCCCCCGTGCACCCAGCGCTGAATAAACATACCTTCTTTATAACCTTACTGGTTGTAAAGTCATTATTCCGCACGTCACCGACACAAACGCAGAGACGATGTGCCTAAAATTCCACTTTAAAAGAGGGAGTTGGGGAACCTTGATATGCAAGTGTGGTTATAGGAGATAAATCTTGGGGTGTATAACGTTTGTATTTGTGAACTGGGTATTTGAGCGCGATATGCGATCGGTAAAGAGAAAGAAAGAAACACTATTATAGTTGAGGGTAGAGCCCGGCGGTTTTCCCGTGTAGGGCAGACGAGGTGCGTGTGTGAATGTGGCCCATTGCTTTTGCCCGGGGAAAAGAACGCAGAGAAAGATTTCTCGGTCAGTGAGTCTCTCTTACAGTTTCCGGCTCAGAAGCACTGATAGGTTTGGCGGCGGCGAACGGTGACTGCTAGAACTGCAGCAACGACAGCTGCCTTGCGAGCGCGGCTGTGACGGCGAGCTGCCTTGGGCTTCAAAACTGCGGCAGCGGCTGCTGTGGCCTTGGGATTGCGGCAAACTGCGGCTGGAACTTCAGCAGCGGCGGCAGCAAGCGGCGACGGCTGGAACTGCAATGGCGGTAAACGGCGACGGCTGGAGCTGCGGAGCTTGTCTTGGGAGTGCGGCTGCGACGTCTGCGGCGAACGGTGACTGCGACACGTGACGACAGCTGGAACTGTGGCTGGAGCTGCGGTGCTTGCCTTGGGAGCGGTTGATGACGGAGGGTTTGGGAAGCGAGCAGTTATTCCAGCTTTTTAGTTTTATTAGCTCTTTTAGTGTGCTCTAGCTCCCTTCTCCGTTTCTTTGGCTCCTTTCACGCAGCTCCTCGGCGAACAGGCTCCACGAGAAGAAGCATAATACCTCACCCACAGAAGGCTCTCTTTTATTTGGTCTCCTATTCCTCTTTCTTCTATCTTTTCTTCTCTCTCCTTTCTTCCAGCAGCAGTGAAGGATGACTGGCAACGACCGATAACGACTCACAACAACCATCTTCTTTACATTCTTTTGCAGGGTGGTCAAATAGCTTTTGATCGGTCTTTCACTCAATTCTTACAGTCTTAGTGCGCTCAGCTCCCAGCGCCTAAGTGCAGCTCCTGAAGAAAAGTTGCAACAAAGGCTAGGTCCTGGCTGCAAACATAGCATTTCTCTTTTTGTCTGTTATGTCTCTGTATTGCAGTCAATTTGAGTGAGAGACATATCTTTTGTGGAGGCCGGTTCTCCACACTTTAGTAGAGGGAGATTTGTTCCACATTAAAAATGTAATAGTTTTTAAAAACCCATAAAACCTATTAGCTTTTGTAGGCAGATAGCGTGGCTAAAATCCTAGCCTACTAAAATCAGCAGCAAAACTCCACTTCAGTAGAGGTAGGCTTTCATTTTGTTCTCTTTAATACAACTGATAAAGGGGACTAGCACATAAGGAGTAAACAAGATGGTGATACATCATAGGATATTCGTTAGTAAATTCAATAGAAATATAGCCTAATAAAAGTTTACTAAAATAATGAATTTGCTATACTAAGAGGGTTGCTTTTAAAACAAGGTGCTTTGTGAAACTATCAGTCAACTATGCTAAGCATCCTGTAGGTTGTGATAACATTAAGTCTTCTAAGACCCTGTGGCATCTACAGACAACATTTATGTTGATTCTGACCCACCTGGGCAATCTACCAGCGGGAGACTGGAGATAGGACCAGGACGAGAGACCAGGACAAAGACGAAAAAAAGGACTAGAATCAACAAAGACCCCACAGGAGACCCTCGAGCATGCATAATTACAAAGATAGCCAATTCCAGGAAATAAAATTACTATGTAGAAGAATTCTGGGAACTCATTGACATGGAACTGAATATGCATGTTTTTGGTGTATATTAGTCGGGGTGTTTCACTGACTCGTTGGAGCACTCATGGTGGAGAATTCACCAGCGCTGCAATAAAGAATGCCTGCTCAGTAACAGCTTGTTTGTTGTTATTGGGTCTTGATCTCGGAATCCTTACCCAGCCGCACCTAGCCTCCCACTGCGGTGAGGACTGTTAGAAAGCAAGGGGGTTCAGAAGCTCCAAATTTTTGTTTCAGTTGGCACCCTAGATGGGACCCTTTTCTCTGCTCAGCTGCGGGAACCTCCAAATCGGCGACCCCCTAGGCTGGCCCCAGAGAGTTCTCTGGAGGGACTCCCCGATTCGGCAGATCCATGCGGGAGCAGACAAGGACCTCTGGTAAGAATAAGGCATTCTTTTGTTTGTTTGTTTTTGGGACCGGTCATTTGGAAGGCTGCCTCGGAAGTCGCAGTTCGTAAGAACCCCGCAGGGAGGCGAAAGCACAGTAGAGTGTGCTTTTGGTTCAGCACGCGTAAGTGTGCTTTGGGTAGAAGCTCAGTAGAGTGAGCTTTGGTACATTTGGTTCAGCACGCGTAAGTGTGCTTTGGGTATAAGCTCAGTAGAGTGAGCTTGTACAAGTATTGATTTCCTGGTAATCAGACTCGGCAAATGTTATTTTAGGTTGTGAACTTGGAAAATGTTATCTGGATATTGAGGTATTATTGGAAATGCTGATTTTTGGTTTGGGAATTGCATTGTATTATCTCATGAGATTGGTTGAAATATTTGTGAATTGGGTGTGTGTGTGTGACTGAGACGTGCAATTAAGCACGAAGTGAGTGTGGAGTTCTGATCCGCGGTTCCGTAGCTCCGCGAGGGGCGCGGCCGGAGACGAACAAAGCGAAAGTTTTGTCATTTGTAACTATGTTTAGAGATCTCTTTAAAATTGAAACAATAGCAAAGTTTGGCTGATAGTAACTTGGAGTGTCTTAGCAGCTGCTGAAGGGATAATAACTGGATTGATAATTGTTTAATGTGTGTTTTTGTCCCAGTACCCTATGTTTTATGTTGTTATAGGTAGAACTGATAAGAAGATCAGGTTCAAGGGAGGGTTGCCAGCTATCCCTCCAGATAGTCCTTTAGGGCTAATGATAAAACATTGGGAAGATTGGCCCTCTGGGAGAGGAAGGAGTAGAAAGAAAATAGTGCACTTTTGTATGGTAGTGTGGGGTGGAAGGCAGATTAGAAGAGATCATCTGTATTGGCCAGTATTTGGATCCTTTGAGGATTGGATATGCCAGGCTGAATATTTATGTTAACAGCAAGGAACCTCATAGCCTGGAGGAAAGTGAGTATGCAAGTTTGTGGATTCGATCAGATACTAGAACTTTTTTGTATACCCTGCGGGAGGGGAGAGAGGGGAAAAAGAAAACGAATAAGAAATTGGAGGAATCACTACTAATGACATCGCCTCCTTACCTTCCTCCCCCTCCTGTACCGATCCCCAGCGGTCCTGTCTACATCAACAGGGACCCGGTGCAGACAATAAATGGCCTTTACAACGGCCCAGTTGGGACAATCAAAATCCAGCACATCGAGCTAACATGGAAGATTGAAGAGATATGATTGTCCAGGGAACCCGGGAAAGGCAGGGGAATTCATAGGGAGTGGGAGAAAGATATTAAGAGACTCAACATGGACCTGAAATGTTGAGACATGTATTAAAGAATGTGAAATGCTTCTATTGCCATAGGGAGAAACATCTGAAAAGGAGTTGTAGAAAACATTTGGAGGAATTCAAAATTGATTTAGTAAATGCTCCTGTACTGATTTTGCCAGGCATCCAAGGGCTGTTTTGCCTTTTTGTGAATACAGATAATGGTACAGCTTAGGGGGTGTTAACACAAGAATGGGCAGGACAAAAGAACCTTTGGGGGAGGATTGAGGGTGTGTGCCCCTCGTGGTATGCGGAGCATCCTACAACAAAAGGCAAACAAATGGTTGACTGATAGCCGATTAACCTCACTGGAAGTCTGATCATAAAAATCCAACAAGGAGTGTTCTGCTTTGGTGCAGACACACACTTATCGTCATGAAATATGGTGCTCTACAAAGGTTCTGGTGGGTTTCAGTGATCATTTATTAGTGAATGCCTTTGATTGTTCCATCTTTATTATACCAGGGTAGTGTTAAGAGTCCTTATTTACACAGTACTCTGTATTTGTGTGATTGTTTTCCTGCTTTGGCATGGTGCAGGTTAACAGGAAGGCAAAGCAATGCTTGAGAGAACCATGTTTAGTTTAAAAAGGTAGGATGAAAGGAGCTACAGGAAGCTTTCCAAGCACAAACCAAGTATGTAAGAAAATAGGTAGTAGAACTATACAAAAATTAAATAGGCAGTATTTTCATTGGGGAAATGTTAAAGCAAAGCAGTAAAAGTTAATATGTTTGGGATTTTGAGCTCCTACTTTTAATTTCTTAAGGAATATAATTTCAATTACAAATTATGAAGAAAACAATGGTTCATTTCCAAAGGAGCACTGTATGGTGCTATAGTCAGTTGTAATCTGAAGCTGCTTGCTTCACAGTATCTAAGCAACTGCCTCATTCACACTTTGTTTTTGCCTCAAGAGAAGCCAAAGCATGGCCTGAGGCTGTGATCTGACCTATTGTTTTGCACCTCTTGCTACATGACATTGTGAAATACTAAATTTGTAAATTTAAAACGTTTTTGGGGTGCAGCTGGACTTACTTTCAATTCAATTCATTGGTCTTGGACTTCCTAAAATTGTGCATTTTCCTGTGTAATATGATTGAGTCCTTTATGCATTAACTTTAGTATACACGGAAGAATTATGTGATTTCCCTATTATTTATTCCACTTAAGAACATTTGACTTTATCAAAGGTGAATGTTCTATGCTTAAGTTGCAGTCCCAAAAAGCCTCAAACATTTCACATTCAAACTGAAATGGGATGCTAGAATATTATCCCAAATTACATAAAAGCAGAGTATTTGAGAGCCCAGAATGTCATTTACAGAAGTATTATAGCAACACGACCAGAGGCAATGCCTTTAAATTAGGAGTCTCCAGTTGGCATGTTGAGTGGGATTCTGAAGAGCTGTCTTTTGATGTCTATCCATTAAGTTTCAGCCATTGTCTTTTTGATTAAGTCTTCCAAAAGGTTTCTTTGTTTTAAGATAATTTCTGTTTTTATCTGTTTCCCAATGGATGGACAGTAGTCTTTCTCTAGAATGTAAAGACTTGCTGTAAAACCACACTGTGGCTTTAGCAGTTTCTGCTTAAAGCCTCAAACCCTCTCTGATTAACGCTGAGGTTCTTAAAAGGCTTCTGTAGTTCGAAGCCTTGCACTACATTTAGTTTATGAATCACCATTAATGGAAGGGAGCAGCCCTGAAGACATTTGTGTTTCAATCTTCTCTTTAATAGACTATGTCACTTTTGTCAGTAGTACTCTGAACCAATAAAGAGCAACAGAGACATTTCATTGAACATTTCAGCCAGCTGGATTATGCCTTAATTTGAGCCATTGTATAAATATGGATATTAAATTAAGAAAACAACCTTGTGTTTAAATAATGAACTTAACAAATAGCAAGAAGAGAGACTGACTCGAAGTTCTGTGATTATTTGCCTTGATTTTCTTTCAGTCGTAATGTCATTTGGAATAACCTTTTGTTATATACTTAAAAGCCAGGTAGCTTTCTGATAATGAAGCATTTAGTTTTATCATCTACTTGAAAGTGTGTTTTAATATTTGTTCTCCTATGTTGTGGGTGAGGAAACAGTTTCTTTACATAGCTTTAAGGACTGTTTGCCGTTGTGGGGATAAAAGCTGTAAATTATAGGTAAAAATTTTATGTGGGAATTGTAAAGGGATCCTATGGGTAAAATGGGGTAGTTTTGCAACGCTCATACCTTTGCCAACAGTGTAATCAGAAATTCAGAAATGATACAATATTTCAGTCTTGGCAACGAATATTAGACAAACAGTGGACAAAATCTAATGGTCAGCCTGATGAGAACCACGGGGGACAGGGGCAATATGTTTTAGAAAATAGAGACCATTTTGAGTTGGCTCCCTTGAGGTACTTTCTAATCACTCTAGTTCATCATATTAAAGGAGTGAAATCTACCAGAATTATTAAGCAGTTTTGTGGAGGGCAGGTAATGTTTGCAAACTCTCAAGACATTACTGAGGAGGAGTGGAACGGGGAAATTGGGAGAGGCCTGGAGTATCAGGAATTGCAATAAATTTAAGGGAACCTCTTAAATGCCACCATAAGGAGCTGAGCAGGGAAAGAAATCATAACAACAAGGCGCCAGGAACTCCTGAAGAATACCACTGCTGCCGAGAAGAAAGTATACCTCGTTGCTCCCTGCAAAGGAGTAGACGAAGGAGGCAGAGGGGTAAAAGTGTGGAGGGTAATAATGCTGGGCCTGATGAGAAGAGCTGTGTTCGCTCCCATGGTGATGAGAGGTAAAACAAAATTTGAATGTGAAACAAGAGCTTGGCTTATTTTCATTTGGATAATCGGCATACAGGGAAATAATCCTCATCAACCTTATGAATGGATCCTTGCGAGATGGAAGGATTCTCATATAATGAGACGAAATATTACAGCAGGCCCTCCCAGCTTCGTTGCCTCACTCTGTGACTTAGTACCCATACAACCATGTTTGCACCAGATCCCCTATTATCTATGTCCAGGAAAAGGGTATTGCAATAGTCCCAATCAATATTATTGTTGATATTGGGAATGTGTTACCATTGCTTCCTCCTGGACTCCTCCACACAGGGATGTTTTTAAGGACTAATTGGACACAAAAGGATTGTACCACGCCCCGATCTGAAACCAAATAGAAACTATACAGCTGAAAGTGTTGTGACAGTAACATTACAAACTAACTGAAGCAAAGAATGATTTTTTTTGGAGCCGCCAAGGAAGCTGTTTTAAGATTTGATAAGCATATTAAGAGTATAAAAAGAAAAGGGGGGAATTAGTTATAGGTGAATCAGGAATTTAATTTGCTGATCAAATGTGAATGTATGTGGCTGGGTGTTAAGCTGCAATGTTTGTTAAATGTTTGTAGTTATGTTCTGTTATGTAATGGTTAATGTTGGAAGTTATACCTTGTTATTTAATGCTAAATGCTGATGGCCATATCAGGTAGATAGAACTATAAGTTATATAACATCTTGATTGACTGTGCAAGTCCCGGAGAACAACAACAACAACGCAGACAATGGAATTTACCGAGAGAGAGACAGACCCCTCTCCCCTCCAAAACGGCGGGAAAAGGGATGGAATTTTCCGAGAGGGGGGAGGACCTCCCAAAAACGGCAGGACAGGGATGGAATTTTCCGAGAGGGGTGGACCCTCCGAACAGCGGGAAAAATAACTGTATAAAAGGGACCCCTGCGCAGAGCTGCGCGCGCACCGTTGGCAGAGCACAGACTCTCCGGCTGCCCAGTGCTGGAACTCGGCCACCCAGCGCTGTTTGCTCACTTACCTCAAATAAATTACTTAAATTCTAAATTCTTTTTCTGGCTGGTTATTGCCGATTACAATGTGACTAATGTATGTATTTTTTGAGACAATGGTATAATTGGACTTGTTAATTGTGGGGCTGACCTGTTGATATTTGGGAAGAATTTATAGCCTCACTGAAGTATATTGTGTTGGGTTAAAAATGAGAAACACACAGGACAGTGGAATTATTAAGAAATGTCCCCTGGGCTGTATACGGGCCTACTGGAAGAATATTGCAGAGGGGCTGGGAGAGTCACTTAGTAAAAAGACTCTAATCGAATCTTGTAACCAATGGTGGCCGCCATATCGATTAGAAAATGAAGAAAAAGTGGCCAATGAATGGAACCCCAAATTATAATACCCTCCTTCAACTTATGTTATTTCTCAGGAGAGAGGATCAGTTACGCAGATATGTTCTTTTCCCTGCAAAATCATCTGGAGTGGCAAAGGGACTGTGGGATGGTCCCACCCTCTGACCTGCTCTAAAGGTGGTATTGTGAAAAAATTTAGCTGTCTTACTTGTCTGGTAACTGTTAAAAAATGTTTAGCTTGTGTCTGGTATTGCCCTTTTGTTTCACACGATAATGGTATCCTCAGCAGGATGTGACATTCCTAAATGCTCACCATTAGGATGTATTCTGGAGATTGGAATAAGTTTGGGAGTAAGCCTCTGAAGATTCATGTATTGCAATCAATGTGGTTTTACAAGCATGAAGGAGGATGAGATGTGCCGCGTGTGGATGCTTTTACGATAATGAAATGTGAGTTTAGTAAAGAAAGTTGTTGTAAGTCGATGAGAATATAGAGGATCAGGTAATGGAACCCTCAGCTCTCCCTCTCCACCCTGGTAATACAAGGGGGAGTGAAATGGGGGTGAATGGATGTTTGGAGGATACAGATTCCAGTCAGGTGGCTGGGAGAGTGGGGCAGTGTCCTGCTGTTCATGCCCCTTTAAGATAAGCATTCAAGGTGGAGGGACAGCTTGTTGATGTGCGTGTCCCTCTTAAAGTGTTGGACCTGTTAAATTGGAAACAGTTTGTGGGCCCAATGCGAAGAAAAGTATTGAAGCTACTCAAAGTAATAATGATAATTGAAAAATATATTTTAAAAACAAATAATAATCCTCTTCAGCAATGAAAACAGTGAAGAGTTGAAAAAGCTAAAGAAATTGTATATAAATATCCACAAGATTATATTAACCATCTTTTGCCCAGGGAGAACCCAGACTGGAATCCTAACTCCAGGAGGGACCTGGACAGACTAGAGGAATGTCAACAATTAATTTTGTATGGGGTCCAGGATGGGACCCACAAACCAAACCGAACAAACTTGTGCATGAGGTTAAACAGGGGTCTGACAAATCATTTTCAATCTCTTTTGAGAGGCTATGTGAGCCTGCTAGAAAAATGGATATATTGGGACCCAGAACCTAACTGTAAATGTTTCACATATTGTTTACATGTCGGCCTGTCCTGGATAACAGAAAGCAAAAAAGCAGAGACCAGGCCAGAGTGAGATCATTGTCTGTGAGTTACTGCTGAAATCGAGCCTGGTTGGGTTATATCAGTGTGTATATTGTAAGCAAGAAGAGCATTGGAAAAGGAATTGTCTCCAATCCTGGCAGAAGCCTCTAGGTCTAAATTAGATACTATCTTGACAATAGATCAAGATAGGGGCTCAGACTGGCTGGAGGTGGAATTAAATTCCCTAGCAGAACCATGAAGCTGGGAAGGGCAGGGTTAATTTTCGGTGAATACAGGAGCTAGTTATGCTGTTCTAAATTCTTGCAAGGAACCTTTAGGTAAAGTTTTCTATACCAGTTGTTGGTGCGACAGGGAAAAAAGATGTTATGCCCTTTTTCCAACTCCTCAGGAGATGGCTGGGAAAATGGACCTTGCTATACAAACCTGAATGCCCGTTGCCGCTTTTGGGAGTGAGAACAGGAGGCTAAAATGGTGGGCTTGGGGAGCCTCACTGACACCAACCCCCACCCCCTTCGTTGGCTGGCCCAACGCTGGATCTGCAGTGTGTTTGAACTATAGGGTGGTGTGAGGAACCAGCCCTCAGGCAGGAGTATGTGTCAAAGCTCTATTGTAACTCCTCTTGTTTGCATCCCAAAAGGCCTTCCTGAGAGAACTGAGACACCGATAAGGACCTGAGGAGTGGAGGGGGTGAAGGCCCACTTCAGCTGCTCGGCCTTCCCAGGGCAAAATAGATACAGGTATTTGTTTGCATTAGTAGATACCTTCTCAGGTTGGCCTGAGGCTTTTTCATGTCACACTATCAAACTCAAGGAAGGAGGGCAACCAGTTAGGATAAAACGGTATCCCCTAAAGCTGGAAGACAGGCAAGGGGTGAAAATATTATAAAAGACTTTCTGAAATTTGAACTACTAATTGAGTGTTCTTCAGAATATAACACTCCTGTTTTGCCTGTCAAAAAGCCTGATGGTAAAACCTACCGATTGGTACAGGATTTGCGGGCAATAAATAGGATAGCGGAAGATATACATCCGGTAGTGGCAAACCCATACACCTTGTTGAGACCTATGAATGGTTCACAGTATTGGATCTGAAGGATGCATTCTTTTGCCTCACCTTGGCCCCTGAAAGCCGCAATTTATTTGCTTTTGAATGGGAAAACCCTGATTCAGGGCGAAAAGCCCAACTTACCTGGACAGTGTTACCCCAAGGATTCAAAAACAGTCCTACAATCTTTGGAAATCAATTGGCTAAGGAGTTGGAGGCCTGGGAAAGACCTCCGGGAAATGGGACTCTTTTGCAGTATGTTGATGATATTTTAATAGCCACAAACAAAAAAGGAAGAATGTAAAGAATGGACTGTGAGTTTATTGAATTTTTTTTTGGACTAAGTGGTTATCGAGTCTCATTACAGAAAGCCCAGATTTTGAAGAAAGAAGTTCAATATTTGGGATTTGTGGTTTCCAAGGGACAGAGACAGCTTGGGAATGACTGGAAGGAAGCTATTTGCAGGACTCCAGAACCAACTACAGTAAAAGAGCTTCAAACATTTCTGGGAATGACAGGTTGGTGCCAACTATGGATCCATAATTATGGACTAATGGCTAAACCTCTATATGAGTTAGTGAAAAATAGCCAGACACAATTAATATGGACTGATGAAGCTAGGAGGGCATTCAAAGAACTGAAACAAGAGCTAATGAGGGCACCAGCTTTGGGTCTGCCAGACATAAGCAAGCCCTTCTTGCTGTTCTCATATGAAAAGCAAGGGGTGGCTTTGGGAATTCTAGCCCAGAAGCTGGGTCCCTATAAGCAAGCAGTAGCATACATCTCCAAACAACTGGATACAGTTAGTAAAGGATGGCCAGGATGCCTTCGGGCAGTGGCTGCTGTTGTTCTGAATATTCAAGAAGCCTGGAAGTTCACTTTGGGACAAAAGATGGTTGTGCATACTTCCCATGCAGTAACCTCTGTTCTGGAACAAAAAGGGGGGTATTGGCTCTCACCATCAAGGTTCCTAAAGTACCAAGCAGTCCTAATGGAACAAGATGATGTTGAAATTACTACATCTGCCATCATTAATCCTGCTTCTTTTCTGAGTGATAAGCAGGAAATGGAAGTCATCATGCATGACTGCATAGAGACTATTGAGACAGTGTATGCAAGCAGATCTGACTTGAAGGAGGAACCACTGGAGGCAGCTGAATACACTTGGTACACCGACGGGAGCAGTTTTGTAAAAGATGGAGTCCACATGGCAGGATATGCCGTAACCACCACGGATTGAGTGGTGGAAGCAAAGTCCCTCCCTAAGGATACATCTGCACACCGAGCTGAAATAATTGCTCTAGTGAGAACACTGGAGCTTGCTAAAGGTCTAAGAGTGAATATCTGGACAGATTCAAGATATGCCTTTGGTGTAGTTCACGCTCACAGAGCTATTTGGAAGGAACGAGGACTTTTGACGACCCTAGGAAAACTCATCAAGCATGGTGACATGATTCTGAGACTTTTGGAGGCTGTACAATTGCCTTCAGCCATTGCTATTATGCACTGCAAAGGACACCAGAAAGGTAACACTGCCCAGGAGGTGGGAAATAAATTGGCAGACTATGAGAAAAAAAAGGGCAGCGGAACAAAGTGAGGTATTAAGTCTGATTTCCTGAGAAAACTTTGACACTACCTGATTATGATGAAAGGGATCTTAAATTAATCAAAGATTTGGAAGCAGAGATTGAATCAACAGGTTGGGCAAAATTGAGAGATAACAGAATAGTGGTTCCTTTCAGGGTGTTATGGAAACTGGTAAAAACAGAGCATGACAAGACACGTTGGGAAACTGGAGCTTTGTACAATTCTCTCACAAAACAAATAGTAGCTAGGAATCAGTTTCAAACTGTGAAGAGTATGGTTGATAGATGTGAAATCTGCTTAAAAAAAAAAAAAAAAAAATCCAAAGGTGGAGAATCAAATAAAATTTGGAAGTATTGATAAAGGGAATGTTCCAGGGCAAAACTGGCAGATAGATTTTTCCGAATTCCCTAGAAAGGGCGGGGATATTCAGGCCATTTCAGGATGGCCTGAAGCCTTCCCTTGTAGAACCAATCAAGCAAAGGAAGTAAGTAAAATTGTATTAAAAAAATAAAAATCATTCCTAGGTTTGGAGTGCCAGAAGTGATCTCAGGTTAGTAAATTATTAGAAATTAATTGGAAATTGCACACAGCTTACCACCTGCAAACAAGTGGGCAAGTGGAAAAGGCTAATCATTTGATAAATACATTTAGGGTGGGATCAAGCCCTCCCTATTGAACTAACAATTAATCAGTAGTTGAAGAATATGGAATGACTACCCCATTTGTAGGATGTCTCATAAATAACCCTTTTAACCTGGCATGGGCAAACAAACTCATTTTTGCATATACAGAGGAACAGGTGGCAATGTTTTGGCACTATGAAAGCTTGAACCTAAGTCATGCAAGCTTATCTTTGGGGAAATTAAATAAGATATTGAACCAGTCTCAAGACCTTCAAGAGCATTTAAGTGTAATAAATAAGATCCAGTTTGTTAATCAAATCAGGCTTTCTTAAAGGCTGGTGAAAAATTACAATGTTTTGACACTTCACATACCTAAATCACAGGCATCTGGTGTGCTTTAACACTTCAAAGGGAAGAGCTAAGTTGTGCGATAAGCTGTAAAGGGTCACCCATAGGACACCAATGAAGATGAGGAGCCTTCAGCCTCACGACCACCAGGAGGCGGGATAAGACCGACCCCCTAGCAACACGTCGCTCAGACACAGAATATACCAGGGATGACACATATACGGGAACCAGAAGAGTATATAATCAGCTACTTTCGGGAAGTGGGTGCGCGCCGCTGGCGGAGCAAAGACTCCCCCGGCCGCCCAGCGCTGTTTTGTTTGCTGCCGCTTGCTTAATAAACTAATTTGATTAATAGGACTGGTTCCTGTCAATTATTGGACCTCAATTTATAACAAATTTGGTGCCGTGACTCGGATAGAGACAATTTGGCTGTAAACCTCACGGGGGAGGCGCCCCGCTGAGTAAGCGGCCCCTGTTGAGGGTTTTTTACACCCAAAACCTCTACCGACGAACTTGAAATTCGGCAGCAAACAAATAAAAGCCAGCAACCCCGTAAACTTTGTGCACGAAGACCCGAACGAAGACTCAGGAGTGAGTAAGTATAGGCCGGTTATCCGTTCGGTTGGGGTTGGGTATCCCGGAGTGTGCCTGTGTGAGATGTCCACTTGAGGACGAAGCAAGTGCGGACCCCTTAGTAGTGCGGTTCCCATCTCCCGTGAGGGACTGGGCCACAAACGGGGAAAAGATTGTGTGTGTGTGTGAAGGCACTCCGGAAGATGGGACAGAAGAAAAGCAAGCCTTCTGATCCCATGGGTGGTTCGGTGCCTAAGGTTAGGTTACCCCAGATACTGCCAGACAGTCCGTTAGGATTAATGATTAAATATTGGGATGATTACCCTTCTAGGCAGGGTAAGGATAAAGCAAAAATGATACATTATTGCATGGAAGTTTGGGGTGGGAAACAAATTAGAGGTGACCACCTGTATTGGCCCGTTTTTGGGTCCTTTGAAGATTGGATATGCCAGGCTTTACATATTTATGTTAATTCCAAGGAACCCTTTATCCTGGAGGAGAGTGAATATGCACACTTATGGATAAGGTCAGAGACTAGAGTAAATCTATATCCCTTGAGAGAGAAGAAACAGGGGGGTAGGAGAAAACCCCGGAACAAGGATGAAATCCCTACCTCACCCCCCCTTATGTACCACCAGCACCACCGCCACAGCCTTCACCGCCCCCAACAGCGCCAGACTTGTTCAATACAGATTCTCCCTCTGGTTCTCCTGAAACTAGATGAGTAACTCAAAGTCAAACTAGGATGAGGGAGGATAAAAGTAACTTATATCCGCTTAGAGAAGTTGCTATGAGGGGAGCGCAACCTGGCATGGGATATGTTTCTGTCCCTCTGAACTCCGGGGACGTTAGAGAATTTAAGAAAGAAATGAGAAACTTGTTAGAGGATCCCCTAGGAGTTTCAGAATGGGTAGACCAGTTCTTAGGACCCAACATTTATACCTGGGAAGAACTGCAGGCCATATTGGGCATATTGTTCACTGCAGAAGAAAGGGAAATGATCAGGAGAGCTGGGATGAGGATTTGGGACCAACAACATCAGCAGGGTCCTGCGGCAGATATTAAATGGCCTCTTCAGAGACCTAATTGGAATAACCAAAACGAAATAGACAGAGGCCATATGCAAGATCTGAAGACCATAATTGTCCAGGGGATAAGGGAATCTGTCCCTAGGGGACAGAATATAAACAAAGCCTTTAGTGAACATCAAATGAAAGATGAAACCCCTACAGAATGGTTAGAGAGATTGAGAAAGAATCTCCAACTGTATTCAGGGCTGGACCCTAGTACACCGGTAGGGCAAGCCTTGTTAAAAAAAACAATTTGTAGCTAAATCATGGATGGACATTAGAAAGAAGCTGGAGAAAATGGAGGATTGGCAGGATCGGGGTTTGGATGAATTGTTAAGGGAAGCCCAGAAAGTGTATGTCTGCAGGGAGGAGGAAATACATAAGAAACAAACCAGAACTTTGGTAGCTGCAGTCAGAGTAGGGCAAAGGACGTCAACCCCTGGAAAAGGGTTTGAAGCTCGCCAGACAAGACAGGAGACCTGAGAACCTTTAAGAGGGAGAGAACGGGGAACTGTGGTTTGTTTTTATTGTGGAGGAAAAGGGCATGTTAAAAAGGAATGCAGAAAGAGAATGATGAATGAGAAAATGTTCAAAGAAGACTAGGGGTGTCAGGGGCTCTATTTGCTGGGAACCCGAGAAAAGACAGAACCCTTGATAAAACTAAAAGTGGGTCCCCAGCAACAAGAAATTGAGTTCCTAGTGGACTCGGGAGCAGAAAGATCTACCGTTCAAAAATTGCCCCAAGGATGTAAAATATCCTCGGCGACTATACAGGTTATTGGAGCAAAAGGAGAACCTTTTGGAGTACCCGTAATAAAGGATGTGTTTTTTGAAACCCATTCTAAGGTAGGGATGGGGTCCCTGCTGCTCATGCCTGAAGCAGACTATAATTTATTGGGGCGAGATTTGATGATCGAATTAGGAATTGGCTTAGAAGTCAAAAATGAAACACTAAAAATTAAACTGTGTCCCTTACGAGTAATAGATGAAGAGAAAATAAATCCTGAAGTCTGGTACACCCTGGAAACAGTAGGTAAGTTAGATATTGAACCCTTTTCAGTAATAATAAGGAACCCAGAAATACCAGTCAGGATAAAACAATACCCCCTTCCTAGAGAGGGGAGGTTAGGTTTGAAACCTGAGATCCAAAGATTACTTGAAAAGGGGTTGCTAGAACCCTGTATGTCTTATTTCAATACTCCCATCCTGCCTGTAAAAAAGCCGGATGGAAAATATAGGCTAGTACATGACTTACGAGAAATTAACCAGAGAACAATAGCTAGATTCCTCGTGGTGGCAAATGCACACACCCTCCTGAGTCAAATAGGGCCCGATAATCAATGGTATAGTGTAGTAGATCTGAAGGATGCCTTCTGGGCATGCCCTCTCAAAGAGGATTGCAGAGATTACTTTGCTTTTGAATGGGAAGACCCAGATAACCATGGGAAACAACAGTTATGCTGGACGGTATTGCCCCAAGGGTTTACCGAATCTCCGAACTTCTTCGGACAAGCCTTAGAACAAATCCTGAAGGGGTATGAGTTAAGTGAAGGAGTCACACTGGTCCAGTATGTGGATGATTTGCTCCTAGCTGGTAATAGCGAAGAAAAAGTGAGGCAGGAGAGTATTAAGTTACTAAATTTTTTGAGTTTACAAGGACTGAAGGTATCAAAATCAAAACAACAATTTGTTGAGAAGGAAGTTGTCCTGGTTTGAGCCAGGATGAAGCCGGTTTTTCTTTTGCTGATTCCTTTTTTCATTTCAGTGAGCTTTCTTCAACTAGCAACTGCGTGTTCTGCTAGGTTGATAAGACACTGGAATGTTTTTGTAATTGCTGGGCCCTCAAGGTCGTGCCTTTGCTCTGCCGGCTCAGACACTACGGGGGGATTTGTGGCCCCCCCGTGGGAGGCTGGGTTAGACGAACAGCAAAACTGGCCAGAGATATTCCATTCCATATATCTACGTAGGCTCAGGGGAAGGTCGGAAATGACAGAAGAAAACTTCCTTCCTTCCTGCTTTGCTCTCTCGCCGCTTCGCTTTGCCTCTCTGTCTGCTTTCCTTCTTCTGTCTTTTTCTCTCTCTTTTGTTCGTGGCCGGCGTCTGGGAAAATACCATCTGCCCATCGTCGTCGACCCATCGACCTCAAGCCCTCCTGACCCTCGTAACTCTCTGCCTTTCTCCAGGAGCAGCTTCGGGATTCCTCGGAATTGTCTCGTCTGAGGGAAGTGCTGTGAGAGTTGCTGGGGGTGGGGGGAGGCGAGAGGCTTCTACCACACCTTTGTATAATCACTATATTATATATATATACACTCTTATATAACATATTAGTATTCTAAATAAAGGTGCATGGTTCAGTTTTCAATCTAGCCAAGTCTCTCTCTTTTTTTTCTCTCTCTCCTTCCCTACCTGGGTGGGAGGGGGAGGGGATCGAGAGCATTGTTGTCAAACTGAGTCAAACATTGACAACAATTAATTGGAGCCAAATGTGGGGCTCAAATTTTAAGCCCAGATTACAAATTCCATCTCTGATGGGAGAAATCCCTCACGTAGCAATGTCAAGCAATTTTGCTGAATTTCCTGATGGATTGAAAACTGAACAGACATTTGCTGCAATGAATCTACTGGATTTTCTTTCAAGCCTGCAACTGTACTTGTGGTATGCGGCCGAGAGCATTCTGCTTTTTGTGGCTGCTCTTGTGATCGTTTTATGGTTTATTGATAGAACTGTAGCCATTATCAACCGTATAATCACTGGCTTGGTCATTTTAGGGATTATGATACTGTTCTTTATGGGGGCACTGTATATGTACAGGCACAGTACAAGTTCTAGGTGGTCCAACTTTAAACCTCTGTTTTCTTTCAAGTTGAATCTCCCAGCTTTTGATCTGAATAGCATTGTCACAGTAGGGATGTTTTTGCTGAATGTTTATAATATAATGTGGATGCATAGGGCCAGCTGCTGTTCTGCTCACTGCCATTCCCCCACAGGCAATGTTGCTGCCAGTGCTGCTGCCAACACCACTGCTGCCAATACCACCACTCCTACTGCTACAAAAACAACTGCTCCTACAGAGATAGAGTCCGATCCATCGCAAATCAGGCTAGTTGATCCTGTGACCAGGAGCAAGGCAAAGGCAAAGCGCTCCACCCTTTTCACCTGCTCCCGTTTGAGATATCCAGAGTTCCTTAAAGCAGCAGAAGGTGAGGGGGACGAAGAAGAAGAGAATTCTAATACAGTTGATGGAGCGGGTGCCTCTCAGACAGATAAAAAACCAGACCACTCTCAAACGGATAAAGCGACAGCAGGCCCTCCTCAATCAGATGACGACGACGACGACGACGACCTTTTCTATCCTCACTCTATGAAAGAACTGCGCCTCATGAGAAAGGACTTTACCTGCATTGAGGGTGAGGGAATTCTTCCATGGTTGCTCCGATGCTTTGATAGTGGTGCTGAAACCCACAACGTGGACGAGAAAGAAGCCAAGCAGTTGGGATCCCTGGCCAGAGATGCTGGTATTGACAGAGCACTTAGTAATAAGGTGGGAACTACCACCCTGTGGGACCGACTCCTTTCATCTGTGAGAGAGAGATACCTTCACAAGGCTGCCATCGAATGGCACCGGAGCAGAACACCCACTCTTGAGAAAGCCATCACATACTTGAGAGAGATAGCTGTGCGAGAAGTTATCTGTGATAAAGATGGACTTACAAATCCTGATGATGTTGAGTGTGACACACCGATGTTCCGGAGATTTGCTCAGGCTGTGCCAGCAGCACATGCCCATATATTCTCCTTCATGGGATGCTTTAATGAAGGCGCAAGACCAACTGTGCGTGAGGTGGCTTTCAAAGCACGACAGTATGGAGACATCATCTCTGATTCTCTTCAGTTCCAAACCTCAGCCATTGAAAATGTGACTGACAGAAAGAATAGGATGCCAAATGGATGGGGAAGTAAACCCCAGATTCTCCCTAGAGACGACTGGCCACGTGTTGCAGCAATTAATAAGAGATGTCCAACTACGAGACAGCAGCGAGGAAGACAGGACTCACTGTGACGCCACCTGTGATCTCTCTTGAAAAATCATTTTAAAGAGGACATGAGAGTCTGGGATAAGAAACCCACTGATATTCTCCAGTTGCGTGTGCAAGAGCTACTAAACAGAACAAAACCAGGAGATGGTTCTTCCAAGAGGAAGGTTGCATTGGTCAATAATCAGGATGGTTCATCAAGTTCTAATGCTCAGCCTTAGAGATGCCCTGCCTCCGGCCAGGAGGAGGAAAGGGAATTACCGAGTTTATTGGACTGTGTGGGTTCGATGGCCTGGCACATCAGAACCACAAAGATATAGAGCTTTGGTGGACACGGGTGCACAGTGCACACTGGTGCTGTCGAATCATGAGGGAACCGACTCCGTCACTATCTCTGGAGTGACAGGAGGCTTTCAACAGCTGACTGTTGTGGAGGCTGATGTGAGCCTTACTGGTGAGGAGTGGCAGATGCACCCTATAGTGACTGGCCCAGATGCTCCGTGCATCCTTGGCATAGATTATCTTAAGAAGGGATACTTCCATGACCCGAAAGGGTACCGATGGGCTTTTGGTGTAGCGGCTGTAGAGACTGAGGATACTGAACAGCTGCGTACTTTGTCTGGCCTATCACATGACCCTTCTGTAGTGGGGTTGCTGAAGGTTGAGGATCAACAGGTGCCAGTTGCTACTTCAACGGTGCATAGACGGCAGTATCGTACCAACAGAGATTCGGTGGTCCCTATTCATAAGCTGATCCGGCAATTGGAAAGCCAAGGTGTGATCAGCAGGACCCATTCACCCTTCAACAGTCCCATCCGGCCAGTGCGAAAGCCTGATGGCGAGTGGAGGCTGACAGTGGACTATCGTGGCCTGAATGAAGTGACACCACCGCTTAGTGCTGCTGTACCAGACATGCTAGAACTTCAGTATGAGCTGGAGTCGAAAGCAGCTAGGTGGTATGCCACTATTGACATTGCACATGCATTCTTCTCTATTCCTATAGTACCAGAGTGCAGGCCACAGTTTGCTTTCACCTGGAGGGGAGTCCAATACACCTGGAATCGACTGCCCCAGGGGTGGAAACACAGCTCAACCATTTGCCATGGACTGATTCATGCTGCACTGGAGAAGGGTGGAGCTCCACAACACCTACAGTACATTGATGACATCATTGTGTGGGGTGACACACCAGAAGAAGTTTTTGAGAAAGGTAAAAAGATCATCCAAATTCTTCTGGATGCTGGTTTTGCTGTGAAAAGAAGTAAGGTCAAGGGACCTTCACGAGAGATCCAATTCCTGGGAATCAAGTGGCAAGATGGTCGTCGCCAGATCCCCATGGATGTGATTAACAAAATAACAGCTATGGCCCCGCCATCAACTAGAAAGGACACTCAGACCTTTTTAGGGACTGTTGATTTCTGGAGAATGCATATTCCATGTTACAGTGAAATTGTGAAACCCCTCTATGAGGTGACCTGAAAGAAGAATGATTTTAAATGGGGTCCTGACCAATGGAAAGCTTTTGAGCAGATTAAAAAAGAGATTGTGCAGGCAGTGGCCCTTGGACCAGTTTGAATGGGGCCAGACATCAAGAACGTGCTTTATACTGCAGCTGGACACAATGGTCCCAATTGGAGCCTCTGGCAGAAAGCACCAGGGGAGACTCAAGGTCGACCCTTGGGCTTCTGGAGCAGGAGCTACAGAGGTTCCGAGGCCAACTACACAACAACTGAGAAGGAGATACTTGCAGCATACGAAGGAGTTAGAGCTGCTTCAGAAGTGATTGGCACTGAACTGCAGCTTCTCCTGGTGCCCAGATTACCAGTGCTAAGATTCGTGTTCCAGAATAACATCTCTCCTATTCATCATGCCACCGATGTGACTTGGAGTAAATGGACTGCTTTAATCACCCAGCGAGCTCGAATAGGGAAACCTAATCATCCAGGTATTGTGGAAGCAATTACAAACTGGCCAGAAGGCACCCACTTTGGAATGCCACCACAAGAAGTGGTGAAACGAGCTCAAGAAGCTCCACCATATGGTCATCTACCAGAGACTGAGAAACAATTTGCCCTTTTCACCGATGGCTCCTGTCGTCTTGTAGGGAACCGCCGGAAGTGGAAAGCTGCCGTGTGGAGTTCTACACGACTGGTTGCTCAAGTAGCTGAAGGAGAAGGTGAAACAAGTCAGTTTGCAGAGGTCAAAGCCATCCAACTGGCCCTGGATATTGCTGAGCAAGAGGGGTGGCCGCGACTGTATCTTTACACTGACTCATGGATGGCAGCAAATGCCTTGTGGGGTTGGCTGAAGCAGTGGCAGCAAAACAACTGGCAGCGAAAGGGTAAACCTATTTGGGTTGCTGACCTCTGGAAGGACATTGCAGCTCGAATAGAGAAACTGGTGGTAAAAGTACGTCATGTAGATGCACACGTACCTCTGATTCGAGCCACTGAGGAACATCAACACAACCAACGAGCAGATGAGGCTGCCCAAGTGTTCCAAACAGACTTGGACTGGGAACACAAGGGTGAGCTCTTTCTAGCTCGATGGGCCCATGACTCTTCAGGTCATCAGGGCAGAGACGCAACATACAAATGGGCTCGTGATCGAGGGGTGGATCTAACCATGAGCACTATTGCGCAGGTGATCCGCGATTGTGAAACGTGTGCTGCAATTAAACAGGCAAGACGATTGAAACCGTTGTGGTATGAGGGGAGGTGGTCAAAGTACAGGTTTGGGGAGGCCTGGCAAGTTGACTACATCACACTGCCTCAGAGCCACCACGGTAAGCGCTATGTGCTTACAATGGTGGAGACAAGTACAGGATGGTTGGAGGCATATCCTGTGCCTCGTGCCACAGCCAGGAATACTATCTTAGGTCTTGAAAGGCAAATTCTGTGGAGACGTGGTACTCCGGAGAGAATTGAATCAGATAATGGGACCCATTTCAAAAATAGTCTGGTTACTGATTGGGCTAAAGAGCATGGTATTGAGTGGATATACCATATCCCATACTATGCACAAGCCTCAGGGAAGATTGAAAGGTATAATGGTCTGTTGAAAGCTACCCTAAAGGCAATGGGGGGTGGAACTTTCAAAAATTGGGATAAAAATTTGGCAAAGGCCACCTGGTTAGTTAATACCAGAGGATCCATCAATCGGGCTGGGGCTGCTCAGTCAGACCTTTTGCATACTACAGATGGGGATAAAGTCCCTGTGGTATGTGAAAGAAACTTGTTGGGTAAAAGTGTCTGGGTCTAACCTGCTTCAGGCAAAGGTAAACCTGTCAGGGGTATTGCTTTTGCTCAGGGACCTGGACATACTTGGTGTGTGATGATGGAGGATGGTGAGGTACAATATGTACCTCAGGGTAATTTGACGTTGGGAGAGAACTCTTGATTTAGCAACTGGTAAGGTATAGAGCCTGTACGTAATGTATGGTATGGAATAAGGGGTGGAATGTCCTGGTTTGAGCCAGGATGAAGCCAGTTTTTCTTTTGCTGATTCCTTTTTTCATTTCAGTGAGCTTTCTTCAACTAGCAACTGCGTGTTCTGCTAGGTTGATAAGACACTGGAATGTTTTTATAATTGCTGGGCCCTCAAGGTCGTGCCTTTGCTCTGCCGGCTCAGACACTACGGGGGGATTTGTGGCCCCCCCCCGTGGGAGGCTGGGTTAGCCGAACAGCAAAACTGGCCAGAGATATTCCATCCCATATATCTACGTAGGCTCGGGGGAAGGTCGGAGATGACAGAAGAAAACTTACTTCCTTCCTGCTTTGCTCTCTCTGCTTTGCTTCGCCTCTCTGTCTGCCTTCCTTCTTCTCTCTTTTTCTCTTTTGTTCGTGGCCGGCGTCTGGGAAAACACCATCTGCCCGTCATCGTTGACCCATCGACCTGAAGCCCTCCTGACCCTCGTAACTCTCTGCCTTTCTCCAGGAGCAGCTTCGGGATTCCTCAGAATTGTCTCATCTGAGGGAAGTGCTGTGGGAGTTGCTGGGGGTGGGGGGAGGCGAGAGGCTTCTACCACACCTTTGTATAATCACTATATTATATATATATACACTCATCACATATTAGTATTCTAAATAAAGTTGCACGGTTCAGTTTTCAATCTAGCCAAGTCTCTCTCTTTTTTTTCTCTCTCTCCTTCCCTACCTGGGTGGGAGGGGGAGGGGATCGAGAGCATTGTTGTCAAACTGAGTGAAACGTTGACAGAAGTGAAATATCTGGGACACAGATTAAGCAAGGGAACTAAGAAATTAGACCCCGAAAGGGTGAATGACATATTGTCATTACCGTCTCCTAGAACTAAAAGACAGGTAAGGCAATTATTAGGTCTCTTTGGCTATTGCAGGCAATGGATTGAGAACTATAGCAAAAAAGTGAAGTTCCTCTATTCCAAATTAACTAAGGATGGATTATTGAAACAGTCAGAGGATGATGATAAAAAATTAGAAACACTAAAAACTGATTTAGTAAATGCCCCAGTTTTGAGCCTACCAGATGTAAAGAAACCATTTTATCTATTTATCAATGTTGATGAAGGGACCGCATTTGGGGTATTAGCACAAGAATGGGCAGGAAGAAAGAAACCTGTGGGATACCTATCTAAACTCCTGGACCCCGTAAGTAGGGGTTGGCCTACCTGCCTTCAAGCGATAGTAGCCGCAGCCCTTTTGGTAGAGGAAGCCCATAAAATTACCCTTGGAGGAGAATTGAGGGTATTATCACCTCGCAACATCAGGGGAATTCTGCAACAAAAAGCTGACAAATGGATAACAGATGCCCAGCTCCTAAAATATGAAGGCATCCTAATCTCCTCTCCCAAACTGGAACTCAAGGTAACAAGCGTGCAGAATCCAGCACAGTTTTTGTATGGGGAGCCGAGTGACAAAATAAATCATGATTGCCTTTACAACATTGAGGAGCAAACGAAAATCAGACCAGATTTAGACGAGGAAGAACTTGGAGAAGGAGAAAAGCTATTTGTAGATGGATCATCCCGGGTAATTGAAGGAAAGAGAAAATCAGGATTTGCAATCATTGATGGAAAAACATTTTGTGTAATAGAATCAGGACCTCTGAGTCCTAGTTGGTCTGCAAAGGCTTGTGAACTATATGCTGTATTAAGAGCCTTGCAACTTTTAAAAGGTAAAATTGGAACCATATATACGGATTCAAAATATGCCTTTGGCATAGTGCATACTTTTGGAAAAATTTGGGAAGAAAGGGGTTTAATAAATTCTCAAGGAAAATTATTAATACACCAGGAATTAATAATCCAGGTCTTACAAGCATTACGAGGACCAGTGGGAATAGCCGTAGTACATTTAAAAGGGCACCAAAAAGGATTAAGCCCATTAGTCAGAGGAAACAATCTTGCTGATCAAGAAGCAAAAAGAGCGGCATTAATGGTGATCCAGACTAAAAGAACTCGGGAGGACTGTGTAACTTGTGGAAAGGAATCAGATGAATTCCCATGTTATGAGTGTTGGCAGGATTTTGGAATAGATGCAGTCCCTTGCAGATGTCTAATTTATGATGAATGTGACAACCCCAAGTATAGCCATTGCCATCTACATGGAAAAATTCAATCCTGAGTTTTACAGTGCAGGAAAAAGATAAGCTGACTCAGATGGGAATCAGGGAGATAGAAGAAGGAAAGTGGAAACTCCCGGATGGCCGGGAAGTTCTCCCAAAACCTCTGGCCTTGAAAATCATGCAAAAATTCCATGAGAACACCCATTGGGGAACTCAGGCGTTAGTGGATCAGTTTGCCACAAAGTATATGTGCATTGGTGTATACAATATAGCAAAGAGAATAGCTAGCGAATGTATGACATGCAAAAGGGTCAATAAACATCAGTTATGAGAAAAAGCCCTGGGGGGAAAAGAACTGGCTCACAGACCATTTGCTAAAATCCAGCTGGACTTCACTGAACTTCCAAAGGTGGGACAATATAAGTACTTATTAGTAATCATAGACCACCTAACCCACTTTGTGGAAGCATTCCCGACAGCTAGAGCCACCGCTCAAACCGTAGTGAAGACTTTGCTGAAAAAAATAATACCTAGGTATGGATCCATTGAGGTAATAGCCTCTGATAGGGGCTCCCATTTTGTTTCAAAAATAGCAAGGGAAGCTCTCTCCTCTTTGGGGACAAAATGGGAATATCATACTCCCTGGCATCCACAAAGCTCGGGAAAGGTAGAAAGAGTAAATGGGGAAATAAAGAAACAGCTCACAAAATTGATGTTAGAAACCAAGATGTCATGGGTAAAGTGCCTCCCCTTAGCACTACTGAATATAAGAACACAGCCCCGAACTGATGTAGGAATTTCCCCCTTTGAAATGTTATATGGGATGCCATACGATTTAGAAATTCTGCAGGACCACCCCTGTTGCAGAATGGCTTGAGCAGCAGGGCCATGGGCCCCTGCTATCTCCTCGAGAGGCCTTGAGAGTGTGGCACAAACAGCAGCTGTACAAGCAATCTCTTTTTTTAGCCTAACACAAGTATAAACAATCTCTGTTAGCTTAAACTAACTCAAGGACAAGGTAGAGAAGTAGAATGATAGAAAACAAGGAAGAACCCTGGAACTCAGATGTGTGTTATTATCCAGTAAAATCACTGCAAGTAGTTGCCGTCCAGTGAAATCACTACAAGTAGTTACTATCCAATGAATTCACTATGCGTGGTTACTATCCAATGAATTCACTACATGTAGGTTTGGAAAAGGGTATAAAAGTAACACTGTGTATTCAATAAATTGAAGCTTGCTTTATCAATCACATTGATTCTGGACTGCTTGCTTCCCTCGCCGCCGGCAAGTGGCGCCCGAACAGGGGACCCCCATTCCTTGTTATCACCGAAGTCGGCGGGAGTCCCGGAGAAGCACCGGTGGCAGCGATCGGGGAGCAGAAGACTGGCCACGGAATGCAGGCATTTGACAGGCTGGTCCGTGCTTGAACTGACCTGATAACAGAGGTTCGCCGTCCAGGCTGTTGGGCTACTCATGACGATTGATGAAGAGAGCGCTCTAAGATAAGGTAAAAGGCTGCACTAAATTATTAAGGGTCAGGGATATATAGATATACTGGCCGAAAATGGAAAGCGAGATAGCCCTTGATTTATTACTACGCTTTTTAGAAAAGCGGGCAGTAAAGGGTATTGACCTTAAAAAGGAGTTAACGGGCTTGGTAGCTTTTGGGAAAGATCACGGTTGTTTTAAGGATCCAGGTGCGTTGTTTCAGGTTGAGGCGTGGCGAGAGTGCGGTGATTTGCTATGGAATAAGGTAATAGATGATGATAAGCGTGCAAAAAAGTTACTGAAGCCGTGGCGGGCAGTGATAAGTTGTCTTAAACAGTATCAGATAGAAGAGAAAATAGCAGCAGTTGCTTCCAATTACTTGAGAGGAGTAGGTACGGAGAAAGAGGCAGGCAAGCTTCAGTTAGGGGTTGATTACGTGCCCACCCCCCCCACAGGGTGCCCGGTATCGGTGAAGCCTTTGATTGCTAGTGCTTCTGGGGGAGGGGGGCCATCGGCTCCGCAGTTAGAAGAACATAATGAAGAAGGCAGTTTGCCAGAGAATGCCGAGGAGGAGTTGAAACGAGAGACTGCAGAAGCTCATAAGAACGAGCTAATAGTGAAAAGTGATGGTAATCGGGAAGAGAAGCTCAGTAAAAGTTCCGCGGGAGTGTTGCTTTTAAACTGGCAGGAGATCTCGCGAACAGCTATTGAGAAGGGTGATCATGACTTGTTAAGTGTTATGCAGGAATCTTGTGCCTTTCCGGTGTTCTTTGAAGTTACAGATCAAGGGGCAAGAGGAGAGTATAGTCCTCTTGATTGGAAGCTGTTGTCACAGTTACGTGCTACGGTAAATGAATCTGGGTTACACAGTGAACCTACCAGACAAATGTTGAATTATATTTGGGGCAGTGGAATTCTTTGCCCAGAAGATGTTAAGACACTTGTGAGAATGATTATGACGCAGTCGCAATTAATGTTGTGACAAGCGCATTGGAATAGACTTTGTGACAGGGCAGTTAACATCCCCCGCCATCAGCAGGACCCCTTGCATGGTGTTACGGTGGAACACTTGATGGGCGTGGGTCCTTTTGCTACTGTGGATATGCAGGTACAACTAGGTCCGGCAGTATTAAGGGAATCAATGCGGCTAGCCCGCATAGCTATATCGCTGGTTAAGACAGCACCACCCACCCCGTCCTATATGTCTATTAAACAGGGCAGGGAAGAGTCGTTTGCTAGCTTTGTGGACAGAGTTACCGATGCAATTGATCGTTCAGATGCGCAGGAGTGGATGAAGGGAGCATTATTACGGCAGTGTATTATGGAGAACTGTAATGCCGCTACTAGGGCTATTATTGTGACGCTGCCCGGGGATGCTTCTGTAGAGGAAATGTTAGAGCGGATGAGTAAGGTGCCGGTCGGATCGCAAGCAATGTTGGTAGACGCAGTGAAAGAATTAGGGAACAATTTAGTGCAAGCCCAGAGCCAAGTCTTAGCAGCCCTTGCGCCTCTTCCGCAAACTCGGTCTTCAGGCGGAACTCCGAAAAATAAGGACTTAAAATGTTTCCGGTGTGGGCGCAGAGGACATTTGCGACGTCAATGCCGGGTGCAGCGGGTTTGGTGTGAAAATTGCGGAATGGATACCCATAGCACAGAAGCCTGTCGCAGAGGGTCGGGAAACGGGAGACGGAGCGCGAAGAACTGCGCCGCGCGGACACCAACAGCAGTTCATGTAGCAGCAGCGCCATCTTGCGACGACGGCTGCGAACTACCGACGAATTACAGCCCGCAACATCCGGGAGCCTCGGCTTGGACTTGGCAACCGCAATAGATGTGACCCTCATTGATAACAAACCTCAAAAGATTCCTACTGGAGTTAAAGGACCAGTGATGATTAATGGACAGACACACGGAGCACTATTGTTGGGACGTTCGTCCAGTGGACTAAGCGGACTGTTTATCCTTCCTGGTATCATCGATCGAGACTATCATGGAGAAATTGGAATAGTTGTCCAGACACACTTTCCTCCTATGTTTATTCCAAAAGGAAGCAGGATTGCTCAACTCGTCCTTATGCAACAACTAACGGATGCAGTACAGACCCCTCAAGTTCCAGAGCGAGGTCGCGGAGGATTCGGTTCAACTGGAGGACTTACTTTGCTTACTATGCACATGGATCATCGCCCTCTAGTCAGCGCAGTGTTAAAGCATGACAACGAATCATTACAGCTTATGGTTCTTTTGGACACAGGAGCTGACCTGACTATTGTTTCCAGCTCAGTTTGGCCCTCTCATTGGCCACTGCAGGGTGTGATGGACAGTGTACAGGGTGTCGGAGGAGCTGCTGCAGTGCAACGGAGCCAGAAGAGGATTCAAATCATCATAGATGGAAGAGCTGTATTTACACCAGTAACAGTAATGCCACTACCTTACAAGGTGAATGCCTTGATTGGTCGGGATATTTTAAATCAGCTTGGGGTTGTTCTGACCACTGATAAGCCTTTTTGATGGCGGTCACTGTGAGGACTTTCCCGATTCCACTACAGTGGCTGACTAGTGAACCTGTCCGGATCGAGCAGTGGCCGCTGAAGAAGGAAAGTCTACAGCAAATGCACGAGCTAGTGAATGAGCAGCTACAGCAGGGACACCTAATACCCTCTACTAGTCCCTGGAATACACCTATATTTGTACACAAAAAGAAATCAGGCAGATATCGTCTATTACATGGTTTACGTGCTGTTAATCAACAGATGCAATCTATGGGGGCTTTACAACCTGGCCTGCCCAATCCAGCAATGCTGCCTGAACACTGGAACCTCTTGATTATAGATCTGAAGGACTGTTTTTTCACAATCAGACTTCATCCTGAGGATACACAACGTTTTGCCTTTACAGTACCTGCTATCAACCGGGAGGCCCTGGCCAACCGGTATGAGTGGGCAGTGTTGCCTCAAGGAATGAAGAACAGTCCCACATTGTGCCAGCTATTCGTTGATGCAGCGCTACGACCCGTTCGAGCGGCTTGGCCTGAGGCCTTGATTTTTCACTATATGGATGACATCCTGATCGCTCGAGAACCTCCGTTTTCTCGAGACCACGAGATATTCTTGACTCAACAGCTTGAACGGCAGGGATTAATTATAGCTACTGACAAGATTCAACGGGAGGCTCCATGGAAATACCTGGGGTGGACTATTACAGAATCACATATTCAGCTGCAAAAACTGTCCATTCAGATAGAGATCAAAACCTTGCATGATGCCCAAAGATTCATGGGAGATTTGCAGTGGCTACGTCCTGTGTTTGGAATTACCAACGATGACCTAGAAATCTTACGGCCACTATTGAAAGGAACTGATCCTGCACAACCAGTGACACTCACAGCTGCACAACGCAACAGGATCAAGCAGATCGCTACAACTGTAGCGGATCGTACAGTTGACCGCCTTGACCCGCTATTGGATATAGACTTGACTATTCTGTTAGGAGCATCACACTTTGTTGGTGCACTGACACAGTGCAAAAAGAAAAAGGGGGAGAAGGAGCCCAAGGTCCTGGAATGGTTATTCACCAGTGCACGGCCTAAGACAACAGTTCAACAACAGGTGGATGATCTTGCTGAATTGATCAAAAAGGGCCGTACCCGGGTATTGCAGATATCGGGGAAAGAACCAGGAGCAATATATCTTCCTATAAAAAGAGCCAACTTGGAATGGTATTTGCAACACTCACAAGCATTACAATGTAGCATCTTAGGTGCTGCCCAAGAGATTAACATCAGCTCTCTAAAAGCACCAGTGTTAAAGTGGATGAGCCAATATAAATGGCTTCCGCTACCAAAGCGAAGTGAGCAGCCCCTGAGTGAAGCCATTACAGTCTTTACGGATGCTGGGAAGCGATCACGATGAGCAGCAGCAACGTGGTTCAAGGAAGACCAGTGGCATCACATTACTCTGGAAGCAGAACCTGGTGATACACTGCAAACGCTGGAATTAACTGCCGTGGTCTGGGCATTCAAACATTGGCCACAAGATCCATTGAATGTGATAACTGACTCACTATATGTGGCTGGAGTTGCCCAACGGATAGAGAGTGCTAGGATCAAAGATATCCAGAACCTTCGTCTGTTTGATCTTATGAGACAGTTACAAGCTGCTATACTCCAAAGGACAGAGCCATACGCAGTTCTGCATATTAGGAGTCATCAGTGGAGTGAAGGACTGGGCGAAGGCAATGCACGGGCGGATCAGTTAGTGTCAGTGACGGTGCTCATTAATGAATTTACCAAGGCTCGAGAGGCCCATGCGACGTTTCATCAAAATGCTCGAGGTCTACACAAGCAGTTCAACATCACGATGGAAGAAGCAAGAGGTATCGTGAAGGCGTGTCCTACCTGCAGCCACCATGGCCCAGGTCTCGGCGTTGGGGTGAATCCTCGGGGTCTAGGCCCGGATGAGGTATGGCAGATGGATGTTACGCATGTTCCTGAGTTTGGGCGACTGAAATATGTCCATGTTACCATCGACACCTTTAGCAGATTTGTGTGGGCTTCAGCCCAGACGGGCGAAAAAGCCTCTCATGTCATCCGTCACTTGACTAACTGTTTTGCTGTGGTGGGAGTTACAAGGCAGCTTAAGACAGATAATGGCCCGGCATATTCTAGTGAGCGAATGCGAAGGTTTTGCCAGCAGTGGGGGGTACAACACGTTACAGGGGTGCCTCACTCTCCTACAGGACAGGCCATAGTGGAGAGAGCTAATCAAACTCTGAAAATGTATATAGCAAAGTTTAGTGATATTTTAGATATTCAGGAGAAGCTTTTTAAGGTGTTATTTGTCATGAACTATCTTTGTATTTTTGCTGATCAGGAGGCCTCACCCGCATATATTCACAGTGGGCTTGAGAAAAATCGACAACACAGGGGACAACCATTGTATGTGATGTACAGAGATCCTGCTACAGGTATTTGGAAGGGCCCTGCTGAGGTTCGATATCTGGGTAGAGGTTATATGTGTGTTATCACTCTTACAGGACCGCTGTGGGTACCCAGTAAGTGGAGTCGTCCAGCAAAAAGAGAAGATACAGTGACTGTTGATTCGCACGGTGTCAACCACGACCCATAGAAGAGAAGCTGCCTAAAGGCCCTGAGATCATGGGACTGAGCGGTTGGACTGTTCTAAATTGTCTAGTGTTGGTAACTTGGGTAGCTAATGAAGTGTGGGTTACATGGGCGAATCAAACTGGGCAATCAGCTTTTTGTTTCTCTCTTGCATCAGCTGCTGACCCATTTCAAACATGCTTAATAGGGATGCCCTCTTATGACTGGAGTCAGTTTAAAGAATACAGTAACAGTCCATTTGACTCCTACCTGACATCCATATTTGGAGGAATTTCTCCTTGGCTGGTATCAATCATTAAAGAGGGATTGCGTTGGGTCACTATGCTATTGCTTATTGTGCTTGTAATCAAGATAGCTTACCATTGTATTATGAAAAACGTAACAAGATTGTCTGATAAGATATTGCTTGTACAAAAAGAAAAAGGGGGAATTGTTGCAGAATGGCTTGAGCAGCAGGGCCATGGGCCCCTGCTATCTCCTCGAGAGGCCTTGAGAGTGTGGCACAAACAGCAGCTGTACAAGCAATCTCTTTTTTTAGCCTAACACAAGTATAAACAATCTCTGTTAGCTTAAACTAACTCAAGGACAAGGTAGAGAAGTAGAATGATAGAAAACAAGGAAGAACCCTGGAACTCAGATGTGTGTTATTATCCAGTAAAATCACTGCAAGTAGTTGCCGTCCAGTGAAATCACTACAAGTAGTTACTATCCAATGAATTCACTACATGTAGGTTTGGAAAAGGGTATAAAAGTAACACTGTGTATTCAATAAATTGAAGCTTGCTTTATCAATCACATTGATTCTGGACTGCTTGCTTCCCTCGCCGCCGGCACACCCCCAATTTGAAAATTCACAAATTAGACCTTATATAATTCAACTCATGGCTAGGAGAGTAAAGCTGCAGAATAAGGGCTTAGTAGTACAGAGACCCCCCTTGGATGTAGCCATGCATAACATAAAGCCAGGAGACAAAGTGCTAATCAAATCATGGAAAGAGTCCTCATTAACACACCCCCCCCCCCCCGACCCCCACCCCCGTTGGGAAGGGCCCTATCTCATTTTACTCACCATAGAAACAGCCATCCGGACAGCAGAGAAAGGCTGGACCCATGCGAGCCACATAAAAGGACCATTAAAAGACTATTCTTGGGAAGTGACAAACCCGCCTGGAGATCTGAAGATTGCCTTCAGGAGGTTGTAAATGGACACACATATAACTGTGGTACAAGTGAGCGACTACAGCATATCGGTGGGGTACAGTTACGTTGATACAGGGGACATAAGAATCAAGTGTGACATTCCGAGCTGTAACTCTTATCCTTTTTATTTGTTTTATTTGTAAAGGGTATCAAGAACGGTGGGGGACCCATTGCCGTTACGGGATACCCCCTCGAGGGGTTTGCCAACCTTGTGGGGACAAAGAGCGTGAGCTCACCAAATTGGCTCTAGACATAAAAATATTTAATGGTGAAATCCAGGAGCAATCTAGTGAATGGCGGGAGATATTTGCACAGGGTATAAAACCCGAGTACTATTGCTATCACCCTAGCGAACCTGCTCCATTTGTAATTGACATTATTAAAGTGTGTTGTTGCAAGACACTTAAAGGGGTTCAGTGTGATTCACCTGAAATACACAGAAGCAAGCAACTAAAAATTGCATTTATTCTCCTGAAGACTACCCCTGCTGCCGAGAATATGATACCCCTCATGGCTAGAAACAACCGAGTCAACGAGCGAGGCAGAGGAGTAAAAAGCTGTGGAGAACAGAACCCAAAGAGTGGGACTGTACAAAGACACTGGGAGGACTGCCTCAGTGTTAACCAAGGGAATCGCACGAAACGCCCCGGGAGGAGTGATAGCACTGAAAAGGACTGGGTAACTGGAGTGAGTGTTCAAACTAAACTTATCAACTGGCCGGGTTTCCACCCTCCTCGACAAACTCTAATTCTAATTTTACTAAATCTTGTAAGTGTACACGGATACTCTCACCAACCATTTAAATGGACATTAAGTAGGTGGGAGGATCATCACGTGATTCAAACTGTCACTAGTTCTGGGGCACCAACTTTTAAAACACACTTATGTGAGTTAGCTCCCATAAAACCCTGTTTAAATCTTATGGGGCATTATCTGTGTCCAAGCTCCAATCCCGGGTGAACATATTGCAATGCTCCCAACCAGTATTATTGTGCTTATTGGGGATGTGAAACGATCGCCTCAAATTGGAACCCAGGAGCAGGGCCAGATAGGTACTTGACAGTTAAATGGGGCCCTCAGGGATGCAGGCCCCCCCCAGCGTGATCGATCTGGGGGAATTATCAATCCCGGAAATTGCATCCATCTAGAATTAACTATACAACAACCTCTTGATGAGGGGTGGCTTCTGGGAAAAACTTGGGGAATACGGTATTGGGAACCTGGAACTGATAGAGGGGGACTCATTTACATAAAGAAATAGTCCCTAATGACCCTGATCTGGTGGGACCGAATGAGGTACTAGCAGGGGAAATATCCCTCTTGTCGGATAAGGGGATACCTAATGGAACAGATACTGAGACTACTACAACAACAGCAACACGTATTAACACCCAGGAACCTAGGGGCAATTCTCTTTGGAAATTGGTGCAAGCCAGTTATCAAGTATTGAATGCTACTTATCCAAACTTGACAGAGCACTGCTGGCTGTGCTATAACATTCGACCACCTTTTAATGAGGCAACTGGGGTAACTGCTAACCCTAAACGAATCAATGGGTCAAACCCCTCACAATGTCTGTGGAAAAAGGAAACCAGTCAGAGCCAGGGAATTACATTGGCTCAATTAACTGGGCAGGGGACGTGCATTGGGAATGTGCCCCACAATAAGAAGCACTTGTGTAAAGCCATGATCCCCTCAAATAGGAAACCACCAGCTGACTGGTTATTACCAGCAAAGAATACCAAATGGGTCTGCTCCTCCATTGGAGTAACTCCTTGCTTATCGCTGAAATTATTCAATGAAAGCCAGGATTATTGTATCCAAGTGTTATTAGTTCCTAAAATTATATATCACCCAGAGGAATTTGCCTATGAATATCAAACAGTCCCAAAACATCATTTGAATAAACGAGAACCCTTTACAGCCCTAACAGTAGCCACGCTGGTAGCTTTAGGTGCAACTGGAGTCGGTACAGGGACAGCCTCCTTAATTCAACAAAATCAACAATTCAATTCCCTTAGAGCAGCTGTAGATGAAGACCTAGAAAAAGTAGAGAAATCTATTAGTGCTTTAGAAGCCTCCCTGAGATCCTTATCAGAAGTAGCATTACAAAACTGTCGAGGATTGGACTTATTGTTTGCACAGCAAGGGGGGGTTGTGTGTTGCTCTAGATGAGGAATGCTGCGTATACGCAGATCACACTGGAGTAGTTAGAGACACCATGACAAAACTACGAGAAGGATTAGAAAAAAGAAAGAAAGAAAGAGAAGCACAATAAAGTTGGTATGAATCTTGGTTCAACTATTCCCCATGGATGACTACGCTATTGTCTACCATCGCAGGACCCATGATACTATTAATCTTGGGATTAACATTTGGCCCTTGTATATTGAACAAAGTAATTGAAATTGTAAAGGGCAGACTGGAAGCTGCCCATTTAATGCTTATCAGGGCTAAATACGAGCCATTAGATAAGGAATCAGCAATGGAAGAAACATTAGCTTTAAGTCACGCTGAACTCCAAAGATTTGATGAACAAAATGGTAAAAGAAAAAGGGGGGATTGTAATAAATAAGATCCAGTTTGTTAATCAAATCAGGCTTTCTTAAAGGCTGGTGAAAAATTACAATGTTTTGACACTTCACATACCTAAATCACAGATATCTGGTGTGCTTTGACACTTCACATACCTAAATCACAGGCATCTGGTGTGCTTGAACACTTCAAAGGGAAGAGCTAAGTTGTGCGATAAGCTGTAAAGGGTCACCCATAGGACACCAATGAAGATGAGGAGCCTTCAGCCTCACGACCACCAGGAGGCGGGATAAGACCGACCCCCTAGCAACACGTCGCTCAGACACAGAATATACCAGGGATGACACATATACGGGAACCAGAAGAGTATATAATCAGCTATTTTCGGGAAGTGGGTATGCGCCGTTGGTGGAGCAAAGACTCCCCGGCCACCCAGCGCTGTTTTGCTTGCTGCTGCTTGCTTAATAAACTAATTTGATTAATTGGACTGGTTCCTGTCAATTATTGGGCCACAGTCTATAACATTAAGGAAGCAGAATAAAATCTTGGCTGAGTCTATCGTTAAAATGTAATAGCCAAAGTCGAACTTATTGGACAGTCCAGTCAAATTGAATCTGAAACTGCCCATCATTGGTGGGATATCTTCTCAGGATAATCACTCTCTGCAGAAAGAACCTGGGATGTTTTAATTCACCCACTTTTGATACTATTGGTGTTTGTGATTATACTGAGGGTTGTTAATTGCCTTTTATGGTATAAGATAAACTGACTTTAAGAATTTGGGCCTTGCCTAAAGTAATGAAATATAATTATCTAGAATTTTTGTAAAGGAATTTACAAAGTTTAAAGAAAAGGGGGGATTGATACATCATAGGATATTCATTAGTAAATTCAATAGAAATATAGCCTAATAAAAGTTTACTAAAATAATGAATTTGCTATACTAAGAGGGTTGCTTTTAAAACAATGTGCTTTGTGAAACTATCAGTCAACTGTGCTAAGCATCCTGTAGGTTGTGATAACATTAAGTCTTCTAAGACCCTGTGGCATCTACAGACAACATTTATGTTGATTCTGACCCACCTGGGCAATCTACCAGCGGGAGACTGGAGATAGGACCAGGACGAGAGACCAGGACAAAGACGACAAAGGACTAGAATCAGCAAAGACCCCACAGGAGACCCTTGAGCCTGCATAATTACAAAGATAGCCAATTCCAGGAAATAAAATGACTATGTAGAAGAATTCTGGGAACTCATTGACATGGAACTGAATATGCATGTTTTTGGTGTATATTAGTCGGGGTGTTTCACTGACTCCTTGGAGCACTCATGGTGGAGAATTCACCAGCGCTGCAATAAAGAATGCCTGCTCAATAACAGCTTGTTTGTTGTTATTGGGTCTTGATCTCGGAATCCTTACCCAGCCGCACCTAGCCTCCCACTGCGGTGAGGAGTGTTAGAAAGCAAGGGGGTTTGGAAGCTCCGAATTTTTGTTTCAGTATATAAGGGAGCATTTTCTCATAATAAACGATTCCATTGCTTCTCACCCTGGAGTCCGTGTCTTAAACCACCACAAGAAGGCATTAAGCATCTCAGCCTTTTCTTCATCCCTAGTTGCCATGTTCTCCCCCTCATCCAATAAGGGAATTTTGGTCAAGTCACACTAATTGATGAGGTCCTGTGAGAGTGTGAGAATGTTTATTCCAGCAGGTTATCTGATCAGGGATTTTGTCAATTGGGAAACCAAGGGAAAAGCAGGAATCCAGAAAGCAAAATACACCAAGACTCAGACCGGACAAAGCAAATGTGGAGACAATGACAAGAAACAAAACTCACTAGTCACACTAATTGATGGGCTATCAAGAAACCATAGCTGCTACTTAAAATAAACCTGGATTTTGCAATTGATAAGACTGTAAAACGAGGGGGGAGGGGAGACGTCAACCAGGACTGGGAGGGGTTCGGAAATCGATACAGCTGTATAAACTCATGGGGGACATGCAGGGGAAGGGGGGAGCAGGAAGGAACAAAGGGGGAGACATATAAGGAATAAAAGGGGCCAGTCATATGAAAAACAGGGGCAGTAAGTACACTTTGGCTGGGCCCTGTGCCTGATCACCACGATCAATCTTTTTGTATTTTCTTATTAGAGTTTTTCTTAACTATTTCTCCGCATAATCTCACTCTCTGTACTGTGTGTATGTGTGCTTGAAAGGACTAAGTGCTAGCTTCTGGTATGACCTGTATGTGTGTGAGAGGAATTTGGTGCTAGCCGCTGGAGTCAGATCTGGGGTATAGGCACCTCTGGCCTGTGATGTCAGCTACTGGAGCAAGTGGGAGTCTCTTGCCTCCAGCACTGGGGCAGGAATGGTGTGTGTTCCCAAAACCAGCTCCTGGGTGGGACATGAGTGAAATCGGTGAGGGGCTCTGTACCAGTGGCTGGAGCAGGACCACAGGTGCAGGCTGCTGGGGAGGGCTGAGTGTCTCTATCATCCCCAAACCTGGTGTGCATGGGGTATACATTTGTATGTACTAGCAGACTTTAAACTGGACTAGCCAGCCAGCAAGTAGGGGGGCCTTGGGTCTAGGCAGGGATATCAGTCAGTCAGGGCATCTGTGCTGGTATGCCCAGGAAAACTTGCAAATGAGGAGTGCATGATGAGTGCGTGAGTACATGCATGTTTGCTAGCAAGCATCAAGACAGACTAGCTGGCAAGTAAGGAATCAGTGATGCAAATGTCACGACCCAAGTAGGGCAACCCAGGAAGATTCAAATTGGACCCCTTTGCTTTCTAAACTCCTTCTCAGAGTGGAGCCTAGGTGCGGCTGGATCCAACCTTTGTCTTAGAACAGGCCCTTCCAGGGAGAGTGATTAAAATGTCACAGTCCAAGGAAATGCTCGACTGTCCAATACCCCTTGATCAGATTAAGGTGAAATGACACTCAAGGTCTGTATTTGATTATTAGGTTTACTTAAAGCTATAGAAGGAATACAGATACTTTATTATCTTAGGCTGCGCAATCATAAAGGCTGACAATTAGATGACATGAGTACAATACATATATGTTTAAGCTGCACAACCTGAGAAAAAATCATGACTAGGCCTTGCGTTACTTAATGATGTCAGGAAGGAAGAGAGAGAGAGAGTAGGAGAAGAAAAGTTTAGAGAGACATATAATAGAAAAACACCAGTCCTGGATCCAGCGTTGGGCCAGCCAATGGGGAGAGTTAGTGTCAGTGAGGCTCCCCAAGCCCACCATTGCAGCCCCCTGTTTGATAGGCCTAGTTTCCTTGTTTGGCAAGGATGAGCAAGAGTGTTTGAGTCATAAACCTGAGCAGCTGGAGTGGACCTCCACCCCTCAGTCCTTATCTCAATCTGTACATGCTGGCGGCGAGGGAAGCAAGGTCAATATCCTTTACTGCCCGCTTTTCTAAAAAGCGTAATAATAAATCAAGGGCTATCTCACTTTCCATTTTCGGCCAGTATATCTATATATCCCTGACCCTTAATAATTTAGTGCAGCCTTTTACCTTATCTTAGAGCGCTCTCTTCATCAAAATCGTCATAAGCAGCCCAACAGTCTGGACGGCGAACCTCTGCTATCAGGTCAGTTCAAGCACGGATTAGCCTGTCAAACGCCTGCATTCCGTGGCTGGTCTTCTGCTCCCCGGTCGCTGCTACCGGTGCTTCTCCGGGACTCCCGCCGACTTCGGTGATAACAAGGAATGGGGGTCCCCTGTTCGGGCACCACTTGCCGGTGGCAAGGGAAGCGAGCAGTCCAGAATCAATGTGATTGATAAAGCAAGCTTCAATTTATTGAATACACAGTGTTACTTTTATACCCTTTTCCAAACCTACATGTAGTGAATTCATTGGATAGTAACTACTTGTAGTGATTTCACTGGACGGCAACTACTTGCAGTGATTTTACTGGATAGTAACACACATCTGAGTTCCAGGGTTCTTCCTTGTTTTCTATCATTCTACTTCTCTACCTTGTCCTTGAGTTAGTTTAAGCTAACAGAGATTGTTTATACTTGTGTTAGGCTAAAAAAAGAGATTGCTTGTACAGCTGCTGTTTGTGCCACACTCTCAAGGCCTCTCGAGGAGATAGCAGGGGCCCATGGCCCTGCTGCTCAAGCCATTCTGCAGCAATTCCCCCTTTTTCTTTTTTACAAGCAATATCTTATCAGACAATCTTGTCACGTTTTTCATAATACAATGGTAAGCTATCTTGATTACAAGCACAATAAGCAATAGCATAGTGACCCAACGCAATCCCTCTTTAATGATTGATACCAGCCAAGGAGAAATTCCTCCAAATATGGATGTCAGGCAGGAGTCAAATGGACTGTTACGGTATTCCTTAAACTGACTCCGGTCATAAGAGGGCATCCCTATTAAGCATGTACAAAATGGGTCAGCAGCTGATGCAAGAGAGAAACAAAAAGCTGATTGTCCAGATGGTAATAAGGACATATTTCAGTCGTCCAAACTCAAAGGCGTGACAAATGCATGTCAAATGCGTGACATCCATCTGCCATACTCCATCCGGGCCTAGGCCCCGAGGGTTCACCCCAACACCGAGACCTGGAGCATGATGGCTGCAGGTAGGACACGCCTTCACGATTCCTCTTACTCCTTCCATCGTGATGTTGAACTGCTTGTGTAGACCTCGAGCATTTTGATGAAACGTCGCATGGGCCTCTCAAGCCTTGGTCAATTCATTAGTGAGCACCATCACTGACACTAACTGATCCGCCCGTGCATTGCCTTCATGATCAACCGCTGATGGAAGGCCTGGAGGTGGAGGAGGTGGAGGCACCGTGGCACAAGGAAGTACAAATAGCCCTTTTAATCCACTGGACGAACGTCCTAACAATAGTGCCCTATGTGTCTATCCCTTAATCATCACCGGTACTTTAACTCCAGTAGGAATCTTTTGAGGTTTGTTATCAATGAGAGTCACATCTGTTGCGGTTGCCAAGTCCAAGCCGAGGCTTCTGGATGTTGCAGGCTGTAATTTGTCAGTAGTTTGCAATTGTCGTCGCAAGATGGAGATGTTGCTACATGAACTGCTGTTGGTGTCCGCGCGCCGCAGTTCCTGGCGCTCTGCCTGAAGACCGATTTTGCGGAAGAGACGCAAGGGCTGCTAAGACTTGGCTCTGGGCTTGCACTAAATTGTTCCCTAAATCTTTCACTGCGTCTACCAACATTGCTTGCGGTCCGACCAGCACCTTACTCATCCGCTCTAACATTTCCTCTACGGAAGCATCCCCAGGCAGCGTCACAATAATAGCCCTAGTAACGGCATTACAGTTCTCCATAATACACTGCCGTAATAATGCTCCCTTCATCCACTCCTGCGCATCTGAATGATCAATTGCATTGGTAACTCTGTCCACAAAGCTAGCAAACGGCTCTTCCCTGCCCTGTTTAATAGACATATAGGACGGGGTGGGTGGTGCTGTCTTAACCAGCGATATAGCTACGCGGGCTAACCGCATTGATTCCCTTAATACTGCCGGACCTAGTTGTACCTGCATATCCACAGTAGCAAAAGGACCTACACCCATCAAATGTTCCACCGTAACACCATGCAATGGGTCCTGCCGACCGCGGGGGATGTTAACTACCCTGTCACAAAGTATTCCAATGCGCTTGTCACAACATTAATTGCGACTGCGTCATAATCATTCTCACAAGTGTCTTAACATCTTCTGGGCAAAGAATTCCACTGCCCCAAATATAATTCAACATTTGCCTGGTAGGTTCACTGTGTAACCCAGATTCATTTACCGTAGCACGTAACTGTGACAACAGCTTCCAATCAAGAGGACTATACTCTCCTCTTGCCCCTTGATCTGTAACTTCAAAGAACACCGGAAAGGCACAGGAGTGCTGCATAGCACTTAACAAGTCACGATCACCCTCCTCAATAGCTGTTTGCGAGATCTCCTGCCAGTTTAAACGCAACACTCCCGCGGAACTTTTTCTGAGCTTCTCTTCCCGATTACTATCACTTTTCGCTATCAGCTCGTTCTTATGAGTTTCTGCTGTCTCTCGTTTCAACTCCTCCTCGGCATTCTCTGGCAATCTGCCTTCTCCATTATGTTCTTCTAACTGCGGAGCCGATGGCCCCCCTCCCCCAGAAGCACTAGCAATCAAAGGCTTCACTAACACCGAACACTCTGTGGGGGGGGTGGGCACGTAATCAACCCCTAACTGGAGCTTGCCTGCCTCTTTCTCCGTACCTACTCCTCTCAAGTAACTGGAAGCAACTGCTGCTATTTTTTCTTCTGTCTGATACTGTTTAAGACAATTTATCACTGCCCGCCATGGCTTCAGTAACTTTTTTGCACGCTTATCACCATCTATTACCTTATTCCATAGCAAATCACCGCACTCTCGCCACGCCTCAACCTGAAACAACGCACCTGGATCCTTAAAACAACCTTGATCTTTCCCAAAAGCTACCAAGCCCGTTAACTCCTTTTTAAAGTCAATATCCTTTACTGCCCGCTTTTCTAAAAAGCGTAATAATAAATCAAGGGCTAACTCACTTTCCATTTTCGGCCAGTATATCTATATATCCCTGACCCTTAATAATTTAGTGCAGCCTTTTACCTTATCTTAGAGCGCTCTCTTCATCAAAATCGTCATAAGTAGCCCAACAGTCCGGACGGCGAACCTCTGCTATCAGGTCAGTTCAAGCACGGATTAGCCTGTCAAACGCCTGCATTCCGTGGCTGGTCTTCTGCTCCCCGGTCGCTGCTACCGGTGCTTCTCCGGGACTCCCGCCGACTTCGGTGATAACAAGGAATGGGGGTCCCCTGTTCGGGCACCACTTGCCGGTGGCAAGGGAAGCGAGCAGTCCAGAATCAATGTGATTGATAAAGCAAGCTTCGATTTATTGAATACACAGTGTTACTTTTATACCCTTTTCCAAACCTACATGTAGTGAATTCATTGGATAGTAACCACGCATAGTGAATTCATTGGATAGTAACTACTTGTAGTGATTTCACTGGACAGCAACTACTTGCAGTGATTTTACTGGATAGTAACACACATCTGAGTTCCAGGGTTCTTCCTTGTTTTCTATCATTCTACTTCTCTACCTTGTCCTTGAGTTAGTTTAAGCTAACAGAGATTGTTTATACTTGTGTTAGGCTAAAAAAAAGAGATTGCTTGTACAGCTGCTGTTTGTGCTACACTCTCAAGGCCTCTCGAGGAGATAGCAGGGGCCCATGGCCCTGCTGCTCAAGCCATTCTGCAACATGTACATGCAGGCTGTAGGCCATATGCAGACCATACCGTGCAGTCTCCATCCTCTCAGGAGGGCGTTTTGGGATGCAAACGAGACTTTGTTTAGGGGTTACAATGGGGTTTCAACACCAATTCCAGCAAGTATAGGTCCTGAGGGCTGGTCCCTCACAGCAAGTAAGGGGGCTCGGGAACATTACCTGTTGAAAGTTACAGGGGCATTGCTAGGGTATGCAGAGATGCGGTTAGGAAAGCAAAAACTCACCTTGAGCTGACATTGGCCAAAGATGTAAAAAACTTCAAGAAAGGGTTCTTCAGATATATAAACAACAGGCAAAACCAGAGGAATAATATTGGCCAACTATTAAATAGAAGAGGTGAACTAGTCACCAACAATGCTAAAAAGGCAGAGGTCCTCAATATCTTCTTCACCTCTGTCTTTACCAGTGCTCTTGGATCCTAGGCCATAGGAACAAAAAATCAGGTTGATGCAGACACTGACCTGCCGTCAGTGAAGGAAGAGTTGGTGTGTCAACTCTTACAGGAGCTTGACCTGTACAAATTGATGGGTCTGGATGCCATCCACCCTAGGGTGTTGAGAGAGCTGGCTGATGTCCTTGCAAAACCGCTCTCCATAATCTTTGAGAAGTTGTGGAGATTGGGAGATGTCCCTGAGGACTGGAGGAAGGCTAATGTCACCCCCATCTATAAGAAGGGTCCAAAGGAGGACCCAGGTAATTACAGACCCATTAGCCTCACTTCAGTCCCTGGAAAGGCCATGGAGCAAATCCTCCTGGGGACTGTCACAAGTCAATTGAAGCACGTGAATGGGAAAAGCCAACATGGATTTACCAAGGGCAAATCATGCTTGACAAACCTGATCGCCTTCTATGACAAAGTAACCCACTTGGCTGATGCAGGGTGAGTGGTGGACATCACCTACCTGGACTTCTCCAAGGCATTTGATACAGTTCCCCACAGCCTCCTTCTGGAGAAACTGACTCATTACGGCCTTGACAAGTGGTCTGTGAGATGGGTGGGGAACTGGCTAACGGACTGTACCCAGAGGGTGATAGTAAATAGTTTCTCCTCAAACTGGCAACCGGTCACAAGTGGGGTCCCCCAGGGATCGATATTGGGCCCAATGCTGTTTAACATCTTCATAAGTGACCTGGATGTTGGGATCAAGAGCACCCTGATGAAAGTTTGTTGATGACACCAAGATGAGTGGAGAGGTTGACACTCCAGAAGAGAGGGCCACCCTCCAGGGTGACCTAGACAGGCTGGAGGAGTGGGCTAGCAGGAACCTTATGAAGTTCAATGGGGACAAATGTAATGTCTTGCACCTGGGAACACATAACCCAGGAGCACAGTTCAGTCTGGGATCCACCTGGCTAGAGAGCAGCCCTGTGGAAAGGGACCTGGGGGTCTTGGTGGATAACAGGCTCAACATGAGAGAACAGTGTGCTGCAGCAGCAAAGAAGGCCAACAGAATGCTGGGTTGCATCAACAAGGGCATCACCAGCAGAGATAAACAAGTCATCATCTCGCTCTACTTGGTGCTTGTCAGACCACACCTGGAGCGTTGCATTCAGTTTTGGTCCCCGCTCTACAAAAAGGATGCGGACAAGCTGGAGAGGGTCCAGAGAGGGCCACAAGGATGATCAGAGGACTGGAGAACATGCCATATGAGGAGAGGCTGAGAAAACTGGGTTTGTTCAGCCTTGAGAAAAGAAGGCTTAGGGGAGACTTCATTACCATGTTCCAGTACTTAAAGGGTGACTACCAAGAAGATGGAGATTCCCTATTTACAAGGAGTCACATGGAAAAGACAAGGGGTAATGGGCACAAGTTGCTCCTGGGGAGATTCCAGCTGGACATAAGAGGCAATTTTTTCACCATCAGGACAGTCAAACATTGGAATAGTCTCCCAAGGGAAGTGGTAGATTCCCCCACATTGGACAGTTTTAAGTCTCAGCTTCACAGGGTGCTGAGACACCTCATATACTATAGTAGTACCTAAAAAGGTTGGACCAGATGATCTTTGAGGTCCCTTCCAACCTGGCATTCTGTGATTGGATCCAGGCAGGGGTGCTGGGCAGACCAAGGTGTCATGCCAGTACTTGAGGGATCTGTGAATGTGTGTGGGCTTATTTATGTAGAGAGTGTTGCGTGTATGTTTTCACTAGTGAACTTCTATATCTACCAGAGGAAGAGGTGGAGGGGACTTGGCTGTCTATGTTTATGCTTTATGTGAATCTTGTACATAGGTGCTATTGAAGTATGTGTCTGTCTCTGTGTGCATATCTGGGACACCTGCACAGCTTCATTACTGGTTGAATCTGCAACTGGGAAAGTGGCAGCTGCATCCCTCAGCCTGGGCAGAGACCCAGAGTCCCCATGCACTGGGCTAGGCTCCAGGGACCAGGCAGAAGAGGTCCTGAGCTGGAGTAGCCAGAGAAGGAAGCTGCACTTCTTATATCACCTAACAGGCATAACTTGTCCACAAGCATAATTCTTCCTACTTGTCCTTCTATGGCTACATGCAAGTTGCTTATTAAGGACACTGTAAAGAATGTATTTGGAAAAAAAAGATACTGTTCCAGAAAAAGGATAGATTTGTCATCTAAAGCCATGGAGACATTGTTCTGGTTTAAATATTAAAGGTGAATCCCCAAAACCAGAGGACAGAATTGCTCTCTATTACCCCCCCCCCTCCTCCACATCCTCCTCTCTGTACACCAGTTGCTTTTTCTCAGTTCCCACTGTAAAATTATATAAGGGAGCATTTTCTCATAATAAATGATTCCATTGCTTCTCACCCTGGAGTCCATGTCTTAAACCACCACAAGAAGGCATTAAGTATCTCAGCCTTTTCTTCATCCCTGGTTGCCATGTTCTCCCCCTCATCCAATAATGGAATTTTGGTCAAGTCACACTAATTGATGAGGTCCTGTGAGAATGTTTATTCCAGGACATTATATGATCAGGGATTTTGTAATTTGGAAACTGCAGGTATTCTGGAGCTCTACCCTTCTCCAGTGCTGAGTGGATCAGTCCATGGCAAATGGTTGAGCTGTGTTTCCACCCCTGGGGCAGTCAATTCCACGTGTACTGGTGTCCTGGTTTGAGCCAGGATGAAGCCACTTTTCCTTTTTACTGATTTTTTTTTTCTTCAGTGAGCTTTCTTTTAACTAGCAACATTCTGTTCTAGCTAGGCTGATAAGACATTGGAATGTTTTTCTAACTGCTGGGTCTTCAAGGTCGCACCTTCACTCTGCCGGCTCAGACACTACGGGGAGATCTGTGACCCCCCCGTAGGAGGCTGAGTTAGACAGACAGTAAAACTGGCCAGAGATATCCCATGCCATATATCTAAGTAAGCTCAGAGGAAGGTCAGAGATCACAGAAGACAACTTCCTTCCCTCTTCTTCTTTCCTTCCCTTCCGTCCATGGCCAGTGTCCGGGGAGGACTCCGTCCATCCAGCACCGTCGACCCTTAGGCTCGAGTTCTCCTGACCCTCATCACTCTCCGCTTTCTCCAGCAGCAGCTCCAGGATTTCTCGGAACTGTTCCAGCTCAGGGGAGTGTGGTGGGAGTTGCTGGGAGTGGGGTGAGGCGAGAGGCTTTTGCACATACCCGAACATATCTGTATATAATTGTATATATTTTCTTATATCATTAGTGTTTAATTAAAGCTGTGTAGTTTAGTTTTCAATCCAGCCAAGTCTCTCTCTTTTTCTCTCTCTCCTTCCCTACCTGGGTGGGAGGGGGAGGGGATCGAGAGCATAGTTGTCGGACCTGAGTCAAACGGTGACAACTGGACTCCCCTCCAGGTGAAAGCAAACTGTGGCCTGCACTCTGGTGCTAGAGGAATAGAGAAAAAGGCATGAGCAATGTCAATAGTGGCAACACCACCTGGCTGCTTTTGACTCCAGCTCGTACTGAAGTTCTAGCTCATCCGGCACAGCAGCACTGAGCAGTGGTATAACCTCATTCAGGCCACGATAGTCTACTGTCAGCCTCCACCTGCCATCAGGCTTTCACACTGGCCAAAAGGACTGTTGAAGGATGATTGAGTCCTGCTGATCACTCCCGGGCTCTCCAGTTGCTGGATCAGCTTGTGAATGGGAATCACAGAGTCTCTGTTGGTGCGATATTGTCATCTATGCACCGCTGAAGTGGAAATTGGCACCTGTTGGTCTTTAGCCTTCAGCAACCCCACTAGAGATGGGTCATCTGAAAGGCCAGGCAAAGTATGCAGCAGTTCAGTGTCCCGAGTTTCTACAGCTACTATACCAAAGGCCCACCAGTACCCCTTTGGGTCACGGAAGTATCCTTTTCTGAGATATGCCAAGGATGCACAGAACGTCTGGGCCAGTCACTACAGGGTGCATTTGCCACTCCTTACCAGTGAGGCTCACATCGGCCTCCACAACAGTCAGTTGTTGAGAACCTCCTGGCACTCCAGAAATAGTGACAGAGTCTGTCCCTTCATGATTTGAAGGTATTAGTGTGCACTGTGCACCAGTGTCCACCAAGACTTGATACCTTTGCGGCTCTAATGTGCCAGGCCACTGAATCCACACAGTCCAGTAAACTTGGTTGTCCATCTCCTCCCCGTGGCTGGAGGCAGGGCATCTCTAATACTGAGCATTAGAGGTCAAAGCACCATCCTGGGTGTTGACTGGTGCAACCTTCTTCTTGGAAGAACCATCTCCTGCTCTTGTTCTGTTTAGTAGCTCTTGCACGTGTATCTGGAGAGTATCAGTGGTTCTCTTGTCCCAGATTCTCATGTTCTCTTTAAAATAATTACGCAAGACAGGCCACAGGTGGCGTCGCAGTGGGTCCTGTCTCTCTCACTGCTGTCTCTTAGCAGAACCTCTCTTCTTAATGACTGCAACACGTGACCTGGTGTCTCTAGGGAGATTCTGGGGTTTACCTCCCCATCTATTTGGCATCTTATTCTTTCTGTCAGTCATTTTTTCAATGGCTGAGGTGTGGAACTGATAGGAATCAGAGATTATGTTTCCATACTGTCGTGCTCTGAAAGCGACTTCATGCACAGTTGGTCTTGCATTGTCATCCAAACATCCCATGAAGGAGAATATATGGGCATGTGCTGCTGGTACAGCCTGTGCAAACCTCCGTATCGTTTGTGTGTTGCACAGAACATCATTAGGATTTGTAAGTCCATCTTTATCATAGATGTCCTCTCGCACAGCTATTAATCTCAAATATGTGATGGCTTTCTCAAGAGTGGGTATTCTGCTTTGGCACCATTCAATGTCACCCTTGTGGGGGTACCTCTCCCTCTCAGCTGAAAGAAGTCGGTCCCACAGGGTGGTAGTTCCCGTCTTACTACCAAGTGCTCTATCAATGCCAGCATCTCTGGCCAGGGTTCCCAACTGCTTGGCTTCTCTCTCATCCACGTTATAGGTTTCAGCCCCATTATCAAAGCATCAGGCAACCAAGGAAAGAGTCCCTCACCATCAGTGCGCGTGAAGTCCTTTCTCATGAGGTGCAGTTCCTTCACAGAGAAAGGCTCGACAAGGTCATTGTTGTCATCTAATTGAGGAGGGCCTGCTGTTCCCTCTGCTTGAAAGTGGTCTGATTTTTTATCTGCTTGAGAGGTACCTGCTCCATTAACTTATTTAGAATCATCTGCTTTGTCAATTTCAGTCTCTGTCTGTTGGGGCCCTTGCTGTGCTGAATGATTATGAGAAACTTTAGATAACAAGAGAAACAGTGAAGGCCATTCTGTGGGAACTAGTTAGTGAAGGTCATGTACAGCAGTCGGGTAGTGTGGTAAACAGGATGGGGGGCTGGACAAAGGGTTTGGAGTTAGGACCAATCAAAAGGGGAATGGGGACATGTAAACAGTGTGTACTAACCAATCAAGAGCCTTGCTCTGCCACGTGGACGGCGTACACGCCGTCCTGAGACTATATAATCTGCACGCAGCCTAATAAACATGGACTGAATCTACATCATACTGGTGTGTCATGTTCTTTCCCGGCTTGCCACGGAAACTGGACCTCGGCATCTGGTGACCCCGACGTGACAAACGGGGTAGAGGAGCGGAGCCGAAGAAGGGCAAGGATCCTGCCGCCAGCGGGTAAGCTGGGCCGTTCGAGAGAGACGGGTTGTGGCCACGCCGATCAGTGAATCGGGAACGCAGGATGGGTATTGCCGCATCGGCAACGGAGCGCGCCACGGTAGACAGTGTAATGAAGTTGGTGCAAAAGACTGAAACAAAGTTAGACCGACAGTCGCTGGTCGACCTGTTGGTATGGTGCAGGCGGAAGGGACTCTTGGAGGAGCCCTCGCAGGTGTACAGTCCGGCCGCCTGGAACAAGGTGGGGGGAGAACTGTGGGAGTCCGTGCAGATCGGCTCCAAGGAGGCGAAACGTTTCGCGCCGGTCTATCGCGCAGTCCGCTCCATGATTGAGCAGTTGCACGGGGAAGCTCAAGTTGCCGCAGCTCTTCGGCGAGCGGTGCAGAATAGTGGGGAGGAGCGCCGACAATCGGGCGCCTCGGAACGGACGCTGTTAAAGGATCCTGCGCCTCAGGATGGGGGACCGGAGGGCGGTTGCAATGCCTTCCCGATCTCGTTAGCAGAGAAGGAGGCGTGGGGAGGTGTGGATGATGACTTGCCCCCCTGGAATGGTGAGGAGAAGGGGGAAAAGCGAGCGGATGAGGGGCTAAAAGTTGAAATACAACCCTCGGCACCCCCGCTGCCGATGGAAATCGACCCTGCCAAGGTTCCCCTCCCAGACGATGAGGCGGTGCCGCCCACAGCAACGGCGGGTATGCAAGCGGCGCTTCAGGAACAGGCAGAAAAAATGTCAGAGCTGCTTGCGCAGATGCAGCGCCTAGATCGGGGGTCTAAGGCTAAAACAATACAGGAGGCGTATAAGAGCGCCCATGAGGCGATTGTTGGTGGGCTAAAGAATATCGAGCAGCAGCTACAGCCTATTGAGTCTGGCTCGGGAACTACTCCGGCAACTCACCAGGCTGCCGCCCCGCCAGACGGGGAACCAACAAGCCTGCCCCCCTCTCTGCGCAAATGGATTCTTAACATGGTAGCAGACGGGGAATGGAGTTTATCAGAAGCTGATAATTATTTACAACTTAAGTATGGACCCTCTGCTCGAATCTCTGATGAAGAGAAGGAGCGGATACAGGAGTTTCAGGAACTAATGCGGTGCAGCGCCGATTCTTCCGCCTCGGGGGGAGGGCAGCCGTTATCTCAAGTCCCGCCCAGACCGCCCACATCACCGGGTAAAAAAAAAGAAGTGCCTTCTTCCCCGGCAGCTCGGGAGACAGACGGGACGAGGGCGCCCCCTAGTGACCCAAGTTATAATCACACCGCCCGGTGGAAAGGCATCATTGAAAACGCGCGGCTAGAAGGGGACTTCACGCTTTCCCCTTTATCCCTGCCAGTCACCCGGACACAGCATGGCCCACGTTGGGATCCCTTAGATTGGAAAATGGTTATTAACATACAAAAGACAGTGATGGCATATGGCCATGACAACAAACTAGTACGCAATCAAGTTTGTGCCCTCTTTAAATACACTGAGCTGGTTCCATCTGAATCTAAATCCCTGATGGAACTGATCCTGACACCTACCACTTATATGCTCTGGATGGCCAAATGGCAGGAACGACTAGAGGCCAAAATGTTGGAGAATCTTAATTTGGCACCAGGTGATCCGCTGTGTGTCGTCAGCTTAGACCAACTGATGGGTACGGGGCAATTTTGGGATCCATCCCGACAGGCGGTGCTACACCCTCGAATCCTGACGCAATCAAAAAATGCCGCTCTGGCCGTATTTTTGGCCCTGCCACAAGTGGGCGCCCCCCGGCTGCCATATACCAAGATCATGCAGAAGCCAGAGGAATCCTTTTTGAGTTTTGTGGACCGACTTAAAGAGGGATTGGATGCAGCCCCAACTGTTCCTCAGGAAGTGAAGGCAGTCTTGGTGAAAGACTTGGCTGTTCAAAATGCCAACTCAGCCTGTAAACAGATACTCGCCACTTTGCAACCAGGGGTTTCCCTTGCACAGATGGTGGAAGCCTGTGCACGTGCCCCATTGTTGATGGAGGCAGAAAAGGCAAAGATCCATGCTCAGGCTCTAGCGGTAGCGTTAGATCAGGGGAAGCCCCAAGGGCGGGGGAATAAGGGGCTCCGCGAAGCTTGTTTTCAATGTGGTAAAGTGGGGCATCTGAAACGGCAGTGCCCAGAGCGTAGAAAAGGAGGAGGAGCCGGGAGTGTGGGGCCAATTGGTAATTTTAACGGAAACTGCGCCCAATGTCATAAGTTTGGGCATAAGGCCGCCGAATGTCGCTCACGATTTAGAAAGGATGGTGCTGCCCTTTCGGGAAACTACCAGAGCCGCGTGCAGAGGGAGGCGGCGAACAAATATCCCTTGGTAGCGGCTGCCTCCACGAGCTCACTGCCACCACAGCCGGAAGCGCAGGAGTTGATCTGGCCGTGGCAGAATCTACAATAATTACAGATGACAAGGTGCATGTGCTTAAATCTACTTGCACGGGTCCACTGGGAAATGGCCTATCAGCACTATTGATTGGTCGTTCTTCAGCTTCACGAATGGGTATATTTGTTTTGCCCGGTTGTGTTGATGCGGATTATACCGGGAACATTGGAATTATGGTAAAAATTTTTTCGCCCCCAGTTACTATTCCAGCCTTGAGTAAAATAGCCCAGCTTATTCCTTTTAGAGGAGCTGTCCCCAGAACCGAGACCATGAAGTGGGGAACAGGTAGTTTTGGTTCCACGGGAGTGCCCCAAGTGGCCTTTTGTGAGCGCATAACCACAGACCACCCAAAACGGACAGTGAATATCGTGGGCCCAGAAGGGATAACCCTGCAGGGGGTGGAACTGATGCTGGACACAGGATCTGATATTACTATCATACCTGATCATGCTTGGCCTAAAGCCTGGAAGTTGCAGGAGTTAAATATCTCTGTATCTGGAATTGGAGGGCAATCCGCTACTAAGATTAGTGACTCTTTTGTAAGTGTGATGGATGCGGAAGGTAATGTGGCTCATGTCTGCCCCTACGTAATGTACACGCCCTTATGGATTCTTGGGCGAGATGCTTTGAGCCAATGGGGCCTGACGATGCAAAAGCATTTTTAATAGCGGCCACGGATAGCAGCTCCCGCCCAACGCTGAGACTGTCATGGAAGACCAATGTACCAGTGTGGGTTAACCAGTGGCCGCTTCCGGAAGAGAAGCTGCAACATGTCCAAGCCCTGGTGGAAGAACAATTACAAGCAGGCCATGTTAAACCATCAACAAGCCCGTGGAATACGCCAATCTTTACCATACAAAAGAAGTCAGGGAAATGGCGGTTGTTACACGACCTGCGCGCCATTAATGACTGTATGCAGGATATGGGCGCACTACAACCCGGTCTCCCATCACCAGTAATGTTGCCAAAGGATTGGGACCTTCTAGTGGTCGATCTAAAAGATTGTTTTTTCACCATTCCGCTACATCCTGAAGATAGCGAGCGTTTTGCATTTACTGTACCTTCCATCAACTGAGCCGCGCCGGCTGAGCGTTATCAATGGACAGTTTTGCCGCAGGGAATGAAAAATTCTCCGACAATTTGTCAATGGTTTGTGAATCTCGCTTTGAAGCCTTGGCAAACGGCGCATCCTGATTTACTAACTTACCACTATATGGATGATATCCTAGTGGCCAGCAAGGGTCAAATCACTGAAACTTTGGAGCAGGAGCTAACGAACTGTTTACGGCAATATGGTCTGGTCATAGCTCCAGAAAAGGTCCAGCGACACTCTCCTTGGAACTATTTAGGTATGACTATCACAGATTCTCGAGTATGCCCACAGAAGATGCAGTTAAGAGCCGACGTGTATACAGTGAGTTCGGTACAAAAATTGGTTGGTGACATACAGTGGATCAGAACTTATTGTGGCATCACCAACGAAGAGATGGCACCTCTGTTTGCGCTGTTGCACGGGGCCACGAATCCCGCAGAGCCAAGACAACTCGGCCCCGACGGAAAAAAGACAATACGATTAATTGAACAAAAACTGGCAGGCACTGCAGCGTATCGGTATCAATAAAATTTGCCCGTAACTCTCATAGTGTATAACAAACATCAAGAAGTTGCTGCTCTAATTGCCCAGATTGATGATCAAGGGAAGCTATATATTTTGGAATGGGTTTTTATGCCATCTCACCTCCGGAACACAATCACGCCCAGATTTGAAGCTATTGGAGCGCTGTTGCTGAAATCCAGACGTCGCCTTCGAACTATTGCTGGAAGAGATCCTTCATCGATCATTTTGCCACTTAAAACACTAGACCTGATCAAGGACTGGACTCAGCAAAGCATTGCATTTGCTCTGGCAACCACAGGAGTTTCCTTAGATAATCACTATCCAAGCCATCCACTGTTTAATACAGCCCTAGTATTAGAAGAGAGACCCTTATTGAACAAAGATCCCATCTCTGATGTGATAACCGTATTTACTGATGCCAGTAGTCGTACTGGGAAATATGGGTATGCCTACCGGGAAGAGGGGCATTGGGTTACTCGGGTAAACCAGAATAGAGCATCAGTACAGATGCTAGAATTGAAAGCAGTAATTTGGGCCCTAACAGACTTTTCTCATTATCCCCTAAATCTTGTAGTGGACTCACTATATGTGGTTGGAGCAGTGACACGAATTTCACGATCTATCTTAGGACATGTAGCTAATAAGGAGTTGCAAGCACTGTTTATCTGTCTGTGGAACATCATGGAACAATGCCAACCACCGCTCTGGTGCTCTCACATCAGAAGTCACACTGCTATGCCAGGCCCATTAGCAGAAGGCAATGACTATATTGACAAGGTTGTTTCTAGTCCTTGTGTAGCCTATGTAACACCTGAGCAGCAGGCTTGTGCTTCACATGAGTTTTTTCATCAGTCTGCCCGCGCGTTACAGCGCCAATTTCAGATACCGCGAGCAACTGCTAGGGCAATTGTTGCAGCATGCCCCGATTGTGCGCGGTTATCACCAATTCAGGAACAGGGGGTCAACCCTAGGGGTAGTCAGCCACGTCAAGTGTGGCAGACTGATGTTACAGTATTCCCTCCATTTGGCCGCCTGAAGTATTTGCATGTCACAGTGGACACTTGCTCAAAAGCTATATGGGCAACTCCAGCAGTGTCATCAGGTGCCAAGGCAGCTCAGCTGCACTGGTCTCAAGCAATTGCGGTGCTGGGCCGTCCAGACATCATTAAGACGGACAATGCACCAGCATATAAGGGTGAGGTATGCCGCAAATTTTTTCACCAATGGGACATTACACATGTTACAGGCATTCCTTATAACTCAGGAGGCCAGGCCATTGTTGAGAGACATCATCAGAACCTAAAGCGTTTGCTTGGAGTTTTGAAAAAGGAGGGGGAGGTGGGCCCCTATGAGCTTGTATGCAAGGCATGTTATGTCCTGAACTGGCTTAATCCACGCTCAGATGATCACATACCTATCTTTTCTCATTTCTCTTTTAATGCTACAGATTTTTCTGGAAAGCAGGTGCAGGTGGAAGTATTTGACCCAAGAACACAGGCTTGGCAAGGCCCGCAGGAACTAATAACCTGGGAGAGGGGCTACGCTTGTGTCGTTACAGGAGCTGAGACGCGTTGGGTTCCCGCCAAATGGGTCCGTCCGTGGCTGAGGAAGAGCGTTAGCAGACTGGATGATGACCCTTCAACAGCAGCTGAGCCTAGAGGCCCGACCACAGGAGCAACGCCACCTTGAATCGACGGCTTGACTGTTTTAAAGACCTTGGACATTGCAGCCGTATAGTCCAACGACAGTCATCAAGACGTGTTGTAAAAATGTCATATGTGTATTTGTTTATTGTTGGGACCTTGACTTGGAGCATTGGGAGCGGGGATGAGTTTGAAAGATTTGTACAGCCTCGGGAAAACGTATGGGTAACAATAGCTAATCGCACCAATCAGCCAGCCTTTTGTCTGAGTCTAGGTAGCCCGACTGAACCTTTCCACACGTGTTTGATAGGGGTGCCTACGTGGCTGCCCCAGGAGTTTAAAGGATGGGTCAAAGACAATTCAGTCTTAGAGAAAAGAAAGGTGACCAGTGCAAAACAGGATGGAAAATGGCAATGTGACATCATCAAGAGTTTGAATAAGATCTCAACCTCACCCCCAGAAGAATTAGACCTCTGGGGAAGTCTTAATGCCACTAATAGCAGTAAGAATGGGGGTTGGGTTTCCTTCCACCCACCCTCAGGTATGCGGAACACAAATCGAAAGTTCTGGGCTACTGTGGACTCAGCTTTATAAGAGGGAAAAATATATCCATACGTGTATTCAGATTGTAACATGATTGGGCAGCCTGTCCGGAAGTTGCCTCGGGGTTTGTTTTTGATTTGTGGGGATAGGGCCTGGAATGGCATACCAGCCAGCCCGCATGGGGGACCATGTTATTTAGGGAAATTAACGCTATTTCATCCCAACATGTCTGTAGTGATGCGGTGGGCTCACGAGGGAAAAAGAGAGAAAAGAGAGTTGCATGAGCTGGATTGTAGTAAAGTGGGAAAACCAATCTTCTGGTCACAGCTATGAACAGTATTCACCTCTTTGGTAGTTCCCGGAGCAACCGCAGCCCAGGCCATGACCACCGTAAAAGAGATGGCGTGTTGGGCTAAAGATGAACTTAATACCACCTCTGAGATATTGGGTCAACTGTCTCAAGATGTCGTTAGCGTCAATCATGCAGTATTGCAGAACAGGGCCACGATTGATTTCCTGTTGCTGGCCCACGGTCATGGATGTCAGGATTTTGAAGGAATGTGTTGCATGAATCTCTCTGATCACTCTGAATCTATCCAGAAGAAAATAGAACAGATGAAGGATGGGCTGCATAACCTAAAGGAAGACAGCCGTGGGCTTGATGATTGGTTAAGGTCATTTGGCTTGGGACCATGGGTAGTTAGTATTTTGCATCAGGCTTTAGTAGTAGGTGTGTTTATACTTATTATACGTTTGCTTACCTTGTTTATTGCGATGTTTACAAAATAGTATGCAGAATATAGCGAATGCTGTATTTGAAAGAAGAGGGGGAGATGTTGGGGCCCTAGCTGTGCTGAATGATTATGAGAAACTTTAGATAACAAGAGAAACAGTGAAGGCCATTCTGTGGGAACTAGTTAGTGAAGGTCATGTACAGCAGTCGGGTAGTGTGGTAAACAGGATGGGGGGCTGGACAAAGGGTTTGGAGTTGGGACCAATCAAAAGGGGAATGGGGACATGTAAACAGTGTGTACTAACCAATCAAGAGCCTTGCTCTGCCATGTGGACGGCGTACACGCCGTCCTGAGACTATATAATCTGCACGCAGCCTAATAAACATGGACTGAATCTACATCATACTGGTGTGTCATGTTCTTTCCCGGCTTGCCACGGAAACTGGACCTCGGCATCTGTCATTGCTTGAACAAACTCTGGATGTCTCAGACGGGAGCGGGTAAAAAGGGAGGAGTGTTTTGCCTTTGCCTTGCTCCTGGTTACAGGATTCACTGGTTTGATTCAAATGGGAGTGGACTTTATCTTTGCAGAAGCAGTTGTTTTTGTAGCAGCTCTTGCAGAGGTAGCTTTTTTTGTATCAGCACTACCAGAAGCAGCTCTTTTTGTAGCAGTACCAGTGGTGGTAGCAGCAGCAGTGGTGGTAGCATTCAGGTTGGAAAAAACCCTTGGGATCACTGAGTCCAACCATCATCCGTACTCTACAAAGTTCTCCCCGAAACCCTATCCACCAACACCACATCCAAATGACCCTTAAACACATCCAGGGATGGTGACTCAACCACCTCCCTGGGCAATCTATTCCAGTGTCTGACCACTCTTTCTGCTAAAAGTTTTCCTAATGTCCAGTCTAAACCTACCTTTTTGCAACTTGAAGCCATTTGCTCTTGTTCTGTCGCTAATTACCTGTGAGAAGAGACCAGCACCAATCTCTCTACAATGACCTTTGAGGTAGTTGTAGAGACTGATGAGGTCTCCCCTCAGCCTCCTCTTCCTCAGACTAAACATTCCCAGCTCCTTCAAGCGTTCTTCATAAGATTTATTCTCTAGGCCCTTCACCAGCTTCATTGCCCTCCTCTGTACTTGCTCCAGCACCTTGATATCTGTCTTGAATTGAGGTGCCCAAAACTGGTCCCAATACTCCAGGTGTGGCCTCACCAGTGCTGAGTACAGGGGGACAATCACCTCTCTACTTCTGCTGGTCACACTATTTCTAATACAAGCCAGGATGCCATTGGCTTTCTTGGCCACCCGGGCACACTGCTGGCTCATATTCAGCCACTTGCCAGTTAGAACCCCTAGGTCCTTTTCTGCCAGACAGCTTTCCAGCCACACTTCCCCAAGCCTGTAGTGTTGCATGGGGTTGTTGTGGCCCAAGTGCAGGACCTGGCACTTGGCCTTGTTGAAGCCCATACCATTAACATTAGCCCAACGATCTAATCTATCCAAGTCTCTCTGTAGAGGCTCCCTATCCTCATGCAGATCAACACTCCCACCTAACTTGGTGTCATCTGCGAACTTACTGATAATACACTCTACGTCCTTATTGAGATCATCGATAAAGATGTTAAACAGAAATGGTCCCAACACTGAGCCCTGAGGAACACCACTTGTGACCGGCCGCCAGCTGGATTTGACTCCATTGACCACCACTCTTTGGGCCCGACCGTCCAGCCAGTGTTTGATCCAACAGATTGTATGCTCATCCAGGCCATGAGCAGCCAGTTTTTTTATGAGAGTTCTATGGGGAACAGTGTCAAATGCTTTTTGGAGGTCCAGAGAGACAATATCCACAGCCTTTCCCTCATCCAATAGTTGGGTCATCAGGTCATAGAAGGAGATGAGGTTCGTCAGGCAGGACCTGCCTTTCATAAACCCATGCTGACTGGGCCTGGTCCCCTGATTATCCTCTATGTCTTCTAATGACACTGAAGATGATCTGCTCCATGATCTTCCCTGGTACCGAGGTCAGACTGACAGGTCTATGGTTTCCCGGATCCTCATTTCTGCCTTTCTTATAGATGGGTGTTACATTTGCTACCCTCCAGTCCATTGGGACCTCCCCAGTTAGCCAGGACTTCAGGCAAATAATGGAAAGTGGCTTGGTAATCACATCTGCCAACTCTTTCAGCACCCTTGGCAGAGCAAAGACATGACCTCGGAGTCCCAGCAGTTACAAAAACATTCCAGCTGTTATCAGTCCAAGCTGGAACACTTTGCTACTAATTAAAAGAAAGCTTACTGAAGAAAAAAAAAAAAATCAGTAAAAGTGGCTTCATCCTGGCTCAAACTAAGACACTGGGACAAACTATTTAACCTAAGCTCCAATTTGTTATTCCTCTCACATTTGCTGCAGCTCGTGCTGCAGATCAGTTTCAAACAGGCTGTAAAACCCTATATTTGTTACCCTGCAGCGCCACCAAAGGTTATGAGGGAAAAAATGAATCTGAAATTTAAACCAAAGGTGCTTGCTGCCTGTGTGGCCAAGGGCTGTTTCAGATCTAGGTCTACAGTGTCAAAGTCACGTCTGCTCTGTGCTTGTTCTGGCTAGCAGAGACTGATGTGGATCTAAAGGAATTTCTGTCAATGTTGCTTGCTATTGCAGATAATGATGAGCTCCTAATTCAGAGCCAGAAACAAGAAAATAAGCAAGATACATTAAAATAAACCAAAAGTTTCATTAGATACAGACCATCTCCTCAAAAAAGTCAGTGAAAGATTAAGAGTTCTCTCATTTAGTAGACTCAGAGCTTCATGCTTGAGAAAGATCATTGTGGGGAAAAAAAAATAATAAATTAGTGCAATGAAGGGAAACATTCCTTTTCAACAGGAATTTTCCTTGGAGTCTTGGTTGGGAATTTCATATCTTTCCTTTTATTCACCCCCCAAGCAACAACTGTATGGCTGCCTGTGGCAGAACAAGTGCAGTTAACTTCTTTGCTTGCTATCAGATGCAATCCCAGCAATGCTACACACTCTCCTTAATCCATCACTTTGCTCAGGAAGTTCTTCCCCAGGGCAATTTTAATATCATATTTCTAATAGGTAGTGCCAGATTTGATCTTAGAGATTTTGATTAATTTGCAACTCTTCCAAAATCCTATGCTCTTCCCTAAGGGACAAATTAAGGCTACACCTCACCTCTGTTGAGTATAAGGGTGACTCTGAAACTCCTCTTTGTAGGAAGGAAAGGTAGGACTTATGAGAAGAAATAAAAATCGGTTCTAGGGTATGTTTTTAAAAAACTTCAGGAGAGAAGGGCAGAGGTGGTCTCTGAAAAATTAGGCTGCAGGAATGGAATAAAAACAGGCTTCTGTAAAACCAGAAGAATGGGATGGATAAAAAGGGCTATTCAGAATATTATAGGGTGTATCAAATCAGGAATAACTGATAATGACCTCATTAATTAGCTAAGTACTGGCTAGTAATGCTTGTCATAAAATGGTACATGTAGACATAGAATCGTTAAGGTTGGAAAAGACCTTTAAGATCATCAAGTCCAGCAGTTAACATAGAACTGCCGAGTCTACCACTAAACCATGTTCCCAGGCACCACATCTACATGTCTTTTAAATACCTCCAGGGATGGTGACTAAACCAATTCCCTGGGCAGCTTGTTCCAATGCTTGACAACTCTTTCAGTGAATAATTTTTTCTTAATATCCAATCTAAAACTCCCCTCATGCAACTTGAGGCAATTTCCTCTTGTTCTATCACTTGTTACTTGGAAGAAGAGACCAACATCTGCCTCACTACAACTACCTGAAAGGAAGTTCGTTTCAGGTAGTTGTAGAGAACAATAAGGTCTCCCCTCAGTAGCCTTTTCTCCAGGTTAAACAACCCCAGTTCCCTCAGCCACTCCTTATAAGACTCATGCTCTAGACCCTTCACCAGCTTTGTTGCCCTTCTCTAGACACATTCCAGCACCTTGATGTCTTTCTTGTAGGGGCCCACAGTACTCGAGCTGTGGCCTCACCAGTGCCAACTACAGGGGGACAATCACTTCCCTAGTCCTGGTGGCCACACTATTTCTGATACACACCAGGATGCTGTTGGCCTTTTTGGCCACCTTGGCACACTGCTGTCAACCAATACCCCTAGGTCCTTTATCTGCTGGGCAGCTTTCCAGCCATTCTTCCCCAAGCCTGTAGTGTTGCATGGGGTTGCTGTGACCCAAGTGCAGGACCCAGCACTTAGCCTTGTTGAATCACTGTCCTGGCTTGAGCCAGGATTAAGCCAATTTTTCTTTTCACTGATTTTTTTTTCCTTCAGTAAGCTTTCTTGTAACTAGCAACTGTGTGTTCTGCTAGGCTGATAAGACAGTGGAATGTTTTTCTAACTACTGAGGCTTCAAGGTTACACCTTCACTCTGCCGGCTCAGACACTATGGGGAGATCTCTGACCCCCCCGTGGGAGGCTGAGTTAGACAGACAGCAAAATTGGCCAAAGATATTCCATTCCATATATCTACGTAAGCTCAGAGGAAGGACAGAGATCTTAGAAGACAGCTTCCTCCTTCTTCTCGCCGCTCTCTTCCGTCCGTGGCCGGCGTCCGGGGAGGACTCTGCTCATCCATCACCGCCGACCCTTAGGCTCGAGCCCTCCTGACCCTCATAACTCTCAGCTTTCTCCAGCAGCGGCTCCGGGATTTCTCGGGACTTTTGCCAGTTCAGGGGAGTGCTGTGGGAGTTGCTGGGGGTGGGGGGAGGCGAGAGGCTTTTGCCCATATCTGAATATATCTGTATATAATTGTATATATTTTTTTTTTCTTGTGTGATTCATTAGTGTTTTAATTAAAGCTGTGTAGTTTAGTTTTCAATCCAGCCAAGTCTCTCTCCTTTTCTCTCTCTCCTTCCCTGACTGGGTGGGGGGGGGAGGGGATCGAGAGCATTGTTGTTGGACCTGAGTCAAACGGTGACAACAATTTAATTGGCGCCCAACGTGGGGCTTGATTTTAAGCCCAGATTACACATTTTCATCAATTGGGAGTGTCCAAAATTCCATCTCTGAAGGGAGGAATCCCTCAGAGAGCAATGAGCAATAATTCTGCTGAGTGTTCTGATGGATTGAAAACTGAACAGACACTTGCTGCAATGAATCTATTCGATCTTTTTCCAAACCTGCAATTGTACATGTGGTATGTAGCTGAGGGCATTCTGCTCTTTGTAGCTGCTCTTGTGATTCTTTTGTGGTTTATTGACAGAACTGTAGCCATAGTCAATCGTATCATTACCAGCCTAGTGATCCTAGGGATGATGATACTGTTCTCTATGGGGTCACTGTATGTGTACAGTTACACTGCTAGTCCTACTGGTACAACTCCTAAAGTGAATGAAACGGTCCATGTTGGTAACAGCAATAGCTGGTTCAATTTTACCTCTCCATATTCTCTCAAGCTGAATCTCCCAGCTCTTGATGTGAATAGCATGGTTGCAGTGGGGATGTTTTTGCTGAATGTTTATAATATATTGTGGATGCGTAGGGCCAGATGCTGTTCTGCTCACTGCCACTCCCCCACAGGCAATGTTGCTGCCACTGCTGCTGCCAACACCACTGCTGCCAATACCACCACTCCTGCTGCTACAAAAACAACTGCTTCTACAAAGAAAAAGCCTGATCCATCGCGAATGAAGCTAGTTAACCCTGTGACTAGGAGCAAGGCAAAGACAAAAGCAGCAGAAAGTGAGGGTGAGGAAGAAGAGGATCCTAATACAGTTGATGGAGCAGGTACCTCTCAGACAGAGGCTGACGGTGAGGAAGGGAAGGATTCTAAATCAGATGATGGAGCAGGTACCTCTCAGACAGATAAAAAACCAGACCACTCTCAGACAGATAAAAAACCAAGCCACTCTCAGACAGATAAAAAACAAAGCCACTCTCAAGCAAATAAAAGAACAGCAGGTCCTCCTCAATCAGATGACGACGATGACCTCGCCCACCCTTTCTCTATGAAAGAACTGCGCCTCATGAGAAAGGACTTCACCCGCATTGATGGTGAGGGAATCCTTCCTTGGCTGCTCCGATGCTTTGATAGTGGTGCTGAGACCTACAATGTGGATGAGAGAGAAGCCAAGCAGTTGGGATCCCTGGCCAGAGATGCTGGTATTGACAGAGCACTTAGTAGTAAGACAGGAACTACTACCCTGTGGGACCGACTTCTTTCAGCTGTGAGAGAGAGATATCCCCACAAGGGTGACATCGGATGGCGCCGAAGCAGAACGCCCACTCTCGAGAAAGCCATCACCTACTTGAGAGAGATTGCTGTGCGAGAAGTGATCTATAATAACGATGGAATCACAGATCCTGATGATGTTGAGTGTGACACACAAATGTTCCGGAAGTTTGTTCAGGCTGTACCAGCAGCGCATGCCCATATATTCTCCTTCATGGGATGTTTTGAAGGTTACGAAAGACCAACTGTACGTGAGGTAACTGTTAAAGCACGACAGTATGGAGACATCCTCTCTGATTCCCTTTACTTCCAAACCTCAGCCGTTAAGAAAATGGTTGACAGGAAGTATAAGATGCCAAATGGAAGTAAACTCCAGACTCTTCCTAGAGACAACTGGTCACGTGTTGCAGCCATTAAGAAGAGACGTCCTGCTACGAGACAGCAGCAAGGAAGACAGGACTCACTGCAACGCCACCTGTGGTCTCTCTTGAAAAATCATTTTAGAGAGGACATGAGAGTCTGGGACAAGAAACCCACTGATATGCTCCAGTTACGTGTGCAAGAGCTTCTAAACAGAACAAAGCCAGGAGATGGTTCTTCCAAGAAGAAGGTTGCACCAGTCAACAACCAGGATGGTTCATCGAGCTCTAGTGCTCAACCCTAGGGATGCCCTGCCTCCAGCCAGGAGGAGGAGAGGGACAACCGAGTTTATTGGACTGTGTGGATTCGGTGGCCTGGCACATCAGAACCACAAAGATATAAAGCTTTGGTGGACACTGGTGCACAGTGCACTCTAATGCCATCGAATCATAAAGGGACAAACCCTGTCACTATCTCTGGAGTGACAGGAGGTTCTCAACAACTGACTGTTGTGGAGGCCGGTGTGAGCCTCACTGGTAAGGAGTGGCAAACGCACCCTATAGTGACTGGCCCAGGTGCTCCGTGCATCCTTGGCATAGACTATCTCAGGAAAGGATACTTCCGTGACCCGAAAGGGTACCGGTGGGCCTTTGGTATAGCAGCTGTAGAGACTGAGGACACTGAACAGCTGCGTACTTTGTCTGGCCTTTCAGATGACCCTTCTGTAGTAGGGTTGCTGGAGGTTGAAGACCAACAGGTGCCAATTACCACTTCAACAGTGCATAGACGACAGTATCGCACCAACAGAGACTCTGTGATCCCCATTCATAAGCTGATTCGGCAATTGGAAAGCCAAGGTGTGATTAGCAGGACTCATTCACCCTTCAATAGTCCTATCTGGCCAGTGCGAAAGCCTGATGGCGAGTGGAGGCTGACAGTGGACTATCGTGGCCTGAATGAGGTGACACCACCACTTAGTGCTGCTGTACCGGACATGTTAGAGCTTCAGTATGAGTTGGAGTCAAAAGCAGCTAGGTGGTATGCCACTATTGACATTGCTCATGCATTCTTCTCTATTCCCATAGCACCACAGTGCAGGCCACAGTTTGCTTTCACCTGGAGGGGAGTCCAGTACACCTGGAATCGACTGCCCCAGGGGTGGAAACACAGCTCAACCATTTGCCATGGACTGATCCATGCTGCACTGGAGAAGGGTGGAGCCCCAGAACACCTGCAGTACATTGATGACATCATTGTGTGGGGTGACACATCAGAAGAAGTTTTTGAGAAAGGTAAAAAGATCATCCAAATTCTTCTGGATGCTGGTTTTGCTGTAAAAAGAAGCAAGGTCAAGGGACCTTCACGAGAGATCCAGTTCCTGGGAATCAAGTGGCAAGATGGTCGTCGCCAGATCCCAATGGATGTGATTAACAAAGTAACAGCTATGGCCCCACCATCAACTAAAAAGGACACTCAAACCTTTTTAGGGACTGTTGGTTTCTGGAGAATGCATATTCCATGTTACAGTGAAATTGTGAAACCTCTCTATGAGGTGACCAGAAAGAAGAATGATTTCAAATGGGGTCCTGACCAACAGAAAGCTTTTGAGCAGATTAAGAAGGAGATTGCGCAGGCAATGGCCCTTGGACCGGTTCGAACAGGGCCAGACATCAAGAACGTGCTCTACACTGCAGCCGGACACAATGGTCCCAACTGGAGCCTCTGGCAGAAAGCACCAGGGGAAACTCGAGGTCGACCCCTGGGATTCTGGAGCCGGAGCTACAGAGGTTCCGAGGCCAACTACACAACAACTGAGAAGGAGATACTTGCAGCATATGAAGGAGTTAGAGCCGCTTCAGAAGTGATTGGCACTGAAGCACAGCTCTTTCTGGCGCCCAGGCTACCGGTGCTGAGATTCATGTTCGAGAATAAACTTTCTCCTGTCCATCATGCCACCGATGTGACTTGGAGTAAATGGACTGCTTTGATCACCCAAAGAGCCCGAATAGGGAAACCTAATCGTCCAGGTATTGTGGAAGCAATTACAAACTGGCCAGAAGGCACCCACTTTGGAATGCCACCACAAGAAGTGGTGAGACGAGCTCAAGAAGCTCCACCATATGATCATTTACCAGAGACTGAGAAACAATTTGCTCTTTTCACCGATGGCTCCTGTCGTCTTGTAGGGAACCACCGGAAGTGGAAAGCTGCCGTGTGGAGTCCTACACGACTGGTTGCACAAGCAGCTGAAGGAGAAGGTGAATCAAGTCAGTTTGCAGAGATAAAAGCCATCCAGCTGGCTTTGGACATTGCTGAGCGAGAGGGGTGGCCGAGACTCTACCTCTACACTGACTCGTGGATGGCAGCAAATGCCTTGTGGGGTTGGCTAAAACAGTGGCAGCAGAATAACTGGCAGCGAAAGGGTAAACCTATTTGGGTTGCTGACCTCTGGAAGGACATTGCAGCTCGGATAGAGAAACTGGAGGTAAAAGTACGTCATGTAGATGCACACGTGCCTCTGAGTCGAGCCACTGAGGAACACCGACACAACCAACGAGCAGATGAGGCTGCCCAAGTGTTCCAAGTAGACTTAGACTGGGAACACAAGGGTGAGCTTTTTCTGGCTCGGTAGGCCCATGATGCTTCAGGTCATCAGGGCAGAGATGCAACATACAAATGGGCTCGTGACCGAGGGGTGGACTTAACCATGGACACTATTGCACAGGTGATCCATGACTGTGAGACATGTGCTGCAATTAAGCAGGCAAAACGGTTGAAACCTTTGTGGTATGAGGGGAGGTGGTCAAAGTACAGATTTGGAGAGGCCTGGCAAATTGACTACATCACACTTCCTCAGAGCCGCCAGGGTAAGCGCTATGTGCTTACAATGGTGGAAACAAGTACAGGATGGTTGGAGACATATCCTGTGCCTCATGCCACAGCCAGGAATACTATTCTGGGTCTTGAGAAGAAAATTTTGTGGAGACATGGTACTCCAGAGAGAATTGAGTCAGACAATGGGACTCATTTCAAAAACAGTCTTGTTACTGATTGGGCTAAAGAGCATGGTATTGAATGGATCTACCATATCCCATACTATGCACAGGCCTCAGGGAAAGTTGAAAGGTACAATGGTCTGTTGAAGGCTACCCTGAAGGCAATGGGTGGTGGAACTTTCAAAAACTGGGATAAAAATTTGGCAAAGGCCACCTGGTTAGTTAACACCAGGGGATCCATCAATCGGGCTGGTCCTGCCCAGTCAGACCTTTTGCATACTACAGATGGGGATAAAGTCCCTGTGGTATGTGAAAGAAACCTGCTGGGTAAAAGTGTTTGGGTCTATCCTGCTTCAGGCAAAGGTAAACCTGTCAGGGGTATTGCTTTTGCTCAGGGGCCTGGACATACCTGGTGTGTGATGATGGAGGATGGTGAAGTACAATATGTACCTCAAGGTAATCTGACTTTGGGAGAGAATCCTTAATTTGACAGCTGGTAATGTATAGAGCCTGTATGTAATATATGGTATGGAATAAGGGGTGGAATGTCCTGGCTTGAGCCAGGATTAAGCCAATTTTTCTTTTCACTGATTTTTTTTTCCTTCAGTAAGCTTTCTTGTAACTAGCAACTGTGTGTTCTGCTAGGCTGATAAGACAGTGGAATGTTTTTCTAACTACTGAGGCTTCAAGGTTACACCTTCACTCTGCCGGCTCAGACACTATGGGGAGATCTCTGACCCCCCCGTGGGAGGCTGAGTTAGACAGACAGCAAAATTGGCCAAAGATATTCCATTCCATATATCTACGTAAGCTCAGAGGAAGGACAGAGATCTTAGAAGACAGCTTCCTCCTTCTTCTCGCCGCTCTCTTCCGTCCATGGCCGGCGTCCGGGGAGGACTCTGCTCATCCATCACCGCCGACCCTTAGGCTCGAGCCCTCCTGACCCTCATAACTCTCAGCTTTCTCCAGCAGCGGCTCCGGGATTTCTCGGGACTTTTGCCAGTTCAGGGGAGTGCTGTGGGAGTTGCTGGGGGTGGGGGGAGGCGAGAGGCTTTTGCCCATATCTGAATATATCTGTATATAATTGTATATATTTTTTTTTTCTTGTGTGATTCATTAGTGTTTTAATTAAAGCTGTGTAGTTTAGTTTTCAATCCAGCCAAGTCTCTCTCCTTTTCTCTCTCTCCTTCCCTGACTGGGTGGGGGGGGGAGGGGATCGAGAGCATTGTTGTTGGACCTGAGTCAAACGGTGACAATCACATACAATTGGACTCAGCCAATCCATCCAGCTTGTCCAGATGCCTCTGTAGAGCCTTTCTACCCTCAAGCAGATTAACACTCACACCCAAATTGGTGTCAGCTGCAAACTTACTGGGGGTGTGCTTGATCCCCTCATCCAGTTAATTGATAAAGATATTGAAGAGAGCTGGCCCCAATACTGAGCCCTGGGGAACACCAGTTGTGACCAGATGCCAACTGGATTTAACTCCATTCACCACAACTCTTTGGGACTGGCCATCCAGCCAGTGTTTTACCCAGTGAAGAGTAAACCTGTCCAAGCCATGAGTAGCCAGGTTCTCCAGGAGAATGCGGTGGGAAATGGTGTTAGAAGATATAAGGTTAGTCAAGCAGGACCTGCCTTTCATGAACCCATGCTGACTGGGCCTGACCACCTGGTTGTCCTGTATCATGTGATGGCACTCAAGATCACAGAATCACAGAATCGTTATAGTTGGAAAAGACCTCCAAGATCACGGAGTCAAACCATCCACCCAGGAGGAGAAAAAACAAACAAAACACCTGTTATGGTTTAAGTGACACTGGCACGGTGTTGGACACCTATAAGAGGAACTAGAGAGAGAGGGTCCTTAGGACCCTGAAAGACCTGGGAGGGTCAGAATAGGGAGGGGTCAGTATTCCCCCACTTCTTGCCATACTCTATAAAAGCTAGGAGAACCAGAAGCTCAGCCCCTTTTCTTCCTGCACCTTCTTCCTTGTGGCTGTTCCTGCTTGGAGATTCTTTAGTGCTCTCCAGAATCCAACTCCATCGTGTGCTGTGAGGAGCCATGGACCCCTCTCCTGAAGCAGCCTTGCTGTAAGGGACCCTCACCCACCTATTCCTGTGATCAGTGAGATCGGTTTTGTATATATTTGTACATAAGTGTATATATCTGTTCTTTCCCCCACGTTACTCCCTTTTTCTGTATTATAGTAAATTTGTGCCAATGTCAATTTCCAACTCTTACGTCTCTCTTCCTTATTCCCCTTCTATCTTCCCTTGGGATGTTGGAGGGGGGGTAATAGGGAGCAATTCTGCCCTTTGTTTTGTGATTCACCCTTACTATTTAAACCAGGACAGCATTTTTTGATGCCCTAAGTGGGGCTTGAAATTAAGTTTATTTTTAAATGATTGTAAGATTGGAAATTGAAAAAATTCATCTTGATAATGATGTTTTTGAAAGACCTGATTCATCATGCCTGTATGTGCTTTGTTGTGGCAATGATTTCTAGTTTTATTTCCTATTTACCAACGAAATTGTTTTCCCGTTTTGTTCAAGCACTGGTTGCTGCTGGGAGGAGTTGGGCTGAGAATTGGCTTGGGCAGTTCAAGGGCTACTTTATGACTTTTGGTGTTATGAAAAATGAGTCTGCTCCTTTCTCTGGTGAGTTCACCGTGCCAGAGTCTGGAGACCCTAGGAATGGCTTTTACTTTCTGATCGTATTGTTGTTGTGCCTCAATGTGTTCCAGGAGTGGTTCATAGTTAAAAACTGGTGTAGGAAAACTGCCGTGAGCTGCAGCTGCCTCATGCCTGCAGTGCAGGAAACCACTGCCCCCTGGTACTGGCCCGAACCGCAGCAGCAAGTGACACCACCCCCCATCAGTCTGAACCAGCCCTGGTCACTCTGGTAACAACCCACAGAAAGCATTTAAAGAAGTCAGACCGCCCGGTGAGGGATGAGGAGAGTCAGCCTGAGGCAGGAACAACACACAATAGCGATTTGGACCCTGAGATAATTGTAAAATCCATGTCCATGAAAGAGTTACAGGATATAAGAAATTATTATACTCATAGGGAGGATGACTCACTGATTTAATGGCTGTTGGGGTGTTATGACCCACGAGCTGATGGGATAGATCTGGAGGGCAGGGAGGCTCAGCAATTGGGATCTTTAGCCAGAGATGCAGGCATTGATAAGATTATTTGGACTTAAAACTGTACTCACAATCTCTTGCACCACCTTTTAATGGCTGTAAAAAGCCAATATCCCCATAGGGAGTGACAGGGTCTTTGTGGGAAATAGTGAAACACCGCCAACTGTCAATGAATTTGCTAAATAGATAAGGAAATATGCAGATGGTATCTCTAGACCCCCTAAATGTCCACATCTCAGCTGTGGAAAAAACAGCTGAGGAGTGGAAAAACCTTTATGAGAAACCAGGTGATTGATAGGGTATCCAGACTGGAGAGGGAGAAAACCACCCACTCCTTTCCTGACTGGCTCCACGTATTGGCCATTAGAAACAGAGGCTCTCCTAGGAGACCATCTCAGGTTAGGCAGAACCAAAAATGAGGTTCGCTGTAGTCTACTCTCCTTGACCATGGTGAGGACATGAGCAGATGGAACCACAGATCCACCACTGCTCTGTGTGCAAGAGTATGGGATCTGCAGGGTGGTGCCACTAGAGATAAAGTCTCAGAATGATGGCTGCCCTGGTCTCCCAGGAAGTATCTGCTGGCCCAAGCAGATGTGTCTCTGACCCAAATGAGAGTCCAGCAGGCCACATAAACCCCTGTGTTAACTGTAGATACCATGCTCAACATTAGAGGGGCCCTGCCTCCAGCCAAGTAGAGGAGAGGGATAATTGATTTTACTGGACAGTGTGAATTTGATGGCCTGGCACAACAGAATCACAGAGATAGAGCCCTGGTGGACACTTGTGCACAGTGTACTTTGATACCATCCAATGACAGCGGGGCAGAATTCATTACCATCTCTGGAGTCACTAGAGGGTTTCAAGAACTGAGCTTGTTGGAGGCTGAAATGATCCTAACTGAGACACCCATGATATAGTAACTGGCCCAGATGCTCTATGCATCCTTGATATAAACTTTGTTCGGAAAGGGTATTTCAAAGACCCTTGTCCTAGTTTGAGCCAAGATGAAGCCAATTTTCTTTTTACTGATAATGCCGGAAGGTTTATGTTACTGCCAAGAAGTCAAGGGCACTCTGCAGCCTCAGATGCTAAGGGAGCAGAAGAGTCATATATTTGCAGCCCTCCCGTAGGGAGGAGTGGACTGAACGGACAGCAAAACTGAACAAGGCATTCCATTCTGTAGATTTATGTAGCTTTTGGTATAAGATCAGGGATCATGTAAGTCAAGCCCCTTCCTTTTTTCTTCTTCCTTTCTCTTCTGTTCATGGCTGGTGTCTGGGTATGACTCCGTCTTTTCAGCACCGTTGATCCCCAGGCTCGTGCATTCCTGACCCTCATAGATCTACCCTCAGATCCTGTCTGCTCTGCTGCTATCTCCAGCAGCGCTCTGGAACGTTTCAGGACTGCTCACAGCTAAGGAGAGTGCCGTGGGAGTTGCTGGGGGAACCACCGGAAGTGGAAAGCTGCCATGTGGAGTCCTACATGACTAGTTGCACAAGTAGCTGAAAGAGAAGGTGAATCGAGTCAGTTTGCAGAGATGTAGATTTCAATCCAGTAAAGTCTCTCTCTTCATTCTCTCTCTCCTTCCCTACCTGGGTGGGAGAGGGAGGGGATTGAGAGCATTGTTGTCAACCCTGAGTCAAACGGTGAAAGCAGTATAAAGGCTCGGAGGCCAATTATACACCAACTCAAAAAGTGATACTGGCTGCCTATGAAGGAGTCTGAGCTGCTTCTGAGGTAACTGGGACAGAAGCAATGCTCCTTCTCGCACTCCAACTGCCTATCCTGTGCTGGATGTATAAAGGGAGGGTCTCATGTACACACCATACCACCGATGCCACCTGGAATAAGTGGATTGCCCTGATAACACAGTGAGCTTGAATAGAGGCCCCAAATCGCCCAGACATCATAGTAGTGATTTTGAATTGGCCAGAGGGCCAAGATTTCGGAATGCCACTGGATGAGGTAGTGACTGTGTTGAGGAAGCTCCTCCATATAATGAACTCTCAGATCTTGAGAAGCAATTTATTCTTTCCCACTGAAGGACTAGTTACACAAGCAGCCGAAGGAGAAGGTGAAACAAGTCAGTTTGCAGAGGTAAAAGCCATCCAGCTGGCTTTGGACATTGCTGAGCAAGAGGGGTGGCCAAGACTCTATCTCTACACTGACTCGTGGATGGCAGTACATGCTTTGTGGGGTTGGCGAAAGCAGTAGCAGCAGAACTGGCAGCGAAAGGGTAAACCTATTTGGGTTGCTGAGCTGTGGAAGGACATTGCAGCTCAGATAGAGAAACTGGTTGTAAAAGTGCATCATATAGATGCCCACGTACTTCTGTGTTGAGCCACTGAGGACCATCGACACAACCAATGAGCAGATGAGGCTGCTCAAGTGTTCCAAATAGACTTGGACTGTGAACACAAGGGTGTGGGTGATCAGCTATGGGCTGCAGGCAGCCTTGATCTCGACAAACTACAGCTGTGCCCTTGACGGTTAGAGATAAACAAGTTTGAGGGAAAGAAGGTATGTGAGATACAGATGTGTGTTGACATTCTTGTAAGAAAATGTAAGAATCTTGTAGCCTATCATAGAATAAAACAGAGCACATGAACAGAAGCTATTAACCTATGGGAAGGAAACACAAGGCACGTGGACAGGAGAGCAAAGTATAAAAATGCAGTGTAACCCTAATAAACCGCTGATGCTTGTGACCATCATGGTGTGTCAGCTGTGTGTCTGCCACACAAGGGTGAACTCTTTTTGGCTTGATGGGCTCATGACACTTCAGGTCATCAGGGCAGAGATGCAACATACAGATGGTCTCGTGACCAAGGGGTGGACTTAACCATGGATACTGTCGCATGCACAGGTTATCTATGACTGTGAGATGTGAGCTGCAATCAAGCAGGCAAAATGTTTGAAACCTTTGTGGTCTGAGGGGAGGTGGTCAAAGTACAGGTATGGGGAGGCTTGGAAAAGTGACTATATCACACTGCCTCAGAGCCACCAGGGTAAGCGCTATGTGCTTACAATAGTGGAAACAAGTACAGGATGGTTGGAAACATATCCTGGGCCTCATGCCACAGCCAGGAATACTATCCTGGGCCTTGAGAAGCAAATCTTGTGGAGACATGGTACTCCAGAAAGAATTGAGTCAGACAATGGGACTCATTTTAAAAACAGTCTTGTCACTGACTGGGCTAAAGAGTATGGTATCGAGTGGATAAACCATATCCCATGCTATGGACAACCCTCAGGGAAAGCTGAAAGGTATAATGGTTTATTGAAAGCTACCCTAAAGGCAATGGGTGGTGGAAATTTCAAAAACTGGGTCAAAAATTTGGCAAAGGCCACCTGGTTAGTTGATACCAAGGGATCCATCAATCAGGCTGGTCCTGCCCAGTCAGACCTTCTACATACTGTAGATGGGGATAAAGTCCCTGTGGTATGTGAAAGAAACCTGCTGGGTAAAAGTGTTTGGGTTTTTCCTGCTTCAGGCAAAGGTAAACCTGTCCGGGGTGTTGCTTTTGCTCAGGGATCTGGACATACCTGGTATATGGTGATGGAGGATGGTGAAGTACAACGTGCACCTCAAGGTAATCTGACTCTGGGGGAGAATCCTTAAATTGACAGCTGGTAAAATATAGAGCCTGTATGTAATGTATGGTATGGAATAAGGGGTGGAATGTCCTGTTTTGAGCCAGGATGAAGCCACTTTTCCTTTTACTGATTTTTTTTTTCCTTCAGTAAGCTTTCTTTTATCTAGCAGCAGAGCGTTCCAACTAAGACTCATAATGATGGAATGTTTTCGTAACTGCTGGGACTCCAAGGTCATGTCTTTGCTCTGCTGGCTCAGGCACTACGGGGAGATCTATAACCCCCCCGTAGGGGAGGCTGAACTAAATGGACAGCAAAATTGGCCAGAGATATTCCATTCCATATATCTACCTAAGCTGAGAGGAAGGTCAGAGATCACAGAAGACAACTTCCTTCCTGTTTCTTCTTCCCTTCTCTCCCGTCCATGGCCGGCGTCGGGGGAGGACTCTGTCCATCCATCACCATCGACCCTTAGGCTTGAGCTCTCCTGACCCTCATAATTCTGCGCTCTCTCTTTGGCAGCAGTCCGGAATTCTTTGGGACTGTTCCAGCTTAGGGGAGTGCTGTGGGAGTTGCTAGGGGTAGGGGGAGGCAAGAGGCTCTTGCACATATATGAACACCATTGTATATAATAGTATATATTTTCTTATATCATTAGTGTTTAATTAAAGCTGTGTAGTTTAGTTTTTAATCCAGCCAAGTCTCTCTCTTTTTCTCTCTCTCCTTCCCTACCTGGGTGGGAGGGGGAGGGGACTGAGGGCATTGTTTTCGAACCTGAGTCAAACGGTGACCATATGGAATAACAGAATCTGATTGTTCCAAAAAGGTCACCTCTGTTAAAGCCCGTCAATCTCCTGTAAGCAACAGAGGGCGTTCCTAAGCTGACGTGACTGCCATGCCACACAGGGATCCTCCTCAGCCAGGATGGGAATCATGGGGTGACTGGACAGTCATGGGCAGGGGTAAAGAGAACAGAAAGCCAAACAGCACACGTGTAAGCCAACACCCTGAAAATCAAGTTGCTTCGTGATGGGGTGACATGTGGCCATACACTAAGCTTAAGGAGGAAGCCAAGCGTATAGGCATCCCACCTGAGCTTTTGACTCTCAATTATTCTTACAGTCACCTGAAAGGAATAATAGACAAATGGCCCAAAAGGTCCAATTCAAGGCCTAATTCAAGAGAGAGATCAAGGGCAAGATCCAGCAACTCGGGAAACTAAATGATCCTCTTTCTGCCAAGAAAAGGAAGTCAAAAAGGGCAGAGGGAGGAAAAAGGACAAGATTCCAATACAGAAAATAAAAATGATTTGAAGACAAATAATAACCAATCAGGCCCTAAAACTTCCAGTCCTCCAAAAGACTGGCAAAATGTGCTAAGATTAGTTCAAAATAAAAATGGGGACTTGGAACTTACCTGTGCTGTTGGGCCAAGATGTTATGCTGTAACTTTTGTGATACACACAGGAGCAGAAATTTCCATGCTAAAAGCTGATGTGGCCAAACAATGTGCTATTAATCCATTTCTAAAGCCAATATATGTAAGTGGAGCACTTGGTAACTCTGCTTTACAAAAAACAGCTAAAGTCCCTTTAAAACTACCAGGAGAGGAAGAACCAATTCAGACCGAGATGATTATGGGTGACATTCCTTACAATTTATTAGGAATGGATGTTCTCAAGGGTCGAGCGTGGAGAGATGAAGAAGGTTGTCTTTGGAATTTTGGCACAACCACACCAAAGATTAGATTGTTACAGTGTGCTTCCTGCCTGCCACAAAGCAGGATCACATATGTGAGGCAATATTACATTCCAGTTGCTGTCAAGGAAGGCATTAAAGACATAATTTCTGATTTAAAACAAAGAGGCACTATTGTGCTCTGTCATTCTCCATTTAACTCCCCCCGGTACCGGCTTGCGACACTCCCCAATCTGGCCTGTAAGAAAACCAAATGGTAAATGGAGAATGACAGTTGATTACAGAAAACTGAATGCCAATACAGATGCACGCACAGCTGCTGTACCAAACATTGCTGATCTGGTACTAGAAATCCAGGAGGCAGCACACCCAGTGCTTGCCTCACTTGATGTAAAGGATATGTTCTTCCAAATCCCTATAGATCCTGAGGACCAAAAATATTTTGCTTTTACTTGGGATGGGGTGCAGTACACTTTCACAAGGTTGCCCCAGGGATATAAACACTCACCCACACTGGCCCACCAAGCACTTGCATGTGAGCTAGAAAATATTCTAGATATCAAGAACAGTTCCAAAGTTAAGGTCTATCAGTACATAAACGATGTGCTGATAGGGGGCGAGAGTGAGAAGGAGGTAAAGGCAGTTTATGATGCCCTAATTAGGCATTTAACAGACATGCAAATAGAGATCTCTGAGGAAAAAAAAGGCAACCCCCATCCCAAGAGGCAAAATTTCTGGGAATAAGGTGGAAGGGGGGAACATGGAACATTCCTTCTGAAACTTTGTCTCACCTGGGAGAGATAAAAGTACCCACCAATAAGAAAGCTGCAGGAAATAATGGGGACCCTTCAGTATTGGAGAAAGCATATCCCAGATTTATCCATCATAGCATGTCCTCTTTTTGATTTATTAAATAAGAATTGTCATTGGGAATGGGATCAGTCTCATGATGAGGCCCTTGAACTGTTATTATTGGAGGCACAGACATAGCAAACTCTGGGGCCTCTCCACCCAGAGGATCCAATAATAATAGAATAGGGATTTTCAGCCAGTGCCTTGTCATATCACTTTTGGCAATGGGGACCTAATGGAAGCACTCGAACAATTGGCTTTTACTCTCAGTCTTTTAAGTATTTAGAAAAGCTATACTCCATTCTGGAGAAGGGGTTGATAACAGAGTGTACAGCATTGAAAGAAGTCAGCAAAATCATTAAAAAACAAAGGGTAATTCTCCAAGGCCCTTTCAAAGTAGTTAACCAAGTGCTATCTGGAAAGGCCCCTCCAGAAGGAATATCCCAAAAAGGCACGATCAGGAAATGGTATAGACAAATTGAATAATATTCTGGACTTTTCCAACTTGAAGAAGGCCCAGATAAACAATTAAAAATTCAGGAACAAATTGGATCTACGGATGAAAAGGATTTAATAATGAAAGCTCCCAGTCCTATTAAAAAGGCCCTGGAATATAAAAGTGATATGGTTAATGCTTGGTTTATGGATGCTTCGTTCCGAGGAGAAGGGAAAACCTGTTTTTTTAAGTCTGCTGCAATTAAACCCTCCACAGGCGAATAAATAATACACCAAGACAAGGGCAGTGCCCAGGCAGGAGAGCTGGATGCTGTTCTCAATGTTTTTGTAAAAGAAAACGCCTCTAAGGACGCTGCGTACATTTACACAGATTCCTTTGCAGTCTTCAAGGGCTGTGTGGAGTGAATTACTTTCTGGGAAGAGAATAACTGGGAAATTAACAGGGTGCCTGTCTGGCATAAGGAAAAATGGCAGCAAATACTGAAGACTGCTAAAGAGAACCCAAACTTTCATGTTGGGTGAATACCTTCTCAACAGACTAATGTAAAGGATGAAGCTAGTAAGTGGAACAACTATGTTGATGAGCTAGCTAGAACTGATGTGAAAGAAATCCAATCAGCTACCACAAAAGGAGCAAATCAAGAATGGAAAAGATTGCTCGAATGGCTTCACTGTAAGAGGGGCCATTCAGGAATCTTTGATTTACACAAAGAGGCACAAGCTCAAGGGTGGCCTTTTACCCGTGAGTAGTGCAAGACAGTAATTTTTTCATGTGACCTTTGCAAAATCAGACTTGGGGAACATCCCCTAAGAACTGACAATCTGCATATTAGGGAAGGAAAACCCTTATGGTCCACATAGCAGGTGGACTACATCGGTCCCTTCTGCAGATCAGGAAACAAACAATATATCATTGTGATTGTGGAAGTGGTGTCAGGATTGACCTGTGCTGAAGCTGTTTCTAAGGCAAATGGAGAAAACAGTTTGCTTTTTGGAAAAGGTATTTGGGGTTCTACCTGAACCCACAAATATTCAATGTGACAATGGAACTCACTTCACCTCACATTTTGTACAACAATGGGCTAAAAGGGAAGCTATTAAATAGACATTTCATGTCCCATACTACCCACAGTCTAATGGGATAGTAGAGCACACCAATGGGTTAATTAAAAGTCTCATTTGCCCACGGGAATCAAAATGGGATGAAAGATTGAGGTATGCAATCACTACTATAAACAATAGGTGGGGCGTAAACGGGTGCCCTCGCCTAAATGCTTTTTTCCCTGAGTCACCTACTCAAGACAACAGAGCATAAAAGACCTTACAGAAAATCCGAAACTCCTCTCCAGCGAGGACAAATTGTTCTGGCAAACCTGCCAAATATTGGTAAGGTCAAGCTTACCATACAAACAGCAACAAATTCAAATACATGGGTAGCATCTGATTCAAATGACAAACAACATATATTCATTACAAAATGGATCATTCATGCTTTCTTTTGGGAAAAATCAGTTATTTCTCTATACCTGTGTCTAGTGATGTTAGAATCACAGAATGTTAGAGGTTGGAAAGGTTGGTCCCTGAGCAAAAGCAACATCCTGGACAGGTTTACCATTGCCTCAAGCAGGATAAACCCAAACACTTTTACCCAGCAGGATTCTTTCACATACCACAGGGACTTTATCCCTATCTGCAGTATGTAGAAGGTCTGACTGAGCAGGACCAGCCCGAGTGATGGATCCTCTGGTATCAACTAACCAGGTGGCTTTGCCAAATTTTTGACCCAGTTTTTGAAATTTCCACCACCCATTGCTTTCAGGGTAGCTTTCAACAAACCATTGTACCTTTCAACTTTCCCTGAGGCTTCTGCATAGTACGGGATATGGTAGATCCACTCAATACCATACTCTTTAGCCCAGTCAGTGACAAGACTGTTTTTAAAATGAGTCCCATTGTCTGACTCAATTCTTTCTGGAGTACCATGTCTCCACAAGATTTGCTTCTCAAGGCCCAGGATAGTATTCCTGGCTGTGGCATGAGGCCCAGGATATGTTTCCAACCATCCTGTACTTGTTTCCACCATCGTAAGCACATAGTGTTTACCCTGGTGGTTCTGAGGCAGTGTGATATAGTCCATTTGCCAAGCCTCCCCATACCTGTACTTTGACCACCTCCCCTCAGACCACAAAGGTTCCAACCATTTTGCCTGCTTAATTGCAGCGCATGATTCACAGTCGTGGATAACCTGTGCAACAGCATCCATGGTTAAGTCCACCCCTTGGTCACGAGACCATCTGTATGTTGCATCTCTGCCCTGATGACCTGAAGTGTCATGGGCCCATCGAGCCTGAAAGGGTTCACTCTTATGTTCCCAGTCTAAGTCTATTTGGAACACCTGAGCAGCCTCATGTACTCGTTGGTTGTGTCGATGTTCCTCAGTGGCTTGACTCAGAGGTACGTGTGCATCTACATGACGTGCTTCCACAACCAGTTTCTCTATCCGAGCTGCAATGTCTTTCTACAGATCAGCAACTCAAAAAGGTTTATCTTTCGGCTTCCAGTTGTTCTGCTGCCAGTGCTTTAGCCAACCCCACAAAGCGTTTGCTGCCATCCATGAGTCAGTGTAGAGATAGAGTCTCGGCCACCCCTCTCGCTCAGCAATGTCCAAAGCCAGCTGGATGGCTTTGACCTCTGCAAACTGACTCGATTCACCTTCTCCTTCAGCTGCTTCTGCAACTAGTCGTGTAGGACTCCACACGGCAGCTTTCCACTTCCAGCGGTTCCCTGCAAGATGACAGGAGCCATCGGTGAAAAGGGCAAATTGTTTCTCAGTCTCTGGTAGATGATCATAAGGTGGAGGTTCTTGAGCCTGTCTCACTATTTCTTCTGGTGGCATTCCAAAGTGTGTGCCTTCTGGCCAGTTTGTAATTGCTTCTAGAATACCTGGATGAATAGGCCTTCCAATTCAAGCTCGCTGGGTGATTAAAGCAGTCCATTTACTCCAAGTTGCATCAGTGGCAGGATGGATAGGAGCAAGGTTACTCTGGAACATGAAGCTCAGCACTGGCAATCTTGATGCCAGGAGGAGCTGCACTTCTGAAGCAGCTTTAACTCCTTCGTATGCTGCAAGTATCTCCTTCTCAGTTGTGGTGTAGTTGACCTCGGAACCTCTGTAGCTCCAGCTCCAGAATCCCAAGGGTCGACCTCGAGTCTCTCCTGGTGCTTTCTGCCAGAGGCTCCAATTGGGACCATTGTGTCCAGCTGCAGTATAAAGCACGTTCTTGATGTCTGGCCCCGTTCGAACTGGACCAAGGGCCATTGCCTGCAGAATCTCTTTTTTAATCTGCTCAAAAGCTTTCTGTTGGTCAGGACCCCATTTAAAATCATTCTTCTTTCTGGTCACCTCATAGAGGGGTTTCACAATTTCACTGTAACATGGAATATGCATTCTCCAGAAACCAACAGTCCCTAAAAAGGTTTGAGTGTCCTTTTTAGTTGAAGGTGGGGCCATAGCTGTTACTTTGTTAATCACATCCATTGGGATCTGGCGACGACCATCTTGCCACTTGATTCCCAGGAACTGGATCTCTCGTGAAGGTCCCTTGACCTTGCTTCTTTTTACAGCAAAACCAGCATCCAGAAGAATTTGGATGATATCTTTACCTTTCTCAAAGACTTCTGACATGTCACCCCACACAATGATGTAGACAATGTACTGCAGGTGTTCTGGAGCTCCACCCTTCTCCAGTGCAGCATGGATCAGTCTATGGCAAATGGTTGAGCTGTGTTTCCACCCCTGGGGCAGTTGATTCCAGGTGTACTGGACTCCCCTCCAGGTGAAAGCAAACTGTGGCCTCCACCCTGGTGCTATAGGAATAAAGGAAAAGGCATGAGCAATGTCAATAGTGGCATACCACCTGGCTGCTTTCGATTCTAGATCTTACTGAAGTTCTAGCATGTCCAGCACAGCAGCACTGAGTGGTGGTGTAACCTCATTCAGGCCGCGATAGTCCACTGTCAGCCTCCACTCGCCATCAAGCTTTCACACGGGCCAAATAGGACTGTTGAAGGGTGTGTGAGTTCTGCTGATCACTCCTTGGCTCTCTAATTGCCCGATCAGCTTATGAATGGGGATCACAGGGTCTCTGTTGGTTTGTTATTGTTGTCTATGCACCGCTGAAGTGGCAGTTGGCACCTGTTGGTCTTCAACCTTCAGGAACCCAACTAGAGAAGGGTCATCTGAATGGCCAGGCAGAGTATGCAGCTGTTCAGTGTTCTCAGTCTCTACAGCTGCTATACCAAAGGCCCACCGGTACCCTTTCGGGTCACGGAAGTATCCTTTCCTGAGGTAGTCTATGCCAAGGATGCACGGAGCACCTGGGCCAGTCACTACAGGGTGCATTTGCCACTCCTTACCAGTGAGGCTCACATCGGCCTCCACAACAGTCAGTTGTTGAGAACCTCCTGTCACTCCAGAAATAGTGACGGAGTCTGTCCCTTCATGATTCGATGGCATTAGTGTGCACTGTGCACCAGTGTCCACCAGGGCTTTATACCTTTGTGGTTCTAATGTGCCAGGCCACTGAATCCACACAGTCCAGTAAACTTGGTTGTCCATCTCCTCCCCCTGGCTGGAGGCAGGGCACCTCTAAGGTTGAGCATTAGAGGTCGATGCACCATCCTGGGTGGAGACTGGTGCAGCCTTCTTCTAGGAAGAGCCATCTCCTGACTTTGTTCTGTTTAGTAGCTCTTGCACGCATATCTGGCGAATATCAGTGGTTCTCTTGTCCAAGAATCTCATGTCCTCTTTAAAATAATTATGCAAGAGAGACCACAGGTGGTGTCAAAGTGCTTCCTATCTCTCTCACTGCTGTCTCTTAGCAGGACATCTCTTCTTAATGGCTGCAACTCCTGACCAATTGTCTCTAGGGAGATTCTGAGGTTTACCTCCCCATCTGTTTGGCATCTTATTCTTTCTGTCAGTCATTTTTTCAATGGCTGAGGTGTGGAACTGATGGGAACCAGAGATTATGACTCCATACTGTCGTACTCTGAAAGCCACTTCACGCACAGTTGGTCTTGCATCGTCATCCAAGCATCCCATGAAGGAGAATATATGGGCATGTGCTGTTGGTACAACCTGTGCAAACCTCCAGAACATTTGTGTGTCATACAGAACGTCATCAGGATTTGTAAGTCCATCTTTATCATAGATCACCTCAGCTATTTCTCTCAAATACGTAGTTTGATTCGAATGGGAGTGAACTTTATCTTTGCAGAGGCAATTGCTTTTGTAGCAGCACTGCCAGAAGCATCTGTTTCTGTAGCAGTACCAGTGGTGGTAGTAGCAGACGTGGTAGTAGCAGCAAAGGTGGTGGCAGCATCACGGGTGGCAGCAGCATTGCCTGTGGAGGATTGGGAGTGAGTGGAACAACAGCTCACCCTACACATCCACTATACATTGTGAATATTCAGCAGAAGGATCCCTACTGTAACAATGCTATTCAAGTCAAGAGCTGGGAGATTCAGCTGGAAAGGTAAAATTGAACCTGCTACTCACATTACCAACACGGAACGTTCCATTCAATTTACAATTTGTACTGTAACTGTACACATATAGTGCCCCCATAAAGATCAGTGTCATTAACCCTAGGATCACTATGCTGGTGATTATACGGTTGATTATGGCCACAGTTCTGTCAATAAAGCACGAAACAATTACAAGAGCAGCTACACAGAGCAGTATGCTCTTGCCTGTATTCCACGTGTACAATTGGATGTTGGGAAAAAGGTCCAGCAAATTCATTGCAGAAAGTGTCTGTTCAGTTTTTAATCCATCATGAAATTGAGCAGAACTGTTGCCCATTGGTATCTGAGGGATTCCTCCCATCAGAGATGGAATTTTGAACACTTCCAATTAGTCAGAATTTATAGTCTGGGCTTGAAATCGAGCCCAGTTTGACTCAGGATGCTCTCGATCCACTCCCCCTCCCACCCAGGTAGGGAAGGAGAGAGAGAGAGTATGAGGAGACAGGCACTCTGGATTGGAAACAAAACTACACAGCTTGAATTAAACACTGTCGCGGGCCAGTATCAGGGGGGCTACTGGCTGTCAGGTGCTTCTGCAACTTCCCCCCCCCAGTGTGGAGAGGTTTGTAAATGAGACCGAGGGTCACACGAGGCACTTGCTTCTCACAGAGGAACAGCCACTGTGGGACTGTATCTTAGAGGGTAGATTAGAATACCCTCTCACCACACTCACAAATTGTTACTGAGACCAATGTTTAGTTTACAAATTAATTGCTTTATTAAGGGTCAACACAAACTGAGGGATCAAGGTTCAGGAGAGGTTGTCTAGGTGTATATCGGAAAAGGGATTCAAAGGTACTATGGTCTTATTAAATGCACACTCCGAGGGAGAGGTGTAGAATCAATGGAGTGAAAGGGTAGGAGTTGAGCCCGGCAGGAAAGTTAGAGTGTGTGTGTGTGTGTGTATTTACCCTCCTTCCGTAGCGCGTGGTTCCCGGGATGCGGCTGGCAGGGCTCGGCAGGAGATCTGTGGGTGGGCCGTCTTCCCGGTAACCGGGGCGACCACTCCCAACAGCAGCAGATGCGGCAAACACAGCTCTAATCCTGAGGCAGGGTGGCAAGCGCAGGCTGGACAAGCTCCTACTCCGGTCCGGTTTGGTTTAGGCTCGGGCAGGCAGCAATCCCTCGGGAGCGGGCAGGCCTCAGCGATCAGGCTTGAATCCCCACGGAGCAGACAGGGTCTCCGCGGAGCGGGCACGATCCCCGCGGAGCGGGCACACGCGGCCCCCCCTTTCAGCTTCTCCGAGCAGCGGTGGCGGGGCAGCCCCCCCTTCCCTTTCAGCTCTTCCGGACAGTGGTGCTGGCGTTCCAGGCAGCTTCTGGTACTGCAGCAGGGTCTCGTCCTGGCTAGGCAGAGAGCACCGGCCTGCAGATCTTGCCCTCTTTTATAGATCAGAAATCACTGAGAAAGTACCACTGTTCAAATTAGCCAATTAGCATTGGCCGGGTACGTACTCTGTCAGAGGCAGTCTTTAACCTATTGTCCATTTTTCTGCCAGTTATCATAACCCTTATGCTCTTTTCTTGCTGTGGACTTATCTGGTAGAGCAAGAGGCCTGTTCCAGTCTATCTTTGACTAAATCAGCAAAAAGACGCCACTCTTGCTTTGCAGGCTTGAAAGGCATTTTGTTTAGTCTTATGTGGGGGGAGAGAAGATGGACCATTCCCAACAAACACTAATGATAAAAGAAAATATGTACAATTATCACAGAATCACAGAATCTTAGGGGTTGGAAGGGACCTCGAAAGATCATCTAGTCCAACCCCTGTGCCAGAGCAGGATCACCTAGTGTATATCACACAGGAATGTGTCCAGGCAGGTTTTCAGTGTCTCCAGCGAAGGAGACTCCACAACCTCTCTGGGCAGCCTGTTCCAGTGCTCTGTCACTCTCACAGTAAAAAGTTTTTTCTGATGTTTACATGGAACCTCCTATATTCCAGTTTGCACCCATTGTCCTTTGTCCTATCACTAGACATCACTGAAAAAAGCCTGGCTCCATTCTCCAGACATTCACCCTTTACATATTTGTAAACATTGATGAGGTCACCCCTCAGTCTCCTCTTCTCCAAGCTAAAGAGACCAAGCTCCCTCGGCCTTTCCTCATAAGGGAGATGTTCCACTCCCTTAATCATCTTTGTGGCTCTGCGCTGGACTCTTTCCAGCAGTTCCCTGTCCTTCTTGAACTGAGGGGGCCAGAACTGGACACAATATTCCAGATGTGGCCTCACCAATGCAGAATAGAGGGGGAGGAGAACCTCTCTTGACCTACTAACCACACCCTTTCAAATACACCCCAGGATGCCATTGGCCTTCTTGGCTACTGTCAACGTTTGACCCAGTTGGACAACAATGCTCTCGATCCCCTCCCCCTCCTACCCAGGTAGGGAAGGAGAGAGAGAAAAAAAAAAAGAGACTTGTCTAGATTGAAAACTGAACTATTCTTTCTGTCAGTCACATTTTCAATTGCTGAGGTTTGGAACTGAAGGGAATCAGAGATGATGTCTCCATACTGTCGTGCTTTGAAAGCCACCTCACGCACAGTTGATCTTGCGCCTTCATTAAAGCATCCCATGAAGGAGAATATATGGGCATGTGCTGCTGGCACAGCTTGAGCAAATCTCCGGAACATCGGTGTGTCACACTCAACATCATCAGGATTTGTAAGTCCATCTTTATCATAGATAACTTCTCTCACAGCAATCTCTCTCAAGTATGTGATGGCTTTCTCAGGAGTGGGTGTTCTACTCCGGCGCCATTCGATGTCACCCTTGTGGGGGTATCTCTCTCTCACAGCTGAAAGGAGTCGGTCCCACAGGGTGGTAGTTCCCACCTTATTACTAAGTGCTCTGTCAATACCAGCATCTCTGGCCAGGGATCCCAACTGCTTGGCTTCTCTTTCGTCCACGTTGTGGGTTTCAGCACCACTATCAAAGCATCGGAGCAACCACGGAAGAATTCCCTCACCCTCAATGCGGGTAAAGTCCTTTCTCATGAGGCGCAGTTCTTTCATAGAGTGAGGAGAGAAAAGGACGTCGTCGTCATCGTCGTCGTCGTCATCTGATTGAGGAGGGCCTGCTGTCGCTTTATCCGTTTGAGAGTGGCCTGTTTTTTTATCTGTCTGAGAAGCACCCGCTCCATCAATTGTATTAGAATTCTCTTCTTCTTCCTCACCCTCACCTTCTGCTGCTTTAAGGAACTCTGGACATCTCAGACGGGAGCGGGTGAAAAGGGTGGAGCGCTTTGCCTTCGCCTTGCTCCTAGTCACAGGATCAACTAGCCTGATTTGTGATGGATCAGACTCTATCTCTGTAGGAGCAGTGGTTTTTGTAGCAGTAGGAGTGGTGGTATTGGCAGCAGTGGTGTTGGCAGCAGCAGTGGCAGCAATATTGCCTGTGGGGGAATGGCAGTGAGCAGAACAGCAGCTGGCCCTACGCATCCACATTATATTATAAACATTCAGCAAAAACATTCCTACTGTGACAATGCTATTCAGATCAAAAGCTGGGAGATTCAACTTGAAAGAAAACAGAGGTTTAAAGATGGACCATCTAGAACTTGTACTATCGCTGTACATATACAGTGCCCCCATAAAGAACAGTATCATAATCCCTAAAATGACCAAGCCTGTGATTATACGGTTGATGATGGCTACCGTTCTATCAATAAACCACAAAACGATCACAAGAGCAGCCACAAAAAGCAGAATGCTCTCGGCTGCATACCACAAGTATAGTTGCAGGCTTGATAAAAAATCTAGTAGATTCATGGCATCAAATGTCTGTTCAGTTTTCATTCCTTCAAGAAATTCAGCAAAATCGCTCGCCATTGTTACGTGAGGGATTTCTCCCATCAGAGATGGAATTTGTAATCTGGGCTTAAAAATTCGAGCCCCACGTTGTGGCGCCAATAAATTGTTGTCAACGTTTGACCCAGTTGGACAACAATGCTCTCGATCCCCTCCCCCTCCTACCCAGGTAGGGAAGGAGAGAGAGAAAAAAAAAAAAGAGACTTGTCTAGATTGAAAACTGAACCGTGCAACTTTATTTAGAATATAAATACGTGATGTTAGAGTGTATATATATATATAGTGATTATACAAAAGTGTGGCAGAAGCCTCTCGCCTCCCCCCACCCCCAGCAACTCCCACAGCACTTCCCTCAGATGAGACAATTCCGAGGAATCCCGAAGCTGCTCCTGGAGAAGGCAGAGAGTTACGAGGGTCAGGAGGGCTTGAGGTCGATGGTTCGACGATGATGGGCAGATGGTGTTTTCCCAGACGCCGGCCACGAACAAAAGAAAGAGGAAAAGAGAGAAAAAGGAAGGCAGATAGACAGGCAAGGCGAAGCGGCGAGAGAGCGAAGCAGGAAGGAAGGAAGTTTTCTTCTGTCATCTCCGACCTTCCCCCGAGCCTACGTAGATATATGGAATGGAATATCTCTGGCCAGTTTTGCTGTTCGTCTAACCCAGCCTCCCACGGGGGGGACCACAGATCCCCCCGTAGTGTCTGAGCCGGCAGAGCAAAGGCACGACCTTGAGAGCCCAGCAATTACAAAAACATTCCAGTGTCTTATCAACCTAGCAGAACACGCAGTTGCTAGTTGAAGAAAGCTCACTGAAATAAAAAAAAAATCAGCAAAAGCAAAACTGGCTTCATCCTGGCTCAAACCAGGACAGCTACAAAGGCATGTTGCTGGCTCATGGTCATCCTCCTGTCCACCAGGACCCCCAGGTCCCTTTCTCCTACACTGCTCTCCAGCAGGTCAGCCTCCAACCTGTACTGGTACATGGGGTTGTTCTTCCCCAGATGCAGGATTCTACACGTGCCCTTGTTGAATTTCATCAAGTTTCTCCCTGCTAAACTCTCCAGCCTGTCTAGGTCTCGCTGAATGGCTGCACAGCCTCCTGGTGTGTCAGCCACACCTCCCAGTTTAGTGTCATCAGCAAACTTACTGAGGGCACACTCTGTTCCATCATCCAGGTCATTGATGAAAATATTGAATAGTACCGGTCCCGGTACTGACCCCTGAGGGACTCCACTAGTCACAGTCATTATATACAAATGTGTTCAGGAATATGCAAAAGCCTCTTGCCTCCCCCCATCCCCCAGCAACTCCCACAGCACTCTCCTGAGCTGAAAACAGTCCCGAAAAATCCCGAACTGCTGCCAGAAAGAGTGTAGAGTTATGAGGGTCAGGAGAGCTCGAGCCTAGGGGTCAACGGTCCTCCCTGGACGCCAACCATGGACGGAAGAGAAGGGAAGCAAAAGCAGGAAGGAAGTTGTCTTCTGTGATCTCTGACCTTCCTCTGAGCTTACATAGATATATGGAATGGAATATCTCTGGCCAATTTTTCTGTCTAATTCATCCTCCTACGGTGGGGTCATAGATCTCCCCGTAGTGTCTGAGCCAGCAGAGCAAAGACATGACCTTGGAGTCTCAGCAGGTACAAAAACATTCCAGCATTTGTTTTCAGTCCAAGCTGGAACACTTACTGAAGGAAAGAAAAAAATCAGTAAAAGGAAAAGTGGCTTCATCCTGGCTCAAACCAGGACACAGTGACTACCATCGACTGGGTAATTGAGTCCAATGCCTTACCTCCAGGTACTTCAGCTAGAAAGCAGAGATCATCACCCTCACTCAAGCTTTAGAATTGGCAAAAGGAAAGTAATATTTTCACTGACTCTAAGTATGTATTTGGTGTAGTTCACACCCATGGAGCTTTAAGGAAGGAGTGAGGGCTATTGACTGCTCAATGGAAATTAATCAAACATGCTGAGGAAATCCTAAAGCTTTTGGATGCCATACAATTGCCTAAGAGAGTGGCAATTATGCACTGTAAACCCCACCAGAAGGGGAGTACTAACCAGGAAATTTGAAACATGATGACTGACCAGGAGGCACGACAGATAGCTGAAGTGGGGCATGTTGAGGTCACAACTTTGGTCCCAGAAGGTAAAATCCAAACTGATATAAAACCTAAATATTCAAAGGAGAATATAAAATTGATAGAGGATTTGGAGGGAAAAATTTCAGAGAGTGGGTGGGCTAGAACAACAGACGGACGATTAATAGCACCTTTTGCCTTATTATGGGTTCTAGTAATAGCAGAACATAGACTCACTGGGGAGCTGAGGCCTTGTATAAATCTTTGAACAAGGAAATAATAGCCCAAAAACTGTGCACCACTGTGAAACAAGTCTCACGGCAATGTGAGATATACTTGCAAAATAACCCCAAAAATAATTCTCGTGTGCAATTGGGGACAATCGGTTGAGGAAATTTTCCAGGGCAACAGTGGCAAATTGATTTTTCAGAACTAACAAGGAAAATGGGGTTTCAATACCTATTGGTATTAACAGACACTTTTTCAGGTTGGCCAGAAGCAATCCCATGCAGAACCAACAAAGCAAGAGAGGTGATTATGTATATGTTAAGACCTTTACAGGTTCACCGCTGGAACAGAAGTGGGAAGGTCCTTTCCAAGTTTTGCTGACAACCCACACTGTGATCAAGGTTATAACAGCCACTAGTCAGTTTCAGCAAGAACTCTCTTGGGACCAAAATTTCCATCTGGCCATAGTACAAAACATTACAGATATACTCCACAGAAATGATTGTTGGGTTTGTTCTAAATTACCGAGGCATTCCTCAGAACCACTAAGATATGTGGGAATTCCTATCCCAGATGGCATAATTGAAACACCTGACATCATAGTCACTGAAACACAGAAGGGCCATGAATTACCCTTATTGTAAAAATGATATGACGAATCACAGAAGGGTGCAGTTCTTATAGAGGGTATGGGCTTCCAACATTTGACCTGGGAATTCTACAAAAAAAAACCCCAAAAATAACATAAAACCTCCAATTGGCTGGCCAGTACCCAGAAACCACAAAGTGGGCTGGTATTGGATATGTGGAAGGAGTGCTTTGAAAATTTTGCCCCTTGGATGGAAAGGAGTATGTACCTTAGGAATTCTAGCCCCTAACATAACCGTTATTGATAAGATACATAAACAAACTGGATGGGTAAGAACCTTTATTAGGCAAACCAAAAGAACCCTCAGTGCTATCGCTGAAAGACCCACTGTATTCCATAGCTTTGTTAAGTGGTTTCTCCCATGGTTAGGAGTAAGTGAATTAGAAAAGACCCTTGTGAATATTTCAGCAGTGATAGAAAAGATTGGAAACAAAACTGTAGATGCTATAAAAGTCTTACAACTTGAAGTTTCTAGTCTATCTCAAGTTGTACTTCAAAACCACATGGCATTAGATATGTTGTTAGCATCACAAGGAGGGGGCTGTACAGTGCTTAACACAAGTTGTTGTGTGTATATAAATCAAAGTGGCAGGATTGTTACTGACTTAGCAGAAATCTGGGAGCAAACAAAACTCCTGCATCAAGTAAGTCAGGATGACACTTCATATGGATTTGAAGAATTGTGGGACAAACTAACCTCATGGCTTCCAAATCTTAAGTGGCTAAAGCAATTAATTACAGGGTTAATGATTTTATTAGTATTAGGTATAATAATTTTTGCTATGATTAAATCATAGAATCATAGAATCCTAGGGGTTGGAAGGGACCTCGAAAGATCATCTAGTCCAACCCCCCTGCCAGAGCAGGGTCACCTAGAGTACATCACACAGGAAGGCGTCCAGGCGGGTTTTGAATGTCTCCAGCGAAGGAGACTCCACAACCTCTCTGGGCAGCCTGTTCCAGTGCTCTGTCACTCTTACAGTAAAAAAATTTTTCCTGATATTCATCTTAAACCTCCTATGCTCCAACTTGTATCCATTACTCCTTGTCCTATCACTGGTCTTCACTGAAAAAAGCTTAACTCCATCGTCTTGACACTCACCCTTTACATATTTGTAAACATTGATGAGGTCCCCCCTCAGTCTCCTTTTCTCCAAACTAAAGAGACCCAGCTCTCTCAGCCTTTCCTCATAAGGGAGATGTTCCACTCCCTTAATCATCCTTGTGGCTCTGCGCTGGACTCTTTCAAGCACTTCCCTGTCCTTCTTGAACTGAGGGGCCCAGAACTGGACACAATATTCCAGATGTGGCCTCACCAATGCAGAATAGAGGGGGAGGAGAACCTCTCTTGACCTACTAACCACACCCTTTCTAATACACCCCAGGATGCCATTGGCCTTCTTAGCCACAAGGGCACACTGCTGACTCATGGTCATCCTCCTGTCTACCATGACCCCCAGGTCCCTTTCACCTACACTGCTCTCCAGCAGGTCAGCCCCCAACCTGTACTGGTGCATGGTGTTTTTCTTCCCCAAATGCAAAACTCTACACTTGCTCTTGTTAAACTTCATCAGGTTTCATGTGCATGCATAAGCAGACGGGGACTAGTTATGAGGAGTGGAAGAAATATCGTCTTTAGCAAAAAGTTGAAAGTGGGAAGTATTTTGCCAAAGCATTGAAGGCGAGGGCATCATTTGAGCAAAAGAATTTGCACTAGGAGAAAGAAAATGGGGGATTTAATTGGGTAAGTCGGTAAGGCGGCAGCAGTAGCGGCGGCAGCAGTAGCAGCGGCAGCAGTAGCAGCGACAGCGACGACTGAGGTGAGCCCGAGGTAGGGGGGTTTCCGAGCTCAAAGACCCCACTCACCGCCGGAGCCTCGAACCAGGAAGTCCGCGGCAGCCAATCAGGCGCGGAGGGGGCGTGGCCAGAAGCCGCGCGGGAGATTTAAACGCCCCTGCGGAGCGCGAGCGACCCTAAGCACGGTGCATAGGAGCTGGCAAATAGGGGCGGGGCAGTTTGCTCGGGGCAGTTTGTTCGGGGCAGTTCGCGCGGGCAGGGCGAGTGGGAGGGTGCTGAGGAGCTGTGACTTAGGGAGGGAGCCAAGAGCTGAGGTGTGAACTGAGGATCTTTAAGGCATTTAGCACTTACGACCTAGCACTTCGCATAGCTGATTACCAGATAACGAGGTGAACAACAGCCACAACACCAACAATAGGAAGAAACTTGGAGATGGTATCCACGCGAGCAAAAGCAGTTACCTCTGCTGTAAAGGATGCAGTAACCCAGACCATGTTGCCACAGAGGCATGCAGCTGTTCAGCTCTCTCTGGCTGCAGGGAATGCTGCAGCCTATCTCCAACACCTGATGGTTGCTATAGCAACATATGTACACGGTGTGCCCAAGTAGAGGACCTGCTCTGCATGGTGGCTGAACTAAGAGATGAAGTCGAGAGGCTAAGAAGCATCAGAGACTGAGGATGAAATAGATTGGTGGAGTCATGCTCTAACATCCCTGAGGCAGGTACATCAAGAGACGCAGGAAGAAAAAAAGAGTCCTCAGCCCTCCTGCTACCAGTCTAGCAATAGCAAGCAAGAAGATGAGGGAAGGTGGAAGCAGGTTCCTGCTCGGGGCTGTAGGCGTCTCCCTTCCCTTCATACATCCTCCCCTCAGATAAGTCTGCACAACAGGTATGAGGTTTTGGAAGTTGAGGGGCAGACTAATGATGTCACAGATGATAGACCATCTGGGACAGAGGAGAGGCCCAACGTGAGTCGGCCTACTTGTATAACAACATCTTCTGTTAAGAAAAAGTGAAGAGTTGTTGTCATTGGTGATTCCCTCCTCAGAGGAATGGAGGGCCCTATTTGTTGACTGGACCCAACACATAGGGAGGTGTGCTGCCTCCCTGGGGCCTGGGTAAGAGATTTTACAAAAAGGTCTCTAACCTGGTACACCCCTCTGACTATTACCCGCTACTGATCTTTCAGGTGGGTAGTGAGGAAATTGTTACAAGAAGTCCAAGGGGAATCAAGAATGACTTCAGGGCATTGGGGAGACTAGTCAGGGACTCAGGTGCCCAAGTTATCTTTTCTTCCATACTGCCAGGAGCAGGAAATTGTGAAGGAAGAAACTGGAAAATCTCACAGGTTAATACCTGGCTCCAGGGCTGGTGCCACTGACAGAATTTTGGGTTCTTTAACCAGGGATCAACATATACATCTCCGAGCCTGCTGGCAGGAGATGGGGTGCACCTATCTCGGCAAGAGGGAAGAGGATATTCTCCCAGAAGTTAGCAGCCCTCATTGACAGGGCTTTAAACTAGGTTTGAAGGGGGAAGGGAAAACAAACCCTGCTGCAAACATACCTGGGGTTTGCACAATGGGGTTTGAAGGTCTGGAAGTCATAAAGGACGCAGGAGACAGGAAACACCTCAAGGGTATAAAAGGGCGTCCCTCTAAGAAGGTGACATGGTCAGCCCAGCTGAAGTGCCTCTATGCCAATGCATGCAGCATGGGCAACAGACAGGAGGAGTTGGAAGCTATTGTGCTACAGGAAAGCTATGACATAGTGGCAATTACAGAAACTTGGTGGGATGAATCCTATGACTGGAGTGTGGCTATCGAAGGCTATAAGCTGTTCAGAAAGGACAGGACAGGAAGAAGGGGGGGAAGTGTTGCCCTCTATGTAAAGAATTGGATAGAGCGTGAAGAGTTGTCCCTAAAAAATAGCCATGAGCAAGTTGAAAGTTTATGGGTGGGAATTAGGGATCGAAACACCAAAGGGAGCCTAGTGGTTGGAGTCTATTACAGGCCACCCGATCAAGTGGAGCCTATCGATGAAGCCTTCTTACTCCAGCTTGAGGAAATATCACAATCACAGGCTCTCATCCTGCTGGGAGATTTTAACCATCCTGACAACTGTTGGAAAAGTAGCACGGCAAGTTGTAGGCAATCCAGTAGACTCCTGGAATGCCTTGATGACAACTTCTTAAGTCAGGAAATTGACAGTCCTACCTGGGGGGATGCATTACTGGACCTGATGGTCACAAATGCAAGTGAACTCATCAGGGATGTCAAAGTTGAAGGCAGCCTGGGCTGCAGTGATCATGCACTAGTGCAGTTCACTGTCCTAAGGGGTAAGAGGCAGATGAAAAGCTGTCAGGTCTCTGAGTTTTAGGAAAGCAAACTTCCAGCTCTTCAAGGAGTTAGTAGATAGGACCCCATGGGAAACAGCCCTCAGGGACAAGGGAACAGAAGAGAGCTGGCAGATCTTTAAAAATGCTTTCCACAGGGCACAAGAGGTCTCAATCCCCTGGTATAGGAAATCGGGCAAGGAAGGTAAGAGACCAGCACGGCTGAGTCAAGACCTGCTGGTCAAACTAAAAGGCAAGATGGACCTACACAGGCAGTGGAAGAGGGGACAGGTATCCTGGGTAGAGTATAGGGATGCTGCCTGGTTATGCAGGGATGAGGTCAGGAAGGCCAAGGCACAGCTAGAACTGAACTTGGCAAGAGATGTTAAGAAAAACAAGAAGGGCTTCTACAGGTATGTAGTACCCCCCCTGATGAGCCACAGTGGTGAAATGGTAACAACAGATGAGGAGAAGGCTGAGGTTCTCAACAACTTTTTTGCCTCAGTCTTCGCTGGCAACCCCTCTCCTCACAGCTCTCATGTTGATGGCCCACAAGATGGAGACCAGAGAGACAAAGTCCCCCCCACTGTAAGTGAACATAAGGTTCATGGCCATCTGAGGAACCTGAAGATATACAAGTCCATGGGACCTGATGAGATGCATCCCAGAGTCCTGAAGGAATTGGCGGATGTAGTTGCCAAGCCACTGTGCATATTTGAAAAGTCATGGCAGTCAGGTGAAGTCCCTGGTGATTGGAAGAAAGGACATGTTATGCCCAAATTTAAAAAGGGTAAAAAGGAGGACCCTGGGAATTACTGACCTATCAGCCTCACCTCTGTGCCTGGGAAGATCATGGAACAGATCCTCCTAGAAGACATACTAAAGCACGTGGAGGACAAGGAGGTGATCCAGGACAGCCAGCACGGCTTTACCAGGGGCAAATTCCATCTGACCAACCTAGTGGCTTTCTACAACCAAGTGACTACATCAATCGACCAGGGAAAAACAGTGGATGTCATCTATCTGGTCTTCTGCAAGGCCTTTGACACAGTCCCCCACAACATCCTTCTCACTAAATTGGAGAGATATGGGTTTGATGGGTGGACTGTTCAGTGGATAAGGAACTGGCTAGATGGTTGTGTCCAGAGGGTAGTGGTCAATGGCTCTAAGTCCAAATGGGTAACAGTGCCAAGTGGTGTCCCTCAGAGGTCTGTATTGGGCCCAGTGTTGTTTAATATCTTCATTAATTATATTGACAGTGGCATTGAGAGCATCATCAGCAAATTTGCTGATGACACCAAGCTGGGTGGTGCGGTTGACATGCCAGAGGGACGGGATGCCATCCAGAGGGACCTGGACAAGCTAGAGAAGTGGGCCCAGGTGAACCTCATGAGGTTCAACAAGGCCAAGTGCAGGGTCCTGCACCTGGACCAAGGTAACCCAAGATATGAATACAGGCTGGGGGAGGTCATCCTTGAGAGCAGCCCTGTGCAAAAGGACCTGGGGGTAGTAGTGGATCAAAAACTGGACATGAGCCACCAATGTGCAGTTGCAGCCCAGAAGGCCAACTCCATCTTGGGCTGTATCAAAAGAAGTGTGGCCAGCAGATCGAGAGAGGTGATTCTGCCCCTCTACTCTGCCCTGGTGAGACCTCACCTAGAATACTGCATCCAGCTCCGGTGCCCCCAGCACAAGAAAGATGTGAACCTGTTGGAGCATGTCCAGAGAAGGGCCACAAAAATGATCCAAGGGCTGGAGCACCTCTCTTATGAGGACAGGCTGAGGGAGTTGGGGTTGTTCAGTCTGAAAAACAGAAGGCTCTGGGGGGACCTCATAGTGGCCTTCCAGTACCTGAAGGGGGCCTACAGGAAAGCTGAGGAGGGACTTATTACAGGGGATTGCAGTGAGAAGTGTCCTGGTTTGAGCCAGGATAAAGCCAGTTTTTCTTTTGCTGATTCCTTTTTTTTCTTTTCAGTGAGCTTTCTTCAACTAGCAACTGCGTGTTCTGCTAAGTTGATAAGACACTGGAATGTTTTTGTAATTGCTGGGCCCTCAAGGTCGTGCCTTTGCTCTGCCGGCTCAGACACTACGGGGGGATCTGTGGTCCCCCCCGTGGGAGGCTGGGTTAGATGAACAGCAAAACTGGCCAGAGATATTCTGTGGAGAGTTTTGCAGAAGACTGGCTGCGTGAGAAAGGTCACGTAGACATGATACAGCTGGTTAATTGTAAGAGCTGAGAAAAGGGAGTTTTGCAAGAAACCAGGACAGCATGTCCTTGAGCACCAAACCGCTGTACAATAACAAGATATGATAGAGGGAAAGCTTGGACATGAGTGTGAGAAAGCTAACCTGGGAACACTAACTACAATAATGTAATCAAAGGTGTGGTTAACAGTAATAGCTAGCCAATGGTGAGCTTAGCTTTGCACTATGTTATGAGCTTCATTATTGAGAGTATAAATACTGCCTGATTGGAGTCAATAAACGAGACTTGCTGATCAATCACCATGGTCGGTCGCTTTTCTCCCGTCGCCTACCACAAATGGTGACCCCAACGGAGAACGACCACGGCGGAGCGACGAGGTGGTTCGGGTCCTGAAGCAGCGGGGACGGCGAAATAAGCACCAAGAAGGAGGGGGTGCCGTGCCCTGGGTGACCGCAAAGGCGAGCCCGGCCGATACGTGCTGCGGAGACCTTGTAAGGCTGCAACAGCGCTGACGATTTAATCATGGAAAGGCAAGCAGCATATGATTTATTTTCTTGCTTTTTAGAACAGTGTAGGATTAAGGGTATAGATGTTAAGAAGGAACTCCCTGGGTTGTTAGCTTATGGGTATGATAAGGGGCTCTTTTTGAACCCCCACACAGTACACGAGTTACAGGAATGGCGTAAATTTGGGGATAAGCTATGGGAGGCCACTTTAGAGGATGATAAGACTGCTAAAAAATTAGGCAAGTTATGGAAAGTTGTTTACAATGAGCTTTTGCAACACCAGGCTGAAAGGAAGGCATCGCAACAGGCTAATGTGGCACAAAGTAAAAATAGAGACTATAGCGGCTGGTCTGAGTGTCCGTTACCCCCCGCGACGTCCACGGTTACGCTGCCACCGCCAGCCCCTGCGTCTCCCCCGCCTGCCGACTCGGTGAGGCCAACTGCTCCCCCGGAGCCATGGCCCGGGGGCCCCCAGCTCCGCGGTGGCACTGAGCCGATCCCTGGGGCGGAGAGCCATCTAGCGGAGGACATTGCGAAGGAGCGCAGGGAGGCTTGGGCTGCACTGGCAAAAGATTGCATGGAATCGGGGGACAGTGGGGCATTAGGGGCTGCGCAAGACGTAGCCTGCCCAGTGATGTATACGCCGCTGGCTGAGGGAGGATTACAGGCCGCTATTACGCCTCTGGATTGGAAACTTTTATCTCAATTACGAGCCACTGTTAGTCAGTTTGGTGTTAAAAGTGAACCAGTAAAGCAAATGCTAGATTATATTTGGGGAACTCAGCTGTTGTTGCCGGGTGACTGCAGAGCATTGGCTAAGCTGATTTTTTCACAACATCAACAACTCCTTTTCAGTGCCCATTGGCAGGCATTATGCCAGCAATGCACCCAAGTGCAACGGGCACCGGAAGACCCCTTACAAGGCGTCACCTTAGCCGAGCTGATGGGCTTAGGTGCATTTCTGCAGACTGAGGCACAAGCATTACTTGGCCCTGCTAAGTGTAGGGAAGCTATGAGGCTGGCCCGGGAGGCCATGGATCTAGTGAAGGAGCCAGGGGGAATTCCATCCTACATGGGAATCAAACAGGGAACAGATGAGGCTTTTGGCAATTTTATAGATAAAGTTGCTAATGCCATTGAACGAGCTGGGGTCCCTGACTATATGAAAGGTGCAATGTTAAAGCAGTGTGCTATCCAAAACAGTAATGCAGCAACAAAAAATATATTGAGCACCTTAGGGTGGGAGTGGACCATTGAACAAGCCCTTGAGCGCCTTTCCAGTGTACCCGCAGGTCCCCAAGCCATGCTAGTAGAGGCAATCAAAGAACTAGGGGCGGGATTACACAAACAAGCTGAGGCAGCGCAGACTCAGGTGTTAGCTGCTCTTGCACCCTTACAAGCCTCTGCGATAACTGGTGTAAAGGCTCCATCTAGCGGCCGACTACGGTGTTATCGCTGTGGAGGAATGGGTCACATACGCCGGGATTGTCAAGCCACCAGCCTGTGGTGTCAGAAGTGCCGCGTCGATTCCCACAACACAGGCGCTTGCCGACGCCGTCCGGGAAACTACAAGGGCAGCGCGAACACGGCCAACAGCAGCCGCGCTCAGACACAAATAGCTGCTGCCCAGCAACAAGCACCGGTACCCTCCTACGGCCCGCCACCACCGGAAGCCTCGGCCTGGACCTGGCAGCTGCAGTAACCGTCTCACTGATGACCACTCGACCCGAGAAAGTGCCAACAGGGATACAAGGACCTATCATAATCCAAGGACAAGCTATGGGTGCTTTGCTTTTAGGGCGTTCTTCGGCATCAATGATGGGACTGTTTGTATTGCCTGGAGTAATTGATGCTGATTATACTGGAGAAATACAAATGATGGTATACACCCCTTTTCCACCGTTACGGATACAACAGGGCCAAAGGGTGGCTCAGCTAATTCCACTTCCACAAATAACAAAACCTCTAGCGCCACCACAAGCGTCACAGAGGGGAGCGCGAGGGTTTGGCTCTACTGGAGGGTTGACATTGTTGACCCTAGATCTAACCGACAGGCCGAAGCACATCATACAACTGGAGTTTCAAGGAGAAAAGAAAACCCTCCAAGGACTATTGGACACTGGTGCAGATTCCAGCATCATTGCCCCAGAATGTTGGCCCCAACATTGGCCACTACGAGCATCGATGTCAACGGTCACCGGAGTGGGTGGGTTGACCCTGGCCAGGCGATCCCCCACGTTGCTGGTAACCATTGACAAGAAGACGCTGCACAATGTGTTTTCCGTCGTGCCTTTGCCTCCAACGGTACAGTGCCTTATTGGAAGGGATATTCTGTCTCAACTGGGAATGGTATTAACCAATGAGCGCCCTTTGGGTTAACGGCCATTGCATGGACTTTCCCGATCCCACTGGTTTGGACTACCGATACGCCAGTCTGGGTTAAGCAATGGCCATTGAAAAGGGAAAGTTTAGAACAAGCACATGAGCTGGTACAAGAACAGTTTGATCAGGGACATTTGAGGCTATCGACTAGCCCGTGGAATACCCCTATTTTTGTTATTAAGAAGAAATCTGGAAAGTATCGGCTGTTACATGACCTAAGAGCAGTAAATAATCAGATGGAGCCCATGGGAGCCCTACAACCAGGACTACCTAACCCTGCCATGTTACCATCTAATTGGCCCCTGTTAATAGTAGATCTGAGAGACTGTTTCTTTACAATTGATCTACACCCTCGAGATATCCAAAGGTTTGCATTTACACTGCCCGCTTTAAACAGAGAAGGGCCTGATCAGCGCTTTGAATGGACTGTATTACCACAAGGTATGCGAAACAGCCCTACACTTTGTCAGTTGTATGTGGATAATGCCCTCCAATCGCTACGTCAAAAGTGGCCCGAAATGATCATCTATCATTATATGGATGACATTTTGTTTGCGCAGCAGCAATCATTTTCTGACCATCACATTAGAATAATACAGGAAACATTAAACGAACAAGGACTGGTAGTAGCCCCAGAAAAAATCCAAATGTCGGCGCCCTGGAAGTATTTAGGGTGGACGCTCACAGATTCAACAGTGTCCCCACAAAAACTGCAATTAACAACGCGAATAGCTACGCTACATGATGCTCAGCAGCTGTTAGGAGACCTACAATGGCTGCGCCCTGTTGTCGGCATACCTAATGAATTGCTGGACCAGCTGAGGCCTCTACTCAAGGGTACTGACCCCATGCAACCAGTCACAGTCACAGCAGAGCAACAAGCTGTTCTACAACAAATAATTGACTGTGTGCTCCGCGGCACTGTACGCAGACGGGACTTTACCCTCCCGATACAGCTCATCATCTGGTGTGGCCCTAAGTATCTATTGGGTGCCTTAGCTCAGCAACAAAAGAAAACGGGGGAGGTATGGGTATTAGAATGGATTTCTCCCCCATTGCAACAACATAGAACCCTTTATCAGAAAATTGAAATGTTGGCAGATTTAGTGAAAAAGGGGCGCGAACGAGCGCTGCAAGTCACAGGAGTGGAGCCAGAGCAGATATGGATACCTATGCAGAAAGACACCTTGACGTGGTATCTACGCAATAGCATGGAGCTACAGGACGCAGTATTGGGGGCCAGCTGTGTGATCGCCACGGACAAGATTCCCAGTATACCGCTGAGTTGGGTTGGACAGTGGGGCTGGATGCAACGTCCAAAGAGATCTTTAACACCGCTAGAGAATGCAGTGACGGCCTACACCGATGCCGGACGAAAATCCAGATCAGCGGCGGTGACCTGGCAAGAAGGAGAAGCTTGGCGACAGCAGCTACTCCCAGCCACCGACATGGACTCTTTACAAACAATGGAACTGTTAGCGGTGGTGTGGGCGATGTTGAACCTAAAAGGGCCCCTTAATATTGTCACGGACTCCCTATATGTAGCGGGGGTGAGTGAACGAATAGAGGAAGCTTATATTAGGGAAGTCCAAAACAAAAGGTTGCATGCACTTTTTATACAACTACAGAAAGCCATCAGGTTAAGGCAGCACCCTTTTTCTGTTATTCACATAAGGAGTCATAAATGGGATGTAGGATTAGGAGAAGGCAACTCACGAGCAGACAAACTAGTGTCAGTGTTACAAGGAACACCTTTACCGCAACAAACATTGGCCAGAGAAGCACATTCTATGTTTCATCAGAATGCCAAGGGGTTACAGAAGGAATTTAAAATCTCATATGAGGAAGCCAAGGCCATAGTCAGGTCATGTCCAGTTTGTAGTCACCATAATGGAGGTTGTGGTTTAGGTTTGGGAGTTAACCCTCGAGGCTTGAAAGCCAACGAGAACTGGCAGATGGATGTCACGCATGTAGGCGAGTTTGGGAGGTTAAAATGTGTGCATGTAACTATAGATACCTATAGTCACTTTATATGGGCCACCGCTCAGGCTGGGGAGAAGGCCATACATGTGGAAAGGCACCTCAGTAGCTGTTTTGCGGTAATGGGAACACCACAGCTGATAAAAACAGATAATGGCCCAGCCTACTCTAGCAAAAGGGTTAGAGGATTTCTGCAGTCATGGGGGATCAGACATATCACAGGTATCCCCAACTCTCCAACAGGGCAAGCAATTGTAGAAAGAGCCAATGGCACTTTGAAGAGGTATCTAAAGAAGTTCTCTGACACGAAAGATCTTCAGGGAAGGTTGCTAAAATGTCTCTTTGTGCTAAACTTTCTCTGTGTTTTTGGAGAAAATAAAGAACCTGCTGCCATCAAGCATCATGTCCCTCTAACAGGACAAAAGGAGCAAAATGTGAGGGTTAGATACAGAGACCCCAAAACAGGTCAATGGCAGGAGCCAGCAAGGGTCTTATATTGGGGTCGAGGGTATCTTTGTGTTTCCACCCCAACAGGTCCACTTTGGGTCCCAGCAAGATGGACTAAGCCAGTGTTGGATGCTGTCGACGCGCTCAGCCCACCACCACAGGAACCTGTTACAGAACAACGCCTGGCGTAGGGACGCCAGAAGACAATGAGGACTTTTGTTTTAACAATTGTAGGTGTTCTTGTTGTTTCAGGAGTTGCCGTATGGGTCCCAGCTCAACCAAAAGAAAACATATGGGTCACTCTAGCCAACAAAACAGGTCAAGAGGCAATATGCCTATCTTTGTCCTCGCCAGGTAACCCTTTCTCTACATGTTTAGTAGATGTGCCTTTAGATGACTTCTGTCACTCTTTCACAATTATTGTTAGATGTAGACTCGGTGTGCCACACTATGCTGCAAAGTCGGGCAGCTATAGATTTTTATTGTTAGCACAAGAACACGGCTGTGAAGACTTTGAAGGAATGTGCTGTATGAACCTCTCTGATCACTCGATGTCAATCCATGCCCAGTTGTCAAAACTCCAACAGCTTACCAACCGTTTACAACAAGACACAGGTCTAGGCCTTGACAGCTGGCTCAAAGGCCTAGGTTTAGGCCCTTGACTAAGGGGAATCATACAATATGCCTTAATTATTGTTAGAATGATTTTGTTAGCCTTGCTAATATTACCATGTATACTAAGCTGCTTATAGAAAATGATTAATTGTATGTTAAGTCAAGCTTTCCCGGCTAATCAAATGCTCCACAAAGAAAACAGGGGAGATGTGGAGAGTTTTGCAGAAGACTGGCTGCGTGAGAAAGGTCACGTAGACATGATACAGCTGGTTAATTGTAAGAGCTGAGAAAAGGGAGTTTTGCAAGAAACCAGGACAGCATGTCCTTGAGCACCAAACCGCTGTACAATAACAAGATATGATAGAGGGAAAGCTTGGACATGAGTGTGAGAAAGCTAACCTGGGAACACTAACTACAATAATGTAATCAAAGGTGTGGTTAACAGTAATAGCTAGCCAATGGTGAGCTTAGCTTTGCACTATGTTATGAGCTTCATTATTGAGAGTATAAATACTGCCTGATTGGAGTCAATAAACGAGACTTGCTGATCAATCACCATGGTCGGTCGCTTTTCTCCCGTCGCCTACCACAATATTCCATCCCATATATCTACGTAGGCTCGGGGGAAGGTCGGAGACGACAGAAGAAAACTTCCTTCCTTCCTGCTTCGCTCTCACTCTGCTTTGCTTCGCCTCTCCATCTCCCTTCTTTCTTCTCTCTCTCTCTCTCTCTCTCTCTTCTGTTCGTGGCCGGTGTCTGGGAAAAAACCATCTGCCCATCATCGTCGACCCGTCGACCTCAAGCCCTCCTGACCCTCGTAACTCTCTGCCTTTCTCCAGGAGCAGCTTCGGGATTCCTCGAAATTGTCTTGTCTGAGGGGAGTGCTGTGGGAGTTGCTGGGGGTGGGGGGAGGTGAGAGGCTTCTACCCACACCTTTGTATAATCACATATATATATATTCTCTCATATCACCCATTAGTATTCTAATTAAAGCTGCACGGTTCAGTTTTCAATCTAGCCAAGTCTCTCTTTTTTTTCTCTCTCTCCTTCCCTACCTGGGTGGGAGGGGGAGGGGATCGAGAGCATTGTTGTCAAACTGAGTCAAACGGTGACAGAGGACATGGGGTAATGGTTTTAAGCTGAAAGAAGAGAGATTTAGGTTAGAGATCAGGCAGAAATTCTTCAGTGTAAGGGTTCTGAGACACTGGAACAGGCTGCCCAGAGATGTTGTGGGGACTCCATCCCTGGAGGTGGTCAAGGGCAGGTTGGATGGGGCACTGAGCAGCCTGTTCTAGTGGGAGGTGTCCCTGCCCATGCAGGGGAGTTGGAACTCGATGATCTTTAAGGTCCCTTCTGTCACCATTTGACTCAGGTTCGACAACAGTGCTCTTGATCCCCTCCCCCTCCCACCCAGGTAGGGAAGGAGAGAGAGAAAAAGAGAGAGAGACTCTCTGGATTGAAAACTAAACTAGACAGCTGTAATTAAACACTAATGACAAAATAAAATATATATAATTCTAAACAAATGTGTTCAGGTATGTGCAAAAGCCTCTTGCCTCCCCCCACCCCCAGCAACTCCCACAGCACTCTCCTTAGCTGCGTACAGTCCCAAAAAATCCTGGGCTGCTGCTGGAGAAAGTGTAGAATGATGAGGGTCAGGAGAGCTTGAGCCTAGGGGTCGACAGTGATGGATGGACGGAGTCCTCCCTGGATGCCGGCCATGGACAGAAGAGAAGGGAAGAAGAAGGAAGGAAGTTGTCTTCTGTGATCTCTGACCTTCCTCTGAGCTTACATAGATATATGGAATGGAACATCTCTGGCCAATTTTTCTGTCTGTCTAATTCAGCCTCCTATGGGAGGGGGTCATAGATCTTCTGGTAGTGTCTGAGCTGGCAGAGTAAAGATGTGACCTTGAAGACCCAGCAGTTACAAAAACATTCCAGTCTTATCAGTCTTAATTGGAACGCTCTGCTAGTAGTTAAAAGAAAGCTTACTGAAGGGAAAAAAAAGTCAGTAAAAGGAAAATTGGCTTCATCCTGGCTCAAACCAGGACACCTTCCAGCTCACAACCAGGACACCTTCCAACTAAAAAAATTCTGTGGTTCTGTGTGATTCTGTAAATAAGGGTTAAGACATTTTAGCAGACAACAGAAGTCCGAGATGTGCTACATTCTTTAGATAAGGGGAGTGGAAATCTGTTATCTATGGTGTAAAAGTTCTCCTTAGCTAAGCAGAATCCAGCTGCAGCTGGACTTGTGCTTACCAGCTGTCAACATTTGACTCAGTTTGACAACAATGCTCTCGATCCCCTCCCCCTCCCACCCAGGTAGGGAAGGAGAGAGAGAAAAAAAGAGAGACTTGACTAGATTGAAAACTGAACCGTGCAACTTTATTTAGAATACTAATATGTGATATAAGAGTGTATATATATATATAGTGATTATACAAAGGTGTGGTAGAAGCCTCTCGCCTCCCCCCACCCCCAGCAACTCCCACAGCACTTCCCTCAGATGAGACAATTCCAAGGAATCCCGAAGCTGCTCCTGGAGAAAGGCAGAGAGTTACGAGGGTCAGGAGGGCTTGAGGTCGATGGGTCGACGATGATGGGCAGATGGTGTTTTCCCAGACGCCGGCCACGAACAAAAGAGAAAAAGAGAGAAGAAGGAAGGCAGACAGAGAGGCGAAGCGAAGCAGAGAGAGCGAAGCAGGAAGGAAGGAAGTTTTCTTCTGTCATCTCCGACCTTCCCCCGAGCCTACGTAGATATATGGGATGGAATATCTCTGGCCAGTTTTGCTGTTCGTCTAACCCAGCCTCCCACGGGGGGGCCACAGATCCCCCCACAGTGTCTGAGCCGGCAGAGCAAAGGCACGACCTTGAGGGCCCAGCAATTACAAAAACATTCCAGTGTCTTATCAACCTAGCAGAACACGCAGTTGCTAGTTGAAGAAAGCTCACTGAAATGAAAAAAAAGAATCAGCAAAAGAAAAACTGGCTTCATCCTGGCTCAAACCAGGACACCAGCTCAGCTAAACTGCCTTAAGTTAAAAGTTCATTGTGAGGAAGACTTCGAGCCTTCATCCCAAAGACCCTGGCCCATGACCACCAGATGGCACTGCGCATGCAGACTTAGGCGGAGACTTATGTACATGATTTTGGGGAAACAATTAGCATAAGCAATGCCTATTCTAAGAATATAACGAATATGTATAATGACCTCATGAATAGGCATGTAACTGCTAGATAAAAATAGAGCTTTACTGATGCAGGGTGTGCAAGCTAGGATGAGTGATCCCCCTTGCACCCAGCACCATAATAAACATACCCTACTTTATAACGTTCCTGAGGTTGTGAAGTTTGATTCCGCACGTCAGCTGAATGAGGGGAGAGCAGCAGATATCATATACCTTGACTTCAGCAAGGCTTTTTGGCACTGTCTCCCATAACATCCTCTTTTGGAAACCAAGGTAGTATGGGCTAGATGAGTTGACAGTGAGGTGAACTGAGAGCTGGCTGTGTGACAGAACTCAGAGGGTTGTGATCAATGGAGCAGCATCGAGTTGAAGTCCTGTAATCACGGGTGTCTCCCAGGGATCAATATTCAGTCTGGTCTTGTTCAACATATTGATCAATGACCTGGATGAAGGGGCAGAGTGTTTCCTCAGCAAGTTTGCTGATGATACAAAAGTGGGAGGGGTGGCCGACGCTCCAGAGGACTGTGCTGCCATCCAGCATGACCTGGACAGGCTGGAGAGCTGGGCAGAGAAGAACTTAATGAGGTTCAACAAGGGCAAATGTAGGGTCCTGTGCTTGGGGTGAAGAACCCTATACGCCAATATAGGTTAGGGATGGGCCTGCTAGAAAGCAGTTCTGAGGAGAAGCATCTTGGAGTCCTGGGAGATAGTAAATTATCCATGAGCCAGCAATGTGTCTTTGCTGCCAAGAAGGCAAATGGAATCCTGGGTTGCATAAGGCAGAGTGTGGCCAGTAGGTCAAGGAAGGTCATTCTCCCCCTCTGCTCTGGTGAGGCTACATCTAGAATACTGCATCCAGTTCTGGGCTCCCCAGTTGAAGAGAGACAGGGAACTACTAAAGAGAGCCCAGTGGAGGGCAACAAAGATGACTAGGGGATTGGAGCATCTCCCTTATTAGAAAAGGCTGAGAGAGATGGGACTCTTTAGCCTGGAGAAGAGAAGGCTGAGGGGAGACCTTATTAATGCCTACAAGTATATAAAGGGTAGGTGCAAGGAGGATGGAGCCTCTTTTCAGTAGTTCCCAGTGACAGGACGAGGGGCAATGGGCACAAGCTGGAACATAGGAGGTTACATTTAAATATGAGGTGAGGATGACAGAGCACTGGAACGGGCTGCCCAGGGAGGTTGTGGACTCTTCACCTCTGGAGATATTAAAAACCTGCCTGGATGCACTCCTGTGTAATGTGCTCCAGGCGATCCTGTTTTAGTGGGGGAGTTGGACTAGATGGTCTCTAGAGATTCCTTCCAACTCTTGACAATTCTGTGATTTCATGACCCCTGGGATTCTAGAGCCAGAGCTACAGAGGTTCTGTGGCCAACTATATGTCACATTAAAATAGATACTGGCAACATATGAAGGAATTAGAGTCACTTCAAAAGTGATTGGCACTGAAGCACAGCTCTTCCAGATGCCCCAATTGCCAGTGCTAGGCTAGATGTTCAAGAGTAATGTTTCACCCATGCATCATGCCACAGATGCTACAGAGAGTAAATAGACTGCTTTAATTACCCCGTGGGATCAAAAAGGAAATCCCTAATCATCTGGGAATCATGGAAGTTATTACAGACTGGCCAGAAGGCACACACTTTGGAATTCCATCACAAGAAGAGACAGGCTGAAGAAGCCCCACCATATGATCATCTACCAGAGTGAGAAAAAGCATGCTCTGTTTACTGATGGCTCCTGCACCTTGTAGGAAGCCACTGAAAGTGGAAAGCTGCTGTGTGGAGTCCTACAAGACTGGTTGCAGAGGCAGCTGAAGGAGAAGGTGAATAGAGTCAATTTGTAGAGGTAAAAGCCATCCAGCTGGCTTTGGACGAGAAGAGTGGCTAAGACTCTATCTCTACACTGACTCGTGGATGGCAGCAAATGCCTTGTGGGGTTGGCTAAAGCACTGGCAGCAGAACAACTGGAAGTGAAAAGGTAAACCTATTTGGGTTGCTGACCTGTGGAAGGACATTCGGGCTCAGATAGAGAAACTGGCTGTAAAAGTGTGTCATGTAGATGCACATGTGCCTCTGAGTCGAGCCACTGAGGAACATCGACACAACCAACGAGTACATGAGGCTGCTCAAGTGTTCCAAATAGACTTAGTCTGGGAACATAAGAGTGAACCCTTTCAGGCTCGATGGGCCCATGACACTTCAGGTCATCAGGGTAGAGATGCAACATACAGATGGGCTTGTGATCGAGGGGTGGACTTAACCATGGATGCTGTTGCACAGGTTATCCACGACTGTGAATCATGCGCTGCAATTAAGCAGGCAAAATGGTTGGAACCTTTGTGGTCTGAGGGGAGGTGGTCAAAGTACAGGTATGGAGAGGCTTGGCAAACGGACAATATCACACTGCCTCAGAGCCAGCAGGGTAAGCACTATGTGCTTACAATGGGGGAAACAAGTACAGGATGGTTGGAAACATATCCTGGGCCTCATGCCACAGCCAGGAATACTATCCTGGGCCTTGAGAAGCAAATCTTGTGGAGACATGGTACTCCAGAAAGAATTGAGTCAGACAATGGGATTCATTTCAAAACCAGTCTTGTGACTGACTGGGCCAAAGAACATGGTATCGAGTGGATATACCATATTCCATACTATGCAGAAACCTCAGGGAAGATTGAACAATGGTCTGTTAAAAGCTACCCTGAAGGCAATGGGTGGTGGAACTTTCAAAAACTGGGACAAAATCTGGCAAAGGCCACCTGGTTAGTTAATACCAGGGGATCCATCACTCGGGCTGGTCCTGCTCAGTCAGACCTTCTACATACTGCAGATGGGGATAAAGTCCCTGTGGTATGTGAATGGAATCTGTTGGGTAAAAGTGTTTGGGTTTTTCCTGCTTCGGGCAAAAGCAAACCCGGTGTAATGTCCTAGTTTGAGCCAGGATGTAGCCAATTATATTTTTTCTCATTTTTTCTTTTAATTCTTTATTAAGCAGCACACTGAATTTAGGAGCAAGTTTTCCAGCTAGTGGACTGGCAACGCCTGAATGTTTATAGTTAATTCTGAGAGACCAAGGCTACTTGCTCAGGTTGTCAGATCTGCTGCTTCAGACACTGAAGGAGCAGAAGAGTTGTATCTACAGCCCTCCCACAGAGAGGAGTGGACTAGACAGATGGCAAAATTGGCCAAAGAGATTATTCCATCCCACATATATGTAACTCTTAGTATAAGTTCAGGGATCATGGAAGTGAAGCTCCCTTCTTCCTTCTTCTTTCTCTTTTCTTGGTCCATGGCAAGCATTGGGGGGGAGGACTCTGTCTATCCATCTCCTTTGGTCCCGAGGCCCGTTAGTTCCTGATCTCTACCCTCAGCTCCTGTCTGCTCTGCTGCTATATCTGGAAGTGGTTCAGGACCTTCTTGGAACTGCCTTGCAGATCAGAAGAGTGCCATGGGAGTTCCTTGGGGTGTGAGGGTGGCAATAGGCATTTTGCATATTCCTGCATATACTTGTATATATTTGTACATATTTTCTTTTATCACTAGTATTTCATTAAAGCTGTCTAGTTGTCCTGGTTTGAGCTACGATGAAGCCACTTTTCCTTTTTGTTGTGGTTTCGGCCCAACACGACAACAAAGGAACAGCTACATGGCCTCATTCAACTCCCCCACCACCACACACACACACTCTGGGATGAGGAGGACAAAGCTCATGGGTTGAGACAAAGGACAAGGATGGTTCTTCACCGATTAAGGTCCCAGGCAAAACAGACTCAACTTGGGGAAAGAATAGTAATTTAATTCCACACTAATGAAACACACACAGGACACAGACAACACAAAGAGCAGTGCTTGCATATGTTATCCTCACCCCTCCCTTCTTCCTTTGTTCCCGATTTCACTACCTCCTTTACCCCAGCAGCACAGGGGGACAGGGGATGGGGTTTAGAGTCAGTTCACAGGCTGGTGGTTCTTGCCGTGCCATCTTCCTCAGGAAGAAGGATTCCTTACAGTCCTTCCCTGCTTCCCCACGGGGTCCCTCCCATGGGAGAGAGTCCTCCACGAACCTCTCCTTCATGAGTCCTTCCCATGAGGTCCGGAGCTGCTCCAGCATGGGCTTCTCACAGAGTCACTGGCTCCTTCAGGAACAGCCAACTCCCCTGGCACCAGAGTCTTCCAGCTAAGGAGAGTGCTGTGGGAGTTGCTGGGGATGGGGGGAGGCAATAGGCTTTCACACATTTCCTGAACATATTTGTATATAATTTTATATATTTGCTTTTATCATTAGTGCTTAATTAAAACTGCATAATTTAGTTTTCAATCCAGAGAGTCTCTCTCTTATTCTCTCTTTCTTTCCCCACCTGGGTGGGAGGGGGAGGGAATAGAGAGCATTATTGTCATTAGTTATATTTCGGATCCTGAGTTAAACCATGACAAGGGCAAAGGAAAACAAAATGAGGGGAGTGTGTTAGAAAATAATGGAAAACCAATTAGTTGCAGTTGTCTTGAGATCAACAAGGGTACTTGCACACTTGTTTACTTCTACATACCATAGCTTAATTTTAAAAAAATCTTACCTTCAAAAAAAGAGAGTGTTTTCTAATATTGCAATAACTATGTCATAGAATCATAGAATGTTTTTATTTGGAAGGGACCTTAAAGATCATCTAGATCCAACCCCTTTGCATTGGCAGGGACACCTCCCACTGGACCGGGTTGCTCCAAGCCCCATCCAACCTGGCCTTGAACATGTCCAGGGAGGGGGCTTTGACAACTTCCCTGGGTAACCAGTTCCAGTGTCTCACTACCCTCACACTAAAGAACTTCTTCCTAATATCTAACCTAAACCTCCTTCTGCCAGATTTAATCCATCACCCCTTCTCCTCTCCCTATAAGCCCTTTTAAAAGAGTCCCTTGTAAAAAGTTCAGACCAGCACAGACAATTACAATTTTACCTGCCTGTCTAGTTTAATATCATATGTTTTTTAGGGTTAAATGGATATTTTCATGTAATTTTCTGCAACTGAAAGGAAACAGAATACATTAATACTCACGGCCTTGCCTATTCCTTTTTTGTGACTCACTACAGTTGGGAATTTTTACCTTTTGTCCTGGTTTAAGTCAGGTTGAAGCCAATTTTCTTTTTCCTGATTTTTTTTTCCTTTAGAGAACTGTCTTTTAAGTAGCAAGAAGTTTTCCAGCTAGTGAACTGATAATGCTGGAAGTTTTATGTTACTTCTGAGATGCCAAGGTCACTTTGTTCTGCTTGTTGAATCTGCGGCCTCAGATGCTACAGGAGCAGAAGAGTCACATCTGCTTCCCTCCTGTAAGGAGGAGTGGACTAGATGGACAGCAAAATTGACCAAAGTATTCCATTACTTAGATCTACATAAGCTCAGTATAAGGTCAGGGATCACGGAAGTCAAGCCCCTTCCTTCTTCTTCCCTTCTCTTCCATTCATGGTGTCCTGGTTTGAGCGAAGCAGCGAGAGAGCGAAGCAGGAAGGAAGTTTTCTTCTGTCATCTCCGACCTTCCCCCGAGCCTACGTAGATATATGGGATGGAATATCTCTGGCCAGTTTTGCTGTTCGTCTAACCCAGCCTCCCACGGGGTGGGGGGGGCCACAAATCCCCCCACAGTGTCTGAGCTGGCAGAGCAAAGACACGACCTTGAGGGCCCAGCAATTATAAAAACATTCCAGTGTCTTATCAACCTAGCAGAACACGCAGTTGCTAGTTGAAGAAAGCTCACTGAAAAGAAAAAAAAGGAATCAGCAAAAGAAAAACTGGCTTTATCCTGGCTCAAACCAGGACACATGGCCAGCATCCGGGGAGGACTCCATCTATCCATCACTGTTGATCCCTAGGCTCGGGCATTCCTGACCCTCATAACTCTACCCTCAGCTCCTCTCTGCTCTGCCGCTATCTCCAAAGCAGTCTGGGACATTTTGGAACTGCTCACAGCTAACGAGAGTGCCATAGGAGTTGCTGGGGGTGGGGGGAGGCAATAGGGGTTTTTCACATTCCTGCACTTACTTGTATATAATTGTGCATAGTTTCTTACCATTAGTATTTAATTCAAGCTGTGTAGTTTAGTTTTCAATCTGGAAAGTCTCTTTTTCTTCATTCTCTCTCTCTTTCCCTACCTGGGTGGGAGGGGAAGGGGATTGAGAGCATTATTGTCACTGGTTTAATTGCCGACCCTGAGCCAAACCGTGACACCTTTACAACAATTGGTGCCCAGCTCAGAGCATAGAGAATATTTGTATGTCTGTGGGAGGTTAGGAGAAAATGTTTCATGACCTCTTTCAAAGTACACATCTGAAATTGCATTTCCAATCTTTAATTTAAATATGGATCTCCACCAATTTGAGTTTCTCGCTGCAAGAAACAGTCATTAAGTTTTTAATCTGTCCCAGGCTGTTTTCTGTTCAAATATTCTTTATTAATTGTTAACCTCAGAACTGAGCACCACAATTCAACCACTATTTAGACTCTACCATCATCTTATTTTTATAACAAATGAAACTATCTTATATTATTAAAAATTATTGTTAAATAGTTTTATTGTTGAAATGAGAAACCTGTGTGTTTATGCATCACAAAAGTTTACATCTTCTTTGGAATATGATGTGTACATCCTATTTGTTCCTCCTATATGTGCCAGAATATGTGGCAAGGATGTTCTTTGAATTACCATGTAAGAGGAAAAAGATTATTAATCTATAAATGTTATTATGTCCTGTTTGGAAAATCAAGAGGAACTAAATTATATAAACAATGTCATCTTTAATGATGAGGATAAAAACATACTTTTAACTAGGCTATTAGGAATCAATGAAGCAAAGCATTTCTTTAAAATTAAGAGCATGCTTAGACTGAGAGGATTTAAGCACAGGATTAAGTGTTTTGCTTAACTAGGATTTTACTTATGTTTATCCAATTAGTAATAACAGCAATGAAGCAGCTATAACATTCTCTACAGTTCACTGGAATATACCCCTCATAACTAGGAGCTTGAAAGTTAATGAAAGGTGTTTAATTGCAATATATGCCTCTGGGAATCTTCATCTACTAGGCTCTGTTGCGCATCTGATATTCTTGAGGATAAATGCTAGTAATTATACTACAAATTTGGAACATGTTATACATCTATTGATCTAAAATTTTAAGTGGTGAAGGTTCACTGATGTGGGGAACGGTCCATCTTATCTCCCCCCACATAAGACTAAACAAAATGCCTTTCAAGCCAGCAAAATAAGAGTGGCGCCTTTTTGCTGATTTAGCCAAGAACGAACTGGAACAGGCCCCTTACTCTACTTACAACTTCCTTCCTGTTTCTTCTTCCCTTCTCTTCCATCCATGGCCGGCATCCAGGGAGGACTCCATCCATCCATCACTGTCGACCCCCATGCTCAAGCTATCCTGACCCTCATAACTCTGCTTTCTCCAGCAGCAGTCCAGGATTTTTCGGGACTGTTCGCAGCTAAGGAGAGTGCTGTGGGAGTTGCTGGGGGTGGGGGGAGGTGAGAGGCTTTTGCACATACCTGAGCATATTTATATATAATTGTATATATTTTCTTTTGTCATTGGTGTTTAATTAAAGTTGTGTAGTTTAGTTTTCAATCCAGTTAAGTCTCTCTCTTTTTCTCTCTCTCCTTCCCTACCTGGGTGGGAGGAGGAGGGGATCGAGAGCATTGTTATCTATCTGAGTCAAACGGTGACAGACCAATGTTTAGTTTACGAATCAACCAGTTTATTAAGGGTTAATACAAAACTAAGGGACCAAGATTCAGGAGAGGTAGACTAGGCATATATCAGGAAAATAATTCAAAGGTACTATGGGCTTATTAAATGTACGCTCCGATGGAGAGGTGTGGAATCAATGGAGTAAGAGGGTAGGAGTTGAGCCCGGCAGAAAAGTTAGAGAGTGAGCGTGTGTGTGTGCGCGCTCGTTTACCCTTCCGTAGCGCGTGGTTCCTGGGATGCGGCTGGCAGGGCTCGGCAGGAAGTCCGAAGGGGGCCGGCTTCCCAGCTGCAGGCAGGCAGGCAGGCAAACACAGCTCCTCTGTGAGTCGCGGCGAGCTCCAATCCTGGGGCAGAGAGGCAGGCGCGGACCGAACAGACAGCTGTGGGCTCCGGTCCGGTTTGGCTCCGGTTCCGGTGTTAGGCTCGGGCAGGCTCCAGCCGGGCAGGCTCCGGCCGGGCAGGCTCCGGCGGGCAATGATCCCTCGGGAGCAGGCTGGTTCCCCGCGGAGCGGGTACAGGTGGCCCCCCTTTCAGCTTCTCCGGGCAGAGGTTGCGGGGCAGCCCCCCCTTCCCTCTCGGCTCCTCTGGACTGCAATGCTGGCGTTCCAGGTGGCTTCTGGTACTGCAGCAGGGTCTCCTACCGGGCAGGCAGAGAGCTGCGGACCTGCAGAACTTGCCCACTTTATAGATCAGAAGTCACTGTTCGAGTAAAGTACCACTGTTCAAACTAGCCAGTTAGCATTGGCCAGGTACGTACTCTGTCAGAGGCAGTCTTTAACCTATTGTCCATTTTTCTGCCAGTTATCATAACCCTTATGCTCTTTTCTTGCTGTGGACTTATCTGGTAGAGCAAGGGGCCTGTTTCAGTCCATCCTTGGCTAAATCAGCAAAAAGATGCCACTCTTGTTTTGCTGGCTTGAAAGGCATTTTGTTTAGTCTTATGTGGGGGGGAGAAGATGGACCATTCCCCACAGAAGGGCCTGCTCCTTTTGTGTTTGAGAGGTACCTCCACCATCACCTGATTCAGAATTGTCTGCTTCCTCAATTTCCGTCTCTCTCATTGCTTGAAGAAACTCTGGATGTCTCAGGGAGGAGCGTTTCACCTTTGCTTTGCTCCTGGTCACAGGATTAACTAGTTTGATTCAAATGGGAGTTGACTGAATCTTTGCAGAAGCAGCTGTTTTTGTAGCAGCACTTGCAGAAGCAGCTGTTTTTGTAGCAGTACCAGTGGTGATAGCAGCAGCAGTGATGGTAGCAGCATCAGGGGTGGCAGCAGCAACAGTGGCAGCAGCATTGCCTGTGGGGGATCGGCAGTGAGTGGAACACCTCACCCTACACATCCACAATACATTATAAACATTCAGCAGAAGCATCCTGTCACCGTTTGACTCAGGTCCGACAACAATGCTCTCGATCCCCTCCCCCCCCCCCCACCCAGGTAGGGAAGGAGAGAGAGAAAAAGAGAGAGACTTGGCTGGATTGAAAACTAAACTACACAGCTTTAATTAAAACACTAATGAATCATACAAGAAAATATATACAATTATATACAGATATATTCAGATATGGGCAAAAGCCTCTCGCCTCCCCCTACCCCCAGCAACTCCCACAGCACTCCCCTGAACTGGGAAGAGTCCCGAGAAATCCCGGAGCCGCTGCTGGAGAAAGCAGAGAGTTATGAGGGTCAGGAGAGCTCGAGCCTAAGGGTCGACGGTGATGGATGAGCAGAGTCCTCCCCGGACGCCGGCCATGGACGGAAGAGAAGGCGAGAAAAAGAAGGAAGGAAGTTGTCCTCTATGATCTCTGTCCTTCCTTTGAGCTTACGTAGATATATGGAATGGAATATCTTTGGCCAATTTTGCTGTCTGTCTAACTCAGCCTCCCACGGGGGGGTCAGAGATCTCCCCATAGTGTCTGAGCCGGCGGAGTGAAGGTGTAACCTTGAAACCTCAGTAGTTAGAAAAACATTCCACTGTCTTATCAGCCTAGCAGAACACACAGTTGCTAGTTAAAAGAAAGCTTACTGAAGGAAAAAAAAATCAGTGAAAAGAAAAATTGGCTTAATCCTCGCTCAAACCAGGACACATCCCTACTGCAACAATGCTATTCAGGTCAAGAGCTGGGAGATTCAGCTTGAGAGAAAATGGAGAGGTAAAATTGAACCTGCTCCTGCCATTACTAACATGGACCTTTCCGTTCACTTTAGGATCTGTACCATAACTGTACACATACAGTGCCCCCATAAAGATCAGTATTATAAAGCCCAGGATCACTAGGCTGGTAATTATACGGTTGATTACGGCCACAGTTCTGTCGATAAACCATAAAACAATAACAAGAGCAGCATGCTTTTGGCTGTATTCCACATGTACAGTTGCATGTTGGGAAAAAGGACCAGCAGATTAATTGCAGAAAGCCTCTGTTCAGTTTTCAATCTGTCATTAAATTCAGCAGAAGCATTGCCCATTGCTATCTGAGGTATTCCCCCCATCAGAGATGGAATTTTAAACACTCCCAATCAGTGAGAATTTATAGCCTAGGCTTAAAATCAAGCCCCACGTTTGGCGCCAATAAATTGTTGTCACAGTTTAACTCAGTGTTTGTTATCAGTCCAAGCTGGGACATTTACTGCTAGTTAAAAGGAAGCTTACCGAAGGAAAAAAAAAAATCAGTAAAAGTGACTTGATCCTGGCTCAAACCAGGACATTCAGGTACTGGAAGTCCGCTACAAGGTCTCCCCAGAGCCTTCTTTTCTCCAGGCTGAACAGTCCCAACTCTCTCAGCCTGTTTTCATAGCAGTGGTGCTCCAGCCCTTTGATCATCTTCATGGCCCTTTTCTGGACCCTCTCCAACAGCTCCATGTCTTTCCTATGCTGAGGGCTCCAGAGCTGTACACAGTACTCCTGGTGGGGTCTCACAAGAACAGAACAGAGGGGCAGAATCACCTTCCTCACCCTGGTGGCCACACTTCTTTTGATGCAGCCCAGGATGCTGTTGGCCTTCTGTGTTGCGAGTGCACACTGGCAACTCACATCAAGCTTCTCATCTACTGCCCCCCCCCCAGTCCATCCCCTAAGTTTCCTCAGGACTGAATCATAGAATCAGAATCATAGGGGTTGGAAGTGATCTCTGAAGATCATCAAGTCCAACCCCCCTGCTGCAGCAGGAACACCTAGAGAAGATCATACATTTGCTTGGAAGACTACACTGCCAGGCATGCACAGTCCAGGTGGTTCCTTCAGTGCATTGACAATAACTTCTTGATGCAGGTAGTGGAGAAACCAACATGGAGAGGAATACTGCTGGACCTTGTACTGATAAACAAGGAGGGACTAGTTGAGGATGTGAAGGTAGGGGGAAGCCTTGGCTGTAGTGATCATGAAATGGTGGAGCTCAGGAACATGTGCAGTATGCACAGAGCATCAAGCAGGATCTCAACCCTGGACTTCAGAAGGGCTTCAAGGAACTGTTTGGCAAAATCTCATGGGATAAGGCACTAGATGGAATGGGGGCCCAAGAGAGCTGGTTAACATTCAAGCACCTTTTCCTCCAAGCTTGAGATCAGAGCATCCTGAAGTATAAGAAATCAAGAGAGCCAGGAGACCTGCATGGTTGAGCAGGGAGCTACTGAATAAGCTCAAGTGGAAGAAAGAAGTTTATAGAACATGAAAGAAAGGGCTGAACACTTGGGAAGAATATAAGAATGTTGTCAGAGGATATAGGGATGCAATGAGGAAAGCTAAGGCCTCCTTAGAAATAAATCTGGTGAGGGAAGTCAAGGACAACAAGAAAGGTTTCTTCAAGAACACTGGGGGAAAAAGGAAGCCTAAAGGGAATGTGGGCCCTCTGAAGTTGGTGCCCTAGTGACAGAGGATACAGAGAAGGCAGAATTACTGAATGTCTTCTTTGCCTCTGTCTTCACTGCTGAGGCTGACCCTGAGGAGTCGCACACCACCAAGGACACAGAGGAAGTCCAGCAAAAGGAAGACTTTGGTTCAGCTGAAGAAGATTGTGTTAGGGATCAAGTAAGTAAACTGAACACTTACAAATCACAGAATCACCATGGCTGGAAAAGAACTTTAAGATCATCAAGTCCAGCCTATTACCTAACACCACCACATTGGCTGGACCATGGCACTAAGTGCCACATCGAGCCTTTCCTTAAACACCTCCCGGGACAGTGCCTCCACCACTTCCCTGGGAAGTCCATTCCAATGTCTAATCACCCTCTCCATGATAATATCCAACCTAAACCTCCCCTGGAGCAACTTGAGGCTATTCCCTCTTGTCTTGTTGCTAGTTGCCTGGAAAAAGAGCCCAGCCCCCACCTGACTACAACCTCCCTTCAGGTAGTTGAAGAGAGTGATAAGCCCCCCCCTGAATCTCCTCTTCTCCAGGCTAAACAACTCCAGCTCCCTCAGCCTATCCCAATAAGATATTCACTCTAGTCCTTTCACCAGCCTTGTTGCTCTCCTCAGGACCTGCTCCAGCACCTCAATATCCTTCTTGAAGTGAGGGACCCAGAACTGGACACAGTACTCGAGGTGAGGCCTCACCAGTGCTGTGTACAGGGGGAGAATTACATCCCTGCTCCTGCTGGCCACACTATTCCTGATACAAGCCAGGATGCCATTGGCCTTCCAGGCCACCTGGGCACACTGCTGGATCATGTTCAACCGGTTGTCAACCAGTACTCCCAGGTCCCTCTCTGCCGGGCTGCTCTCCAGCCACTCTTCCCTCAGTCTGTAGCGCTGCCTGGGGTTACTGTGGCCAAAGTGCAGGACCCTGCACTTCGTCTTGTTAAATTTCATGCCATTGGCCTCGGCCCATCGACCCCTCCTGCAGCTTCTTCCTACCCTCTGGCAGATCGACATCCCCCCCAACTTGGTGTCATCTGCTAATTTACTGAGGGTGGACTCAATCTCCACATCCAGGTCATCCATAAAGATGTTGAATAGGACTGGGCCCAGTACTGATCACTGGGGGACACCGCTGGTCACCAGATGCCAGCTGGATACAGCTCCATTCACCATCACTCTCTGGGCCCGGTCATCCAACCAGTTTTTGACCCAGCAAAGGGTGCACCCATCCAAGCCGTGGATTGCTGGCTTTTCCAGGAGGATGCTGTAGGAGACTGTGTCAAAAGCTTTGCTGAAGTCAAGGTAGACCACACCCACAGCCTTCTCCTCATCCACAGCCTTTCCCTCATCTACTAGGTGGGTCACCCAGTCATAGAAGGAGATGAGATTGGTCAGGCAGGACCTTCCTTTCCTAAACCCTGTTGGCTGGACCTGATCCCCTGGTTGTCTTCTACATACTGCTTGATGCCACTCAGGATGATCTGTTCCATAATCTTGCCAGGCACCGAGGTCAGGCTGACAGGCCTGTAGTTCCCTGGATCCTCCTTGTGGATGGGCGTCACATTGGCCAACCTCCAGTCATCTGGGATCTCCCCAGTCAGCCAGGACTGGTGATAAATGATGGAGAGCAGCTTAGCCAGTTCTTCTGCCGGCTCCCTCAGCACCCTAGGATGAATCCCATCCAGACCCATGGACCTGTTGGGATCTAAGTGGCACAACAGGTCCCTAACTACTTCCTCCTGGACTACAGGAGAGGGATTCTGCTCCCCTTCCCTGTCTACCAAATCAGGAGCCCAGTTGTCCTGAGGGCAGCTATTCTTTTTGTTAAAGACGGAGGCAAAGAAGATGTTAAGCACCTCAGCCTTTTCCTTGTCCTCCGTTACTAAGTTCCCCCCCTCATCCAACAAGGAATGAAGATTTTCTCTGCCCCTCCTTTTGTTATTAATGTATTTATAAAAGCATTTTTTATTATCCTTTACAGAGATGGCCAGATTAAGTTTTAGCTGAGCTTTTGCATCTCTAATTCTCTTTCTACATGCCCTTACAATATCCTTGAATACTTCCTGATTCACCTGCCCCTTTTTCCAAAGTTGATACACTCTTTTTTTATTTCTGAATTCTTGTAATAGTGGGCCCTGATGTAATGCACTCGCAGGTGCTGAGGGAGCTGGCAGAAGTAATTTCTAGGCTGCTCTCCATCATCTTTGAAAAGTCCTAGAGGGCAGGAGAGGTGCCTAAGGATTGGAAGAAAGCGGACATCACTTCAGTCTTCAAAAAAGACAAGAAGAAGGGCCTGGGTAACTATAGGTTGGTCAGCCTTGCATCCATCCCTGGAAAGGTGATGGAACAGATTATTCTTGGTGCTATCTCAAAACATGTTGAGGAGAGGAGGGTAATCAGAAGTAATCAGCATGGATTCACCAAGGGCAAGTCATGCTTGACCAATCTAATAGCCTTTTATAATGGCATAGCTGTATGGATAGACGAGGGGCGGACAGCTGATGTGGTCTACCTCAACCTTAGCGTTGCTTTCGACACTGTCTCCCATGGCATCCTAACAGCCAATCTTGAGAAGTGTGGATTGGACTATTGAGTAGTGAGGTGGATTGGGAATTGGCTGAGGGACAGAGCTCAGAGAGTTGTGGTCAGTGGGGCTGAGTCTAGCTGGAGGCCTGTGACTAGTGGTGTCCCCCAGGGATCAGTACCTGGTCCGGTCTTGTTCAACATATTCATCAACAATCTAGATGAGGGGACAGTGTATCCTCAGCAAGTTTGCTGATGATACAAAACTGGGAGGGGTGGCTGAAACATCAGAAGGCTGTGCTGCCATTCAGCATGACCTGGACAGGCTGGAGAGCTGGGCACAGCAAGAAGGTTTGCTCAAATTACTTGGCAGTTGTCCTGGTTTAAACCAGGATGAAGCAAATTTTCCCATTACTGACTTTTTTTTTCCTTCAGTAAGCTCTCTTTTAACTAGCAGCAAGTTTTCCAGCTATTGGACTGATAACACTGGAATGTTTATGTTACTGCCAGGACTGCAAGGTCACCAGAAGAGTTGCATCTGCAGCCCTCCTGTAGGAAGGAGTGGACTAGATGGACAGCAAAACTGACCAAAGTATTCCATTCCATATATCTACATAAGCTCAGAGGAAGGTCAGAGATCATGAAAGTCAACTTCCTTCCTGTTTCTTCTTCCCTTCTCTTCCATCCATGGCCAGTATCCAGGGAGCACTCCGTCTATCCATCACCATTGACCCCTACGCTCGTGCATTCCTGACCCTCCTAACTCTATGCTCAGCTTCTGTCTGCTCTGCCACTATCTCCGGCAGGGTTTGGGACATTTCAGAATTGCTCACATCTCAGGAGAGTGCCATGGGAGTTGCTGGGGGTTGGGGGAGGCAATAGGGTTTTGCACATTCCTGCACACACTTGCTTAGAATTTTACATATTTTCTTTTATCATTATTGTTTAATTAAAGCTTTCTAGTGTAGTTTTCAATCCAGAAAGTCTCTCTCCTTCATTTTATCTCTACTTCCCTACCTGGGTAGGAGGGGGAGGGGATAGAGAGCATTATTGTCGCTGTTTCAATGACCTCTCCCGAGTCAAAATGTGACAATTTATTGGCGCCTAATGTGGGGCTCGATCTTAAGTCTAGGCTATAAATTCTCACTAATTGGTGAATGTTTAAAATTCCACCTCAGGTGGGAGGAATCTCTCAGATAGCTATGGGCAATGCTTCTGCTGAATATACTGATGGGTCGAAAACTGAACAGACACTTTTTTGCAATGTTTCTGCTGGACCTTTTTCCCAACATGCAATTATACATGTGGTATGCAGCTGGGACAATACTGCTCTGTGGAGCTGCTCTTGTTATTGTTTTATGGTTTATCTACAAGACTATAGCCAAAGCCATAATGTATCATGTGATAAGGTATTAAGTGATCACAGGGGTTTTGATACTGATCTGTATGGTGGCAATGTATAGTAAGGATTTTTACATGAACAGAAAGATCTATGTTAGTAATGGAAGGGTCAGTTTTATATCTCCTTTTTCTCTTGGGTTGAATCTCCCAGCTTTTGATCTAAATGGCATTGTTTCAGTAGGGATGCTTCTGCTGAATGTATATAATGTACTTCCCCACAAGCTAGGTTGCTGCCCCCACTGCTGCTGATGCTGAGACTAAGGCCACTCCCACTTGATCCAAATGAACAAACGTTAAAGTTAATCCTGTGACCAGAAGCAAAGCAAAGCAACAGCCGTCCAAAACCACAGGAACACATTTCACAATAGAGGACCCATTTTTAAAAGTGATGTTAAAAGACCTAACCGCAGGAGCAGACATTCTGAAACAGGTAAAGGAGGAGGTCCTTATTAAGCAGCTGGAGGAGCAGGCCCCTCTCAAGCAGATGACAATGATGATCTTGTCCAACCTTTCTCTCTAAAGGAACTGCGCATCGTGAGAAAAGACTTTACCCGCAATGGTGAGCCGCTTCTTTCTTGGTTGCTCTGATGCTTTGATAGTGGGGCTGAAACCTATGACGTGGACAAAAGAGAAGCCAAGACGTTGTGATCCCGGGCCAGAGATGCTGGTATTGATAGAGCACTTAGTAAGACAGGAACTACCAACCTAAGGAGCTGACTTCTCTCAGCTGTGAGGGAGAGATACCCCCACAAAGGTGACATTGAATGGCTGTGAAGCAGAACACCCACTCGTGAGAGAGCCATCATGTATTTGAGATAATTAGCTGTGTGAGAGGTGATCTATGATAAAAATGGACTTATAAATCCTGATGATGTCCTGTGCAACACGCCCATGCTCCAGAGGTTTGTGCAAGCTGTACCAGCAGCACATGTCCATATATTCTCCTTCATGGGATGCTTTAATGACTATGAAAGACCAACTGCACGTGAAGTGGCTTTGAAAACACAACAATACTGAGGCATGATCTCTGATCCGCATTAGTTCCATACGTCAGCCATTTAACAAATGACTGACATAAGGAATAAGATGCCAAACAGATGGGGAAGGTAAATCCCAGTATCTCCCTAGAGACAATTGGTCACATGTTGCAGCCATTAAGAGGAGACATCCTGCTATGAGACAGCAGCAAGAAAGGACCCACATCAACACCACCTGTGGTCTCTTGCATAATTATTTTAAAGAGGACATGAGAGTCTGGGACAAGAAACCCACTGATATTCTCCAGATACACATGCAAGAGCTGCTAAATAGAATGAATGCAGGAGATTGTTCTTCCAGGAAGAAGGCTGCACCAGTCTCCAGTGACTGATCCTTCAACCAGCATTGTGCATCGAGATCAAATACTCAGTATTAGAGGTGCCCTGCATCCGGCTAGGGGGAGGAGAGGGACAACCTAGTTTACTGGACTGTGTGGATTCAGTGGCCTGGCACATTAGAACCACAAAGGTATAAAGCCTTGGTGGACACTGTTGCACAGTGCACCCTGATGCCGTTGAATCATAAAGGGACAGAATCTATCACTATTTCTGGAGTGACAGGAGGATCTCAACAACTGACTGTTGTGGAAACTCACTGGTAAAAAGTGGCAAATGCACGCTATAGTGACTGGCTTGGATGCTCCATGCATCCTTGGCATAGACTATCTCAAAAAAGGATATTTCCATGACCCTAAAGAATACCGGTGCGCCTTTGGTATAGCAGCTGTAGAGACTGAGGACACTGAACAGCTGCATACCTTGCCTGGCCTTTCTGATGACCCTTCTCTAGTGGGGTTGCTGAAGGTGGAAGACCAGCATGTGCCAATTTCCACTTCAATGGTACCTACCGACAATACCGCACGAACAGGGACACAGTGATCCCCATTCATAAGCTGATCCAGAAATTGGAGAGCCAGGGAGTGATCAGCAGGACTCACTCACCCTTCAATAGTCCTATCTGACCAGTGCGAAAGCCTGATGGTGAGTGGAGGTTGACAGTGGACTATCATGGCCTGAAGGAGGTGACACCACCACTCAGTGCTACTGTGTTGGACATGCTAGAACTTCAGTACAAGCTGGAGTCGAAAGCAGCCAGGTGGTATGCCACTATTGACATTGCTCATGCCTTTTTCTCTGTTCCTCTAGCACCAGAGTGTAGGCCACAGTTTGCTTTCACCTGGAGGGGAGTCCAGTACACCTGGAATCAACTGCACCAGGGGTGGAAACAGAGCTCAGCCATCTGCCATGGACTGATCCATGCTGCACTGGAGAAGGGTGGAGCTCCAGAACACCTGCAGTACATTGTCTACATCATTGTGTGGGGTGACGCCAGAGGAAGTCTACAAGAAAGGTAAAAAGATCATCCAAATTCTTCTGGATGCTGGTTTTGCTGTGAAAGGAAGCAAGGTTGAGGGACCTTCATAAGACATCCAGTTCCTGGGAATCAGATGGTAAGGTGGACATCGCCTGATCCCAATGGACGTGATTAACAAAATAACAGCTATGGCCCCACCATCTACTGAAAAGGACACTCAAACCTTTTTAGGGACTTGGTTTCTGGAGAATGTATATTCCAGGTTACAGTGAAATTGTGAAACCTCTCTTTGAGGTGATCCAAAAGAAAAGCGACTTTAAACGGGGTCCTGACAAATAGAAAGCTTTTAAGCAGATTAGAAAGAAGATTGTGCAGGCAATGGCCCTTGTACCAGTTCAAACAGGGCCTTACATAAAAAATGTGCTCTACAGTGCAGCTGGGTACACTGGTCATGCCTACAACCTTTGGCAGAAAGCACCAGGGGAGACTCAAGGTCGACCCTTGGGATTCTGGACCTGAAGCTACAGAGGTTCTGAAGGCAACTATACAACAACTGAGAAGGAGATACTTGCAGCATATGAAGGAGTTAGAGCCGGAAGTGATTGGCACTGAAGCGCAGCTCCTCCTGGCGCCCAGATTACCGGTACTGAGCTTCATGTTCAAGACTATTGTTTCTCCTATCCATCATGCCACCAATGCTACATCAAATAAATGGACTTCTTTAATTACCCAGCGAGATTGAATAGGAAGCCCTAATCATCCAGTATACATAGAAGAAACTACAGAATGGCCAGAAGGCACATACTTTGGAATGCCACCTCAAGAAGTGGTGAGATGGGCTCAAGAAGCTCCACCATCATCTTCCAGAAACTGGGAAATTATTTGCTCTGTTCGCTGATGGCTCCTGTCGTCTTGTAGGGAACTGCTGGAAGTGGAAAGCTGCCGTGTGGAGTCCTACACGACTGGTTGCACAAGCAGCTGAAGGAGAAGGTGAATCAAGTCAGTTTGCAGAGGTCAAAGCCATCCAGCTGGCTTTGGGCATTGCCAAGGGAGAGGGGTGGCTGAGACTCTTTCTCTACACTGACTCGTGGATGGCAGCAAATGCCTTGTGGGGTTGGCTAAAACAGTGGCAGCAAAACAACTGGAAGCGAAAGGGTAAACCTATTTGAGCTGACGAGCTGTGGAAAGACATTGCAGCTTGGATAGAGAAACTGGTTGTAAAAGTGCATTGTGTAGATGCACACGTACCTCTGAGTCAAGCCACTGAGGAACGTCGACACAACCAATGAGCAGATGAGGCTGCTCAAGTGTTCCAAATAGACTGGGAACATAAGGGTGAACTTTTTTTAGCTCGATGGGCCCATGACACTTCAGGTCATCAGGGCAGAGATGCAACATCCAGATGGGCTTGTGATCGAGGGGTGGACTTAATCATGGACTCTATTGCACAGGTTATCTGTGACTGTGAAATGTGTGCCACAATTAAGCAGGCTAAACGACTGAAACCTTTGTAGTATGAGGAGAGGTGGTCAAAGTACAGGTATAGGAAGGTTTGACAAATTAGCTATATCACATTGCCTCAGATCCACCAGGGTAAGCGCTATGTGCTTACAATGGTGGAAACAAGTACAGGATGGTTGGAAACATATCCTGTACCTCATGCCACAGCCCAGAACACTATCCTGGGCCTTGAGAAGCAAATCTTGTGGAGACACGGTACTCCAGAAAGAATTGAGTCAGACAATGGGACTCATTTCAAAACCAGTCTTGTGACTGACTGGGCCAAAGAACATGGTATTGAGTGGATCTACCATATCCCGTACTATGCACAAGCCTCAGGGAAAACTGAAAAGTATAATGGTCTGTTAAAAGCTACCCTGAAGGCAATGGGTGGTGGAACTTTTAAAAACTGGGACAAAAATTTGGCAAAGGCCACCTGGTTAGTTAATACCAGGGGATCTATCAATCAGGCTGGTCCTGCTCAGTCAGATCTTTTACATACTGCAGATGGGGATAAAGTCCCTGTGGTATGTGAAAGAAACCTGCTGGGTAAGTGTGTTTGGGTTTTTCCTGCTTCAGGCAAAGGTAAACCTGTCCGGGGTGTTGCTTTTGCTCAGGGGCCTGGACATACCTGGTGTGTGATGATGGAGGATGGTGAAGTACAATGTGTACCTCAAGGTAATCTGACTCTGAGGAAGAATCCCCCATAGATCTCCCTGTAGTGTCTGAGCCGGCAGAGCAGAAATGTGAACTTGAAGACCCAGCAGTTACAAAAACATTTCATTCTTATCAGCCTTAGTTAGAACACACTGGTGCTAGTTAAAAGAAACCTTACTGAAGGAAAAAAAAAAACAGTAAAAAGAAAATTGGGTTCATCCTGGCTCAAACCAGAACATTACGTTGGGCACCAATAAATTGTTTTCACTGTTTGACTCAAGTTCGACAACAATGCTCTTGATCTCCTCCCCCTCCCACCCAGGTAGGGTAGGAGAGAGAGAAAAAGAGAGAGACTTGACTGGATTGAAAACTAAACTACACAGCTTTAATTAAACACTAATGATATAAGAATATATATACAACTATATACAAATATATTCAGATACGTGCAAAAGCTTCTCGCCTCCCCCCACCCCCAGCAACTCCCACAGCACTCTCCTTAGCTGCGAACAGTCCCAGAAAATCCTGGACTGCTGCTGGAGAAAGCACAGAGTGATGAGGGTCCAGAGAGCTCAAGCCTAAGGGTCGACAGTGATGGATGGACGGAGTCCTCCCTGGACGCTGGCCATGGACGGAAGAGAAGGGAAGAAGAAAAAAGGAAGGGAGTTGTCTTCTGTGATCTCTGACCTTCCTCTGAGCTTGCGTAGATATATGGAATGGAATATCTCTGGCCAATTTTGCTGTCTGTCTAACTCAACCTTCTACAGGGCAGGGGGGTCATAGATCTCCCCGTAGTGTCTGATCAGCAGAGTAAAGATGTGATCTTGAAGACCCAGCAGTTACAAAGACATCTGACTTTGGATGCTGGTCACAAACTAAAATTGGTTTGCTTACTGCTGCGGCTCTGGGAGGATGTGTGTGTATGTGTCCATTTAACTAATAGTTTCCAGAAAAATTCCAATGCATGTGAAAGTGATTCTGGCTTAGTGGGGGGAAAATGAAATTTTAAACTGGCTAAGCAGGAAGGGTGTAGCATGTCCTCTAGTTTAATAGTCTGTCAGCTGGAGATTTTCGTCCATTTATCAGTGCCTCAAGCCTAGTATAACTGATACTGAAATTTTAATAGGTTTGGTTTTTGCAATTTGGATCCAAACTAAAGGATATCCTGTGACTTGTTTTGCCTCTTGGCTCTGAGATTCTGATATCCCTTTTCTTATAGTCTTAGTGCTACTTGTAAGTAACTTGCATACTTTGCAATAATACCTATAAGAAAATCAGAAACAGATAATGAAGGATACAGCTTTAAAAATTTTGAAGGGTGCATTAGAAATAAATATAAAATCATATGTTGAAAAGCTTGTGAATGAACTCTGGCAAATGTTAAGATAATGCTAAGTTAATGCTTATCTGTTTACATGTATTGAAAGAACTTAAATAATATTGGTAAAGCTTTATTTCTGTCTGTTACTTATGAAAATAGTCCATTTCCTTTTTTGTGTTTACAACTGCGTGTAATTGACACTGTGGGTGTCAAACCACTAAATTATTTAGCTGTAAACTACTGACCTTAAGTGGAAGGAGCACGTCACAAACTTATTCTCCTTAATTTAGGAGAGGAAATACTTTCCCTAATTTTAATTTGCCTGTTTGCTAGAATGTGAGGAATTTAAGGGAGGAGGGTGCTGGTTTTTACAGCATGGATTGAAGGTATGATCTTTGCAAGTGTAGATCTTGGTTTAACATGCCTCATGCTTCTAAATGTCTTATAGTGCTGGTGCTCCTTGTACTCCTACATCTTTTAGACAATTGATAGAGTTGTCACTTTGGAAACTAGGATTGGATAGTCTGGAAAAAAAAACAGCTGCAGTTATGTTTAATGATTAAATGATGGATAAGAGATCTGTCAGAAACCAGTCTCATCCCTCAAGCTTGTCAAATGTATGTTTTGATTAATTATCTTGCTGGGACAGACAAAACAATTCATGCAAAATGCCATGATTCAAAGCAAAATGTACTGTACAAAGTCTCTGGTTAAGAGAAAACTTGGACCTGAATTAGTTTCTTGAGAATTTGGAAAAGTCAGGCAGGAATAGCTTTATCAACTGATGGCAAAGTTCTTTTTGATATTTACTTAGACTTCTTAATTTTGCAGTTTATGATAAGAAACAGAAACTTCTAACTGGACAACTGAGAAAATACCCAGAGAAGCTAATTATCTACTGTAAAGACCTTAGAGTACTTCAATTCTGCCTGAGATATACAAAGGAAGAGGAAGTGAAAAGGGTAAGTATAGTAACTTAATTTGTTTCTTTAAAGCTTATTGTTGGGTGTTTAGTTGTGGGGACTTGGAGAGATCCCTTAAATTTGAAGTGTTCTCTGATCATTCCCAATTGAGAGAGAAAGTAAAAGGCTTTGATTTCTAGCTAACTTTACTCATTAAACATCTTAAAACATTTTCTCCCACTGTAGGAGAAGAGCAAGTTCGAGACCATCTAAAGAACCATGGGACCTGACAAGATCTATCTGTGCCTCCTGAGGGAATTGGTGGATGAAGTTGCAAAGTCACTTTCCATCATATTGGAAAAGTTGTGGCAGTCCAGTGAAGTTTCCACTGACTGGAAAAGGGGAAACATAACTGCGGGAGGATTCATGGACAGACACACTGGAATCAATTTGATTTAATGGCTGACAATTTAATCTGCGCGCCAAGCTTTCTTATATAGCCTCTTGTTGTGTACACGTGACCAAAACCACTCTTGTCATTGGTCAATTCTCATAAGGCCTGCCACGATCTAAACAGTGATTGGGTTCCTAGCACGCACATGCGCAGTCATGACTCCGCCTCACTTCCTCCTTTGGCACATCCGGAAGTTGTTTACTTCGCTGCTCACTTCTTCAGTTGGTATCCATGGCAACGGCCTTGAAGGGGCCCAGGTGTTTACAGTAAAGGCTGGATGGCTCACATTCCACTGCTCAGTCTCACAATGAGGCCCTCAAATTATTATTATTGGAAGCACAGACATACCAAACTCAGAGGATCCAATAATAATAGAGTGGGGGTTCTCAGCCAGTGCCTTATCATATCACTTTTGGCAACGAGGACCTGAAGGGAGTACTTGACCAATTGCCTTTTACTCTCAGTCATTCAAGGATTCAGAAAAGTGATATTCCATTCTGGAGAAGGGGTTGTTAATACTGTGTACAGCACTGAAAGAAGTCAGTACGATTATTAAAAAACAAAAGGTAATCCTTCGAGGCCCTTTCAAGGTAGTTTATCAAGTACTGTCTGGAAAGGCTCCTCCAGAAGGAATAACCCAAAAAAGCACAATCAGGAAATGGTATAGCCAAATTGAATACTATTCTGGAATTTTCAAGCTTGAAGAAGGCCCAGATATACAACTAAAAATTCAGGAACAAATTGAATCTACAGATGAAAAGGATTTAATAATTAAAACTCCCAGACCTATCAAAGAAGCCCCAGAATATAAAAGTGATATGGTTAATGCTTGGTTTACAGATGCTCCGTCCTGGAGAGAAGGAAAAACGTGGTTGTTCAAATCTGCTGCAGTTAAAACTTCCACAGGCGAACAAATAATAAACCAAGATAAGGGCAGCGCCCAGGTGGGAGAATAGGACGCTGTCCTCAATGTTTTTCTAAAAGAAAAAGCTTCCAAGGACACTGTGTACATTTACACAGTTTCCTTTGCAGTCTTCAAAGGCTGCGTGGAGTGGATTACTTTCTGGGAACAGAATAACTGGGAAATTAACAGGGTGCCTGTCTGGCATAAAGAGAAATGTCAGCAAATACTGAATATTGCTAAAGAGAACCCTGATTTTCATGTAGGATGGATACCTTCTCACCAGACTAATTTAAAGGATGAAACTAGTAAGTGGAACAACTATGTTGATGAGCTAGCTAGAACTGATGTGAAAGAAATCCGATCAGCTACCACAAAAGGAACAAATCAGGAATGGAAAAGATTGCTTGAACGGCTCCACTGTAAAAGAGGTCATTCAGGAATCTTTGACTTATACAAAGAGGCACAAGCTCGAGAGTGGCCTGTCACCCGTGAGCAGTGCAAGACAGTAATTTTTTCATGTGATCTTTGCAAAATCAGACTTGGGGAACATCCCCTAAGAACTGACAATCTGCATATTAGGGAAGGAAAACCCTTGTGGTCCACATGGCAGGTGGACTACATTGGTCCCTTCTGAAGATGAGGAAAGATCAGTCCAGCAGTGATCAATCCTCTGTGAGAGGCGACCGCCGCGCGTGCACTCAGTCTGTATTGAAGACCCCTCCATGTTGGTGGGGGAAGTCGCAGAAGCATCCTGGCAGCTGATAGCCTCTGTGACAACATCGGCTCATGACACCCCCCTCATTCTCCTTAAAGGGAAAAGAGAAGAAATAAGGGAGAGAGACTCTTATGGGTTGGAAACTAAACTATGCAGCTTTAATGAGACAGCAGTGATGAAAAGGAAAAGTAATTAAATATATACAAATGTATACAAATATACACAAAAGCACTATCGCGCTCTCCCCCCACCTCCCAATAACACCCACGTCACCACCAAGGCTGCAGGGCAGGCCCTGGAATTATCCCGGACTCATCTCCTGGAGTCAGCAGCAGAGAAGAGCCAGGATGCAGGAATGCAGGGATAGGGATCAAAGACAGATAAACAGATGGAGTCCCTCCAAGATGCCAGCCATGGAGAGAGAGAGTTGAGCCTTGTGATCTGTCCTGGTTTGAGCCAGGATGAAGCTACTTTTCCTTTTAGTGATTATTTTTTTCCGGTAAGTTTTCTTTTAACTAGCACAGTTGTGGGAAACGGTTCTTCTTCTTCCCCAGCTAAGACTGATAACAAGCGCTGGAAGGTTTTTCTAATTGCTGGGACTCCAAGGTCACTGTGGCCTCAATCAACCATATAATGACAAGCCTAGTGATCCTACGGTTTATGATACTGATCTTTATGGGGGCACCATATGTGTACAGTTACAGTAGAAATCCTAAAATGAACGGAATGGTCCATGTTGGTAATGGCAGTAGCAGGTTCAATTTTACCTCTCCATTTTCTCTCAAGCTGAATCTCCCAGCATCTGAATAGCATTGTTGCAGTAGGGATGCTTCTGCTGAATGTTTATAACGTATTGTGGATGCGTAGGGTGAGGTGTTGCTCCACTCACTGCCGATCCCCCACAGGCAATGCTGCTGCCACTGTTGCTTCTGCCATCGCCACTGCTGCTGAGACCACCACTGGTACTACTACAAAAACAGCTGCTTCTACACATGCTGCTACAAAAACAACTGCTTCAGGTGGATTACATCAGTCCCTTCCAAAGATCAGGAAACAAACAATCCATCATTGTGATTGTGGAAGTGGTATCAGGGTTAACCTGTGCTGAAGCTGTTTCTAAGGCAAATGGGGAAAACACAGTTTGCTTTTTAGAAAAGGTATTTGGGGTTCTGCCTAAACCCACAAATATTCAATGTGACAAGGAAACTCACTTCACCTCACATCTTGTACAACAATGGGCTAAAAGGAAAGGTCCCTTCATGTCCCATACTACCCACAAGCTAATTGGATAGTAGAGCGCACTAATGGGTTAATTAAAAGCCTAATTCACCCACGGGACTCAAAATGGGATGAGAGATTGTGGTATGCAGTCACTACTATAAACAATAGGTGGGGGGTGAACGGGTGCCCTCGCTTAAATGCCTTCTTCCCTGAATTACCTTGTCAAGATCACAGAAAAAATAAAAGATCTTTTAAAAAATCCAAAACTCCTCTCCAGCCAGGACAAACTGTTCTGGCAAACTTGCCAAATACTGGTAAGGTAAAGCTTACCTTACAAACACCAGTGAATTCAAATACATACTTGAGAGAGATAGCTGTGAGAGAAGTTATCTATGATCAAGATGGACTTACAAATCCTGATGATGTTGAGTGTGACACACCAATGTTCCGGAGATTTGCTCAGGCTGTGCCAGCAGCACATGCCCATATATTCTCCTTCATGGGATGCTTTAATGAAGGCGCAAGACCAACTGTGCGTGAGGTGGCTTTCAAAGCACGACAGTATGGAGACATCACCTCTGATTCCCTTTACTTCCAAACCTCAGCCATTGAAAATGTGACTGACAGAAAGAATAGGATGCCAAATGGATGGGGAAGTAAACCCCAGATTCTCCCTAGAGACGACGGGCCACGTGTTGCAGCAATTAATAAGAGACGTCCAACTACGAGACAGCAGCGAGGAAGACAGGACTCACTGCGACGCCACCTGTGGTCTCTCTTGAAAAATCATTTTAAAGAGGACATGAGAGTCTGGGACAAGAAACCCACTGATGTTCTCCAGTTACGTGTACAAGATCTTCTAAACAGAACAAAGCCAGGAGATGGTTCTTCCAAGAAGAAGGTTGCACCAGTCTCCACCCAGGATGGTTCATTGAGTTCTAATGCTCAGCCTTAGAGATGCCCTGCCTCCGGCCAGGAGGAGGAAAGGGATAACCGAGTTTATTGGACTGTGTGGGTTAGATGGCCTGGCACATCAGAACCACAAAGATATAGAGCTTTGGTGGACACGGGTGCACAGTGCACAATGGTGCCGTCAAATCATGAGGGAACAGACTCCGTCACTATCTCTGGAGTGACAGGAGGCTTTCAACAGCTGACTGTTGTGGAGGCTGATGTGAGCCTTACTGGTGAGGAGTGGCAGATGCACCCTATAGTGACTGGCCCAGATGCTCCGTGCATCCTTGGCATAGATTATCTTAAGAAAGGATACTTCCGTGACCCGAAAGAGTACCGATGGGCCTTTGGTATAGCGGCTGTAGAGACTGAGGATACTGAACAGCTGCGTACTTTGTCTGGCCTATCAGATGACCCTTCTGTAGTGGGGTTGCTGAAGGTTGAGGATCAACAGGTGCCAGTTGCTACTTCAACGGTGCATAGATGGCAGTATCGCACCAACAAAGGTTCGGTGGTCCCCATTCATAAGCTGATCCAGCAATTGGAAAGCCAAGGTGTGATTAGCAGGACTCATTCACCCTTCAACAGTCCCATCTGGCCAGTGCGAAAGCCTGATGGCGAGTGGAGGCTGACAGTGGACTATCGTGGCCTGAATGAAGTGACACCACCGCTCAGTGCTGCTGTACCAGACATGCTAGAACTTCAGTATGAGCTGGAGTCAAAAGCAGCTAGGTGGTATGCCACTATTGACATTGCTCATGCATTCTTCTCTATTCCTATAGTACCAGAGTGCAGGCCACAGTTTGCTTTCACCTGGAGGGGAGTCCAGTACACCTGGAATCGACTGCCCCAGGGGTGGAAACACAGCTCAGCCATTTGCCATGGACTGATCCACACTGCACTGGAGAAGGGTGGAGCTCCAGAACACCTACAGTACATTGATGACATCATTGTGTGGGGTGACACACCAGAAGAAGTTTTTGAGAAAGGTAAAAAGATCATCAAATTCTTCTGGATGCTGGTTTTGCTGTGAAAAGAAGTAAGGTCAAGGGACCTTCACGAGAGATCCAATTCCTGGGAATCAAGTGGCAAGATGGTCGTCGCCAGATCCCAATGGATGTGATTAACAAAGTAACAGCTATGGCCCCACCTTCAACTAAAAAGGACACTCAAACCTTTTTAGGGACTGTTGGTTTCTGGAGAATGCATATTCCATGTTACAGTGAAATTGTGAAACCCCTCTATGAGGTGACCAGAAAGAAGAATGATTTTAAATGGGGTCCTGACCAACAGAAAGCTTTTGAGCAGATTAAAAAAGAGATTCTGCAGGTAATGGCCCTTGGTCCAGTTCGAACGGGGCCAGACATCAAGAACGTGCTTTATACTGCAGCTGGACACAATGGTCCCAATTGGAGCCTCTGGCAGAAAGCACCAGGAGAGACTTGAGGTCGTCCCTTGGGATTCTGGAGCCGGAGCTACAGAGGTTCCGAGGCCAACTACACCACAACTGAGAAGGAGATACTTGCAGCATACGAAGGAGTTAAAGCTGCTTCAGAAGTGATCGGCACTGAAGCGCAGCTTCTCCTGGTGCCCAGATTACCAGTGCTAAGATTCATGTTCCAGAATAACATCTCTCCTATTCATCATGCCACCGATGTGACTTGGAGTAAATGGACTGCTTTAATCACCCAGCGAGCTCGAATAGGGAAACCTAATCATCCAGGTATTGTGGAAGCAATTACAAACTGGCCAGAAGGCACCCACTTTGGAATGCCACCACAAGAAGTGCTGAGACGAGCTCAAGAAGCTCCACCATATGATCATCTACCAGAGACTGAGAAACAGTTTGCCCTTTTCACCGATGGCTCCTGTCGTCTTGTAGGGAACCGCCGGAAGTGGAAAGCTGCCGTGTGGAGTCCTACACGACTGGTTGCTCAAGTAGCTGAAGGAGAAGCTGAATCAAGTCAGTTTGCAGGGGTCAAAGCCATCCAGCTGGCTTTGGACATTGCTGAGCGAGAGGGGTGGCCGAGACTCTGTCTTTACACTGACTCGTGCATGGCAGCAAATGCCTTGTGGGGTTGGCTAAAGCAGTGGCAGCAAAACAACTGGCAGCGAAAGGGTAAACCTATTTGGGTTGCTGACCTCTGGAAGGACATTGCAGCTCGAATAGAGAAATTGGTGGTAAAAGTACGTCATGTAGATGCACACGTACCTCTGAGTCGAGCCACTGAGGAACATCAACACAACCAACGAGCAGATGAGGCTGCTCAAGTGTTCCAAGTAGACTTAGACTGGGAACACAATGGTGAGCTGCTCGGGTGTTCCAAGTAGACTTAGACTGGGAACACAAGGGTGAGCTCTTTCTAGCTCGATGGGCCCATGATGCTTCAGGTCATCAGGGCAGAGACGCAACATAAAAATGGGCTCGTGATCGAGGGGTGGATCTAACCATGAGCACTATTGCGCAGGTGATCCGCGTCTGTGAAACGTGCTGCAATTAAACAGGCAAGACGACTGAAACCGTTGTGGTATGAGGGGAGGTGGTCGAAGTACAGGTTTGGGTAGGCTTGGCAAGTTGACTACATCACACTGCCTCAGAGCCGCCAGGGTAAGCGCTATGTGCTTACAATGGTGGAAACAAGTACAGGATGGTTGGAGGCATATCCTGTGCCTCGTGCCACAGCCAGGAATACTATCTTAGGTCTTGAAAGGAAAATTCTGTGGAGACATGGTACTCCGGAGAAAATTGAATCAGATAATGGGACCCATTTCAAAAATAGTCTGGTTACTGATTGGGCTAAAGAGCGTGGTATTGAGTGGATATACCATATCCCATACTATGCACAGGCCTCAGGGAAGATTGAAAGGTATAATGGTCTGTTGAAAGCTACCCTAAAGGCAATGGGGGGTGGAACTTTCAAAAATTGGGATAAAAATTTGGCAAAGGCCACCTGGTTAGTTAATACCAGAGGATCTATCAATCGGGCTGGGGCTGCTCAATCAGACCTTTTGCATACTACAGATGGGGATAAAGTCCCTGTGGTATGTGAAAGAAACTTGTTGGGTAAAAGTGTCTGGGTCTATCCTGCTTCAGGCAAAGGTAAACCTGTCCGGGGTATTGCTTTTGCTCAGGGACCTGGACATACTTGGTGTGTGATGATGGAGGATGGTGAGGTACAATATGTACCTCAGGGTAATTTGTAGTTGGGAGAGAACTCTTGATTTAGCAACTGGTAAGGTATAGAGCCTGTACGTAATGTATGGTATGGAATAAGGGGTGGAATGTCCTGGTTTGAGCCAGGATGAAGCCAGTTTTTCTTTTGCTGATTCTTTTTTTTTCATTTCAGTGAGCTTTCTTCAACTAGCAACTGCGTGTTCTGCTAGGTTGATAAGACACTGTAATGTTTTTGTAATTGCTGGGCCCTCAAGGTCGTGCCTTTGCTCTGCCGGCTCAGACACTACGGGGGGATTTGTGGCCCCCCCTAGTGGGAGGCTGGGTTAGACGAACAGCAAAAATGGCCAGAGATATTCCATCCCAGATATCTACGTAGGCTCGGGGGAAGGTCGGAGATGACAGAAGAAAACTTCCTTCCTTCCTGCTTCACTCTCTCTGCTTTGCTTCGCCTCTCTGTCTGCCTTCCTTCTTCTCTCTTTTTCTCTTTTGTTCGTGGCCGACATCTGGGAAAACATCATCTGCCCATCATCGTTGACCCATTGACCTCAAGCCCTCCTGACCCTCGTAACTCTCTGCCTTTTTCCAGGAGCAGCTTCGGGATTCCTCAGAATTGTCTCATCTGAGGGAAGTGCTGTGGGAGTTGCTGGGGGTGGGGGGAGGCGAGAGGCTTCTACCACACCTTTGTATAATCACTATATACATATATATATATATATACACTCTTATATCATGTATTAGTATTCTAAATAAAGCTGCACGGTTCAGTTTTCAATCTAGCCAAGTCTCTCTCTCTTTTTTTTTTTCTCTCTCTCCCTCCTTCCCTACCTGGGTGGGAGGGGGAGGGGATCGAGAGCATTGTTGTCCAACTGAGTCAAACGTTGACACTGTTCTTAATACATCCCAAGATACTATTGGCTCTCTTGGCCACAAGGGCACATTGCTCTCCCATGGATACCTTGTTGTCCACCAGGACTCCAAGGTCCTTCTGCATGGGGCTGCTTTCTAGCAGGTCAAGCCCTAATCTGTATCGGTGCATGGTGTTTTTTCTCCCCAGACGCAGGACTCCACACTTATTCTTGTTGAACCTCATTAGGTTCATCTTTGCCCAGCTCTCCAGCCTGTCCAGATCTCGTTGAATGGCTGCACAGCCTTCCGGTGTATCAGCTAATCCTCCCAGCTTCGTATCATCAGCAAACTTGCTGAGGATACATTCTATCCCCACATCCAGATCGTTGATGAGATGTTGAATAAGGCTGGGCCCTGTACTGAGCCCTGGGGAACACCACTAGTCACAGGTCTCCAACTGGACTCTGCACCATTGATCACAACCCTCTGGGCTCTATTGTTTAGCCAATTCTCAATCCATCTCTTCTGTCCGCTCTTCTATCTCACTTCCTGAGTTTAGCCACAAGGATGTTATGGGAGACACTGTCAAAAGCCTTACTGAAGTCGAAGAAGACAACATCCACTGTTCTCCCTGCATCTATCTATTCTGTCACACCATCATAGAAGGCTATCAGATTAGTCAGACATGATTTCCCCTTGGTGAATCCATGCTGGCTACTCCTGATAACCTTCTTTACTTCCATGTGCTTAGAGATGACCCCCAGAATGAGCTGCTCCATCACATTTCCAGGGATGGAGGTGAGGCTGATCCGTCTGTAGTTACTCAGGTCCAAATGAGAGTTACAGCTCTCATTTGCAAATACCCAGCAGGGACCTCCGGATCCTTATGTTTCTTCTGCGGATTGTTTGCAACTTGCAATTTCTAGGCAGGTTGAAAATGCTGAAACTGCTAAGGTGCTATTGTTTCAGTTGGCTTACGAAAATGCTAATGCTGACTGTCAGGCTGCATTAGCACTGATTCAGGTAAAAGTCACTAACACTATAGGTGTCCAAAAATGAATAACATCACCAGAGGACTGGGACAGTGATATTCTGGAGAGCTTAGATCTTGAGGAGGAGGATTACAAGGAGGACAAATGGCTTTCTCTGCCAGCTCCAGCCTCTTTCCGAATCCCAGATTTGGGACTGTAGTGACAGCCTTGCCTGATTTGTCTTGCTGAATCTGACGGGAAGGAGGAACCGGACCAGACTCCAGCGTGCACTGACCTGATGATTGGGGACTCCCTCAGTTCCTATCCCTTGTCAGGCAGTGAACAACACCAGATGCAATGCTTGAATTGATATATTGTGGCAATTACGGGTACTTAAGGGAAGAGAAACAGTATACACCTTGTACCCCCTGAAACACTGGGACAAATTTAGAGGGGATCCCCTAACAAAAGAAAAGATGAAACAATATTGTAATCGATGGTGGCCACCATATCAATTAGAAGATAGTAAAAAAATTGCCTGAAAAAGAGTTTTCAAAGTTAGAATAATCATGGGGAATTTCAATTGATATAACTGTGATGCTATTGTGTGCAAAGATTATACTGAATGAATGGAAAATAGCTTGTAAATATCACTCTTGTGTTATTGTGAGTATTTTTGTGCTTTAATGGTAAACCTTTGTATTGGGACATGATAACAGTGATGAGTAATGGTCCATGGTTGAAACAGATAAGGAAAGCAGAACTCTGGGAGGAATTCCTGGTCGAAACAGATAAGAGAAGAATTACGGTGAAGAAACAGAACATTGGGAGGCATCTGGCATTTGTACAAACCACAGATGTGGCTTGTACGTTTTGCAAGATCAGAACATGGACAGTGGTTGCACAGAAAGGGCAGCCAAAGGACAAAGGAGGTAGAAGAAGATAGATGAGTTAACACCTGAGGGGGCGTCATGGACCCCAGACCCCATTGGTTGCGCATGTGTGTTTGCCTTGTGTGATGTAAACTTGTGGGAGGCGACGGGAGAAATGCAAACGACCATGATGAGTGATCAGCAAGTCTCGTTTATTGACTCCAATCAGGCAGTATTTATACTCTCAATAATGAAGCTCATAGCATAGTGCAAAGCTAAGCTCACCATTGGCTAGCTATTAATGTTAACCACACCTTTGATTACATTATTGTAGTTAGTGTTCCCAGGCTAGCTTTCTCACTCTCATGTCCAAGTTTCCCTCTACCATATCTTGTTATTGTACAGCAGTTTTGTGCTCAAGGACATGCTGTCCTGGTTTCTTGCAAAACTCCCTTTTCTCAGCTCTTACAATTAACCAGCTGTATCATGTCTACGTGACCTTTCTCACGCAGCCAGTCTTCTGCAAGACTCTCCACATTTCCCGTTTTCTTTGTGGAGCATTCGATTAGCCTGAAAAGCTTGACTTAACATGCAATTAATCATTTTCTATAAGCAGCTTAGTATACATGGTAATATTAACAAGGCTAACAAAATCATTCCAACAGTAATTAAGGCATATTGTATGATTCCTCTTAGTCAAGGGCCTAAACCTAGACCTTTGAGCCAGCCGTCAAGGCCTAGACCTGTGTCTTGTTGTAAACGGTTGGTAAGCTGTTGGAGTTTTAACAACTGGGCATGGATTGACACCGAGTGATCAGAGAGGTTCATACAGCACATTCCTTCAAAGTCTTCACAGCCGTGTCCTTGCGCTAACAATAAAAAATCTATAGCTGCCCGATTTTGCAGCGTAGTGTGGCGCACCGAGTCTACATCTAACAACAATTGTGAAAGAGCGACAGAAGTTGCGTTTGTTTGTTTTGCTAGCCAACAGCCTATCCTGTTAAGCAACGCCAAGGCTTTAGCACTTGCTACACCAGGGGCAAGAAATGATGCTGCGAATATTTCCTCAGGAGACCAGAATCCCACATTATCATCACATTTGCTGTCAAAGGCATGTGTCATTCCCATGACACGGTGGTGCTTTCTATAAGTTTGCAATATCATTGAGGTGTTAGGGGTAAGCAAAGTAAGGCGTCCTAATGTACAGGGACTGCCTACTAATTTTGATGGGACACTGGGCCAGGCCCTATCTCCACAAATAAGGAATATCCCTGGTGGCAGTTGTATGGGAGTGTTAGAAGAATGGGATATATTTGGGCTGGTATAATTACACCAGACAGAAGCATTTCTATACACAGGGAGAGAAGAGTTCACATTCACTATATTGTCAGCTCGATCCTTACTTGACCAATTAAAAAATACACACCAATCAGCCTGAATTGATCCCAACAGTTCTAGTTCCTGAGGCTCTAAAAAAGCTAATGAAAAGCGGGGCTCTATCATGTCCCAAAAATCTGCATAAGAATTATTCTTCACACAAAAGGGGATGGGATCCTGAGGACATGGAAAGTCATCTAAAGGCACGCCTACTAAACATGTAGAAAAAGGGTTACCTGGCGAGGACAAAGATAGGCATATTGCCTCTTGACCTGTTTTTTTGGCTAGAGTGACCCATATGTTTTCTTTTGGTTGAGCTGGGACCCATACGGCAACTCCCGAAACAACAAGAACACCTATAATTGTTAAAACAAAAGTCCTCATTGTCTTCTTGTCTATGGTTACCAGCAAGGTGGGGGATCGCCTGGCCAGGGTCAACCCACCCACTCCGGTGACCGTTGACATTGATGCTTGTAGTGGCCAATGTTGGGGCCAACATTCTGGGGCAATGATGCTGGAATCTGCACCAGTGTCCAATAGTCCTTGGAGGGTTTTCTTTTCTCCTTGAAACTCCAGTTGTATGATGCGCTTCGGCCTGTCGGTTAGATCTAGGGTTAACAATGTCAACCCTCCAGTAGAGCCAAACCCTCGCGCTCCCCTTTCTGACGCTTGTGGTGGCGCTAGAGGTTTTGTCATTTGTGGAAGTGGAATTAGCTGAGCCACCCTTTGGCCCTGTTGTATCCGTAACGGTGGAAAAGGGGTGTATACCATCATTTGTATTTCTCCAGTATAATCAGCATCAATTACTCCAGGCAATACAAACAGTCCCATCATTGATGCTGAAGAACGCCCTAAAAGCAAAGCACCCATAGCTTGTCCTTGGATTATGATAGGTCCTTGTATCCCTGTTGGCACTTTCTCGGGTCGAGTGGTCATCAGTGAGACGGTTACTGCAGCTGCCAGGTCCAGGCCGAGGCTTCCGGCGGTGGCGGGCCGTAGGAGGGTACCGGTGCTTGTTGCTGGGCAGCAGCTATTTGTGTCTGAGCTCGGCTGCTGTTGGCCGTGTTCGCGCTGCCCTTGTAGTTTCCCGGACGGCGTCGGCAAGGGCCTGTGTTGTGGGAATCGACGCGGCACTTCTGACACCACAGGCTGGTGGCTTGACAATCCCGGCGTATGTGACCCATTCCTCCACAGCGATAACACCGTAGTCGGCCGCTAGATGGAGCCTTTACACCAGTTATCGCAGAGGCTTGTAAGGGTGCAAGAGCAGCTAACACCTGAGTCTGCGCTGCCTCAGCTTGTTTGTGTAATCCTGCCCCTAGTTCTTTGATTGCCTCTACTAGCATGGCTTGGGGACCTGTGGGTACACTGGAAAGGCGCTCAAGGGCTTGTTCAATGGTCCACTCCCACCCTAAGGTGCTCAATATACTTTTTGTTGCTGCATTACTGTTTTGGATAGCACACTGCTTTAACATTGCACCTTTCATATAGTCAGGGACCCCAGCTCGTTCAATGGCACTAGTAACTTTATCTATAAAATTGCCAAAAGCCTCATCTTTTCCCTGTTTGATTCCCATGTAGGATGGAATTCCCCCTGGCTCCTTCACTAGATCCATGGCCTCCCGGGCTAGCCTCATAGCTTCCCTACACTTATCAGGGCCAAGTAATGCTTGTGCCTCAGTCTGCAGAAATGCACCTAAGCCCATCAGCTCGGCTAAGGTGACGCCTTGTAAGGGGTCTCCCGGTGGCCGTTGCACTTGGGTGCATTGCTGGCATAATGCCTGCCAATGGGCACTGTCAACGTTTGACCCAGTTGGACAACAATGCTCTCGATCCCCTCCCCCTCCTACCCAGGTAGGGAAGGAGAGAGAGAAAAAAAAAGAGACTTGTCTAGATTGAAAACTGAACCGTGCAACTTTATTTAGAATATTAATACGTGATGTTAGAGTGTGTATATATATATAGTGATTATACAAAAGTGTGGCAGAAGCCTCTCACCTCCCCCCACCCCCAGCAACTCCCACAGCACTTCCCTCAGATGAGACAATTCCAAGGAATCCCGAAGCTGCTCCTGGAGAAAGGCAGAGAGTTACGAGGGTCAGGAGGGCTTGAGGTCGATGGTTCGACGATGATGGGCAGATGGTGTTTTCCCAGACGCCGGCCACGAACAAAAGAAAGAGAAAAAGAGAGAAGAAGGAAGGCAGATAGACAGGCAAGGCGAAGCAGCGAGAGAGTGAAGCAGGAAGGAAGGAAGTTGTCTTCTGTCATCTCCGACCTTCCCCCGAGCCTACATAGATATATGGAATGGAATATCTCTGGCCAGTTTTGTTGTTCGTCTAACCCAGCCTCCCACGGGGGGGACCACAGATCCCCCCGTAGTGTCTGAGCCGGCAGAGCAAAGGCACGACCTTGAGGGCCCAGCAATTACAAAAACATTACAGTGTCTTATCAACCTAGCAGAACACGCAGTTGCTAGTTGAAGAAAGCTCACTGAAATGAAAAAAAAAGAATCAGCAAAAGAAAAACTGGCTTCATCCTGGCTCAAACCAGGACAAACAGTGTGGCCAGCAGGTCAAGGGAGGTTCTCCTCCTCCTCTACTCTGCCCTCGTAAGACCACATCTGGAGTATTGTGTTCAGTTCTGGGCTCCCCAGTTCAAGAGGCATAGGGATATACTGGAAAGAGTCCAACGGAGAGCTACAAGAATGATTAGGGGACCGGAACCTCTGTCATACGAGGAAAGGCTAAGAGACCTGGGGCTGTTTAGTCTGGAGAAGAGAAGACTGACAGGGGGCCTTATTAATATCTACAAATATCTGAAAGGTGGATGTCAAGAATGGGTCAATCTCTTTTCAGTGGTGTCCTGTGATAGAATGAGGGGAAACAGCACCAAGTTACAACACAGGAAATCCCACCTCAATGTGGAAGAAGAATTTCTTTACTGTGAGGGTGACAGAGCACTTGAACAGGTTGCTCAGAGAGACTTTCAAGACCCGTCTGGACGCTTTCCTGTGTGATCTGCCCTAGGTGTTCCTGCTGCAGGAGGGGGGTTGGACTTGATGATCTTCAGAGGTCCCTTCTGAAACAAAAATTTCAGAGCTTCCAAACCCCCTTGCTTTCTAACACTCCTCACCGCAGTGGGAGGCTGGGTGCAGCTGGGTAAGGATTCCGAGATCAAGACCCAATAACAACAAACAAGCTGTTATTGAGCAGGCATTCTTTATTGCAGCGCTGAGCAGCACTGGGGATTCTCCACCATGAGTGCTCCAACGAGTCAGTGAAACACCCCGACTAATATACACCAAAAACATGCATATTCAGTTTTATGTCAATGAGTTCCCAGAATTCTTTTACACAGTCATTTCATTTCCTGGAATTGGCTATCTTTGTAATTATGCGTGCTCGAGGGTCTCCTGTGGGGGTCTTTGTTGATTCTAGTCCTTTGTCGTCTTTGTCCTGGTCTCTCGCCCTGGTCCTGTCTCCAGTCTCCCGCTGGTAGATTGCCCAGGTGGGTCAGAGTCCACAGTAAGTGTTGTCTGTAGGCGCCACAGGGTCTTAGAAGACTTGATGTTATCACAACCTACAGGATGCTTGGCATAGTTGACTGATAGTTTCACAAAGCACCTTGTTTTAAAAGCAACCCTCTTAGTATAGCAAATTCATTATTTTAGTAAACTTTTATTAGGCTATATTTCTATTGAATTTACTAACGAATATCCTATGATGTATCACTTGCAAGAATGAGTGGCCTAAACAAGTAGGCACACCTGATAGTAAGGTGAATAACTGTTTATATTCCCTATTCCCGACACAAAGTTCCTTCCCCTGTTTCCCCACTGGCTGGGTAGTTCAGGGTTTACAGCCTATCTGACACTTCTAATTATCCTATAAGTTTCCCGACCCTGTTTACACATTCCATTCTAGCAGTTTACTTTTTACCTTTTACGGTAAAATTTTGACCTTTCTTGCCCCCTTGGCTGTCTTCCCAATTAACAAAATGTTTTTCCACACAACCGATAAACATTAACCCAATAACTATAATAACCAGAATTACTACAAACTCTACTTCATCAGTTAGCATTGATCAATTCTAGTGCTTCTTCAGTTTCAGGCAAAAGGGGTTTTCAGATGGGTAGGGCTGACACTGTTCTTTCTCAGGTGGAACCTCTACTGGTCCTTTGAGTTGGGTATAATGAGTCCACCCTTTCTCAGCTGTCCAGACGGCAGTCTCTGTAGTCAACAGAACTTGGTCCTTCTCAGGTTGGTTGGAGTTTGGCTTCTTTCCAGGATTTAACCAGGACCCAGTCTTCAGGCTGAAATCAATGCACTGCAAATTCCAAGGCTGGAGTCTGCGCCAGGAGCCCTTGGTGCCTAAGGAAGGACAAAGAAGACGACAACCCGAGTATATAGTTCTTCAGAAAAACATCTTTAGTTTTGAACTGTGGAAGTCCATCACCTTTGCCTAAATATGGCAGTCCAAACAGCATTTCATAAGGTGACACCCCCATGTCTTTGTGAGGAGCAGTCCTGATTCTCAGCAAAGGCAATTTAGTTTCCAGCATTGACTTTGACAACTGTTTTTTAAGGTCTGATTCATTATTTCTACCTTTCCAGAAGAAGGAGGGTACCAAGGGGTATGGAAATCCCAAGAAATACCCAGGCTGTTCATTAAGTCCTGCAACACTTTGGAGGTAAAGTGGCTTCCCTGATCTGAATCAATGTTTTCCACTATCCCATATCTGGGAATGATCTGTTCCAGGATTACCCTTGCCACTGTTGCTGCAGTAGCCGTATTGAGGGGAAATGCTTCTACCCACCCTGTTAGATGATCTGCTAGACCCAGTAAATATTTAGCTCAGCCCATCTTTGGTAATTCAGTAAAATCAACTTGAATACTCTGAAAAGGTCTTAAAGCTGGAACTTGCCCCCCCCATAGATTGCCTTTTTAGCACCTTTTTCTTGATCTTTCTACAAACCATACATCCTTCACAAATTTGCTTAGCTATTGTATAAATTCCAATGCACCCATATTTTCGTAGCACCAGGTCACACATGGCTTGTGTTCCCCAATGGCTACCTTGATGCAGAACAGCTAATATTTCCCTCATGGTCTGTTTGTTTAACAATTCTCTACCATCTGGGAGTAACCATTTTCCATTCTGTTCTGTTGCCCCCAGTTTCCACCAAGAAGATTACCTCTTCTTCCTGGGGTCCCACCTTTATATTTATCAAGGGCTCTGGGTGGAACTGAGAGAACCCCTGACCCCATCACTCCTGAGTTTCAAGATCCATCATTGACATCACCCTCCCTTCTCTCTTCAAATCTGGGCACTGCTTTTTAAAATGCCCCAGCTTGCCACAGTTATAACATCCAGCTGAAGGGAGGTTACCAGACAATCCTTGCCCTGATAATCTCCTACTTTGTTCTGCACTTCTCGCTTTCATTCTCTTTTCTCCCTTCCCTTGGCTCTGTTTCCACTCTCTCTCTCTCTCTCTTGCACTATGTCTCTTCCTCCCGATTCACATACACTCTCTGTGCTTCTCTCAATAACTCCTCGAGCGGTTTCTCACTCCAACCTTCTACTTTCTATACCTTCTTTTGAATGTCTGGCCATGCCTTAGTAACAAAATGCACTTTTAACAAACCCTGGGCCACTAGATCCTCAGGGTTCAACCCCAAATATTTCCTCATCTGATCCCGTAACCTTTGTAAAAAATCTGATGGGGACTCATCCTTCCCTTGCTGGAGTTCAAATGCCTTAATAAAATTTTGAGATCTCGGGGCAGCCTCTTTAATTCCCTGTATTATTAGTTCCCTCAGGTCTTTCATATTATTCTGGTGTACAGGGTTATTATTATCCCAATTGGGATCCACATTGGGGAATTTCTGCTCTGCTGGAACTACCCCTTGCCCAGGGGGGTTCCTCCTTTCCCATTCTTGCAGAGCCGCCCGTCTAATCATTCCCCATTCTTCTCCACTAAACAGAATATTCATGATGGACATTAATTCTGCTCAGGAATAATAATTAGGACCCCAAAATTGATCCAATTGTTTGGATAAGCCGACAGGGTCCTCAATCAATGATTTAATTTCCTTTTTAAAGTTCTGCCCCTCAGTGCTTGTCAGCAGGACACTGACATATCCCACCTGTCCGGGGCCAAGAGGTACTTCCCGGAGAGGAAACATAACTTCCACCGAGCCTGCCCGTCGGTGGTTGCCCCCTTGTATGGGAAAACTCTTCAAATCTCTTTTACATTGTTCCAATTCTCTTCTCAAGTTTGGAAAATTTGTCAAAGGGGAAGCACTCGCAGCACTTGCAGCTTCCTTGTAAGTGCTGTCACAGTGCTCAGGGTCCTGTAAAGGGGGAGAGGAATTCACAGGAGTGTGTGAAGTAGGGGGATGATTTACAACACTCTCCCGGGGCTCAGGGTTGTGAGGAGGTGGAGGAGGGTTAACAGGACCATCCTGGGGATCGGGGTTTTGTGCAGGGTTGTAAGGAGGAGGTAAACATTTTAAAGGGTCCCAGGGTTGAGACTCCTCTTGATCTTCCCCATTATCTGCTTTCATTGCAAATATACGCTCTGTAATACATGAAGGGGGTCTTGAAGTGGGTCTCATCCAGCACAGAGCATACTCACACTCCTCCAAAGAAAAAGGAATTTTTGCATTCACATAGAAATTCAAATCCTGGCACAGCCAGCTATTATCCGACCCATACTTCGGCCAAAATACGTGCCGCCCCAGTATGGGTTCCCGTGTCCAGATAAACACACAATAGTTTATCATCTTCTTCTTATCCTTCCCTTTAGTACCTGACATGTCTTCCCAGTACTTCAGCATCTTCCCTAAAGGACTGTCTGGAGGAATTGCTCCTGAGGATATTTCCTTATCCTCCCTAGGCCTAGCGCTTTTATTTCCCATTCCCGAGACTCTCCTTGCACTCTTTTGCTCTCGCTTCGTCCTTCTCCGGCTGTTTTCCTTGCAGAAGAACAGAACCACGAAGTTGGACTCCGCACTTGCTTCGTACCAATGTACGTCTCACTCACTCACACACACGAGTCTCAAACCACCAGGGTGATACTTAACAGTCAGTTTTCTCACCCTGGCCCCGACCCCCAAGGCAATACTTAACGGTCAATTTTCTCTCCTTGGTCCGTGCACGGAGTTTGCCTGGTCAATATCAGTGCACCTACTTTCCTTTATCCTTTATTCCCCCCTCTGTGGTTTGTGGAATCTGTTTATAACCGGTCTCGGGTCTTGGTCGGTCTCCCTGGAGCCAGCGCCGCCGATCCACGGAACCGTTGAACTCAATGGGGTGCACCTTTCCGTTCTTCGGAGACAACTCCCTGGATGACGACTTCAGATCCCGGACGAGCCCCCAAATTTGTGAGAAACGTCTGTCGTGCCAATGAACAGGCCCACACAGATCCTTCAGCGAAGCACAGTTTATTTACATTCTTGCAAGAATGGGTGACCTAAACAAGTAGGCACACCCATAGTAAGGTGAATAACGGTTTATATTCCCTATTCCTGACGCAAAGTTCCCTCCCCTGTTTCCCCACTGGCTGGGTAGTTCAGGGTTTACAGCCTATCTGACGCTTCTAATTATCCTATAAGTTTCCCACCCCTGTTTACACATTCCATTCTAGCAGTTTACTTTTTACCTTTTAACGTAAAATTTTGACCTTTCTTGCCCCCTTGGCTGTCTTCCCAATTAACGAAATGATCTGTACCTACTGGTGTCATCCTGCCCCGAGGAGCAAGATAGAAGTGGCTTTGTTTGGCCTTTTCTTGGCCATAAATCCTGCTCCATGTTCAGATCCCCCAGATGGAGCCCAATTAAGTCCCTCAGTTTCTTGGACTGTAAACCGCTCCAGGTGTCATTGGAATGTGCAGATATCTCACTTCTCTTAAACAAACACTAGGGTATATAAAAAAAAAACAACCCAACAATATGCTTCTAACACTAGGATGCAAAAACAACACTACATTTCATTTCTAACACTTCCAAACAATTTAAGTGTCTCCAACTTCCATAAATATAAATGGCCAAATAGAGCAGATGCTTTTTGGAGCTGCAACACAAACTCAGCTCTTTTTTTTAACAAGCAGAAAGCCCAAAATAAAAAATTACTCTTGTATCTATGCTCTCACTGTAAGAAAACTTGAGTAAGAGATAGCAAATCCTTAGAGCACTGACTTGGGAACAAGATCTACTAACATTAGAGAACTGAGAAAATCACAATCCTCAGCTATAAGTCCTCCCTGCTGCATGGACAACTGCTTGCTTTTGAAGCAAGCAAAGAGAAGTTTCAAGGTAAATTAACATAAGTTTTTGTTCACCTTGTAAATCGTGTTATAAGCTGTAGCTGGTGGCCAGCTGCTTCAGTATAGCCACTGAGGCAGCTAATATTGACAAATTTATTTGTTAAAGAAAGGGAGGTTCCTTGAAGCAGCAGCAGAGAATCAGAGCAGAGGGGAAAGCAACACCGAGGACAGGGTAAAGGAGACTTGGGCTTGAGTTGTTTGTAAAACTGAAAGCAAAATAAAAATGTTAGTAATAAGAAGGCAAGAGTGGAAACATCTAAGGTTGGAAATTAGTACAAATTGTTCATGAGCACGAAAGAGGAATTCACCAAGCAACAGGGAAATGAGAAGAAACAGAGAAGACTAGAGACCAAAGTAGAGAGAAGAAAGTATAACAGCAAATTATTTGGAAGTACAGAAAGGTAGAGGGGAGAAAGCCAAAGGCTACTGCTCATCAGTATTTCTTTCCCTATTCTTTTCTGCAACAAGACTCAATGGGAGGAAACACATTCGGAGATTAACACAGGCAGTAGTTCTGACCATGCTTCTTCCCCATCCAAAGATACTCCCTTCCTACCCAAGAAGGCCACCTCTTACACACACCTGAAATAATATTTTATATTTGACACTTACAAAGCACTTGACAGAAATGAGATGCTAATTAGTTAATTTTTCAATAAATTTTTACTTCTCTGGATCTGAAAACCCCCTTCCATAAAGAAAATATAGATGGACACAATAGGGGAAACTACGATGTAACAGGCTTTGACTACACAAAGTACCTGAAGACCAGTTTAGGCAGAACTGAGGCTTTGTTCTTAAAGTTCTCTTTCCCAAAGTGGTGAAGACCAGAGCCTCAGGAAAAACTGGAAATTACTTTGAAAATTAAAAAAATTCCTTTAAGTGTTGCATGCATGTGATATACAGCAACCATTTGCAGCTCATAGCTTGAAAGGGTGCTTTATTTTGTTTCAATACAGATTCAGTCCAGTTCACAGAGAACACATTAGTTAAAACATTTCTTCACTTTGTAGGAGGAATGGGAACGAACACAAGCACTCAGGAAGAAGGGTACCTGAATCACAGCAGAACAAATCAGTCTCCCATGTTTAATCATTTTATTAGAACCTGAAATAGCAACTAAGGCAAGGATGTTTGCTAAATCAGTCCCTGTTAACCTACTAAACTTACCTTCATTGTTAGATATAAGGTCTGATAGAACTCATGAGGCTTCGGGTTTTTTAAAGTACAACATAGGACTCAAGACTCCAAAAGTTCATCTATTTCCCCTGCACATTCAGGCTTATGCTAGGTGGTCTAGCAAAAGATAGTGTCACGTTTCACAAACCCTTTGTTACTTGGATACATCCAATAAAAATTCTCCACATCACTGACAGAGGTTCTATCTTTAAGCGAAATAAAGCTGATAAATACTGTAGGTAGTTATCTCCTACATGGAAAAAAACACAAACAACCCAAAACCAAAACAACAAACCCTCTTACTGGAAGGGATTAAAGAAGGGTGACTCTTTTTTAAACCATGTTGGCTGTAAGAGTGAAAAAACCCCAATATCCTCCACAATGTAACATGAAACTAGCAGGAACATGAAAAATACTGACAGAATGAAGATGAGAGGACAGAAAAGGGAGTATGAAAAATATTTCCAGTCTGAAGCACATTTCAAGTAGTTTAGATTTTCAAAGCCATTTTATTGTGCACCCAACTTGCTCCTGAATACTGCACTATTTTTTCTGACTTTTCCACCTAATTACTTTTCTCTCCTCTCAGAGAGCAACAGAAAATGATAAAACAGTTCACAGGAGAGACAATGAAAGCAGCGAGTTATATACTATCAAGTCCAGAAAGTATTCTGTAAGCTATCAAATATAAGAGCAACACAGCAACTTTCATTTTTCCTCCACTTATAAGAAATAATGTTTTGAAAATGTTTAAAAGAAAATGTCCAAAGTTCACACCCAAGCTCCTCAAAGTTTTAAACACAACATCTTACAGCTGGGAGAACACTGTTTATACTTTTATTTGTAAACCAAATTTTGAAATACTTTACAATATACATTGAATTTATTTTTTCTAAAGAAACATAATTTAAGAATTGAAAGAACAGTGTGCCACTAAATGTTAAGGACCATATTTTAAAAACCTTTATTTAAAAAAGGTCATATAGGTATGATGAATTTAAGTCGTATTTTAACATAAGCATCTAAATTATTTAAAATTAAGTGCAAAATTGGAAGTCCAGTCACAGATGAGGCTGTAGAGTTGTGCTCAAGATAGAAGAGGTCTACCCAAGGCAGGTACAGCTGCATACTCATAATCTAATGCAGTCTGTCTCAGCCATGAATCCTGCAGATCTGAGTGGCACTGCTGATTAGGTCAGTTTGATCTACTCTCCCTTTCTAATAAGAATATTAACTAAAGCTTTCAGTTAAGCAATAAAACCTTTCTAATTAGCAACAAAAAAACCCCAACAAGTTACATGCTTGCTCGGTTTCAGGCACTTTATAATTATAGTTTATTTACTGTAGCTAAAAAGCTAGTATACAGATTAAGGGATCCCTTAAATTTCAACTCTACAGTTATATACCATCTAGTATTCTTGCTCTGAATATTAACCAAAAAAAGTTCCTAAACACCTGTAAGCCCCACTATAAATCTTAATTGTTATAAGGAAAAAAATATATAAATCAATACTTAATTTGTTCAATACATCATATTTACACTATAAAACAATGGGAAATAACAAGCAGTGACAAAGAGGAAATAAATTTTAAAAAGTCAAAGTTTTCTATTTTTTTTAAAATCAGCATAACTGTATATAACAATTAAAATATAACAGAACATCCCATTACAGAAATTTTAATAATCTGAACTGCAGTCATTACTTGCTAATAGTTTACATGCAACACCTGCTAGGACTGACTTTTTATTTTTAAAGTGTAAAATAGATTCCGAGGCTTAAGAGACAAACATTAATTTGTGTACAAACAAAATGTAAAATTGCACTCAAGAACTGTACTGGTCACAAGCCTCTTCCATACAGGAGGGGTGGGAAAAAAAAAAGGAGAAAATGTACAAATTATGATAGAAAGTGGTCTCTTTCTATATACTAATTATCAAAGGCAATGCATAGACTGAGAATACGTGGATGGCAAACTGTAGACAATGGAAACAAACAGCTTTCACATACATGGCTCTTTATAGGAGGCCTTTCCATCAAATGGCAATAGCTGATAGCAAATAAGGGGTATCAGGTGTACAACTAAGTAGATCTTGTAAAATACTAAGGTGGAGCAGTTGTTAATATACAATTTGAAGTATATATACAATATAATGGAATGTATCCCATCCCAAAACTGGTTTATTAAACAATTGGACCTTTCTATACTAGCCTTATGACTCAGCTATCGTTCTAATGAAAACATACATACACAAGAGACTTGAATGAAAAGTAAAATTTATGGGGCATTTTACAGGAACTATTGACAAAGCTGCTTAATGGCATTTCTGCTTTTAAAGTAATTTTGTTAGATATAATTGAAACAACATCTGTGTATAAAATATCCTGATGGATACTTCAACGTGGAGCTTTGGTAATTTTAAAAGGCCCTTTTTTATCTGTTATGAATTGTACTGCAGAAGTATTGATGCATGCACACATCTGTGTCAACTGAGATTAGTGATCCAACTGCAAGCACATTTCCTCAAAGTACTTTCTATGTTAAACCACTTCAATAACTGTAAAAAACAGATTAAACAAAACATTTCAGATAACTCAAACTGAATAGGAAATAGAATGTAAATATGGCAGTAAAACCTTTTTCTGTTGTTTTTAAACAAGAAGGTCTCTTGTACCAGAAGAATCCTGTATACAGATACACATAGAAGGAGGGAAGACACCACTTATAATTCCCATTAAACAAGAGCTGATTTGTCATGTGAGAAGGTACAAATTGCAGAAAACATGAATAGTCAATAGAGGAGAAACTACTGATTTACATTAAAGAAGAGAGAACACTTCAGTCTGAATGCATTTATTTTGTGAAAGCTGCAACAACGGCCCAAAGAACCTCATTTGTGTTGGCTTTCATACATTCAACCTCAGGGTCTAAATCCAGAAGCTGCCGCACTCTCTTTGTGGCTAAATCATACTGCTCATCCAAAAGGGGGGCAAAAGCATTCTCCAGAACATCTGAAGCATGGGCTAAATAAACAAGTGCCAGCAAGCGCTTGTCCATGCGGTGAGGGTCATTAATCCATTTGTCAATAACTGCTTCTTGAACCTTCTTGATGAGGCGCTGTTTGATATTGTTGTTGGTGAGAGGGTGTGTGGTCATGTCAAAAAGAAGGAAGTTCTGTTTCTCTGTTGTCAGTACACCTTTTTCCACTAGATTTTTAGCTAACCGTTCACGGACATTTCGCAATTGATAGTGCAACTTCAACGGGTTCCATGTTTCACCTAAAAAGTACAAGCAAAAAAGCCAAGAGTCAGGCAAAGTTTAAGATGTATTATTACAGTGATTCTCCTTCCCCCCATTGCAGAATGAGCTGTCAAATTCATATAGTTGACTATTAACCTAAAATATTTTGCTCATGTCAGCATTTCTCTGATCTCTGACCTACCCAGATATATGCATAGAGACAGACCACGAGAATCTTTTTGAGGAGTTTCAGTGTACATTTAAAGTTTGGACAAAATGCTAACTAAGCAGTGTCTTGCTTAGGGATATGACAAATAAGCATGCTTATACTGAAGGAAAAAAAACACACCAACACACCAACAAAATAAACAACCCCAAAAACACCCTCCCCCAAAACAAACCACCAAACAAAACACCACACACAGTCATGAAGAGAGTTAATAAAAACAAAAATAAGCATCCCCTCCAATCTTGTCCGTTTGTCTACTTACAGCCTTTTATCAATTCAGAAGCTGGAATAACTGTCATTGCCATTCTTTCTGCCACAGAGACAAGCTAATGCACATCTACCCTAAATGTCCTCCTCATTTCTCCATTTCTTCAGGTTTACATTCTTCTCTCTCTTCCTGCCCCCACCAGGTGAAACAGTAACATGCACTGTGTGAGTGTGGGTGTGTGCATTACACACGGGCACGTGTTGGACAAGGGCTTTGATGTTTCTATAAAAATTATTTCTAATTTTTTTTGTTAAGGCAGAACTGGGCACTTCAGAGTGTTTGAGTGTGTGCATTTGAGGAGGGAATTCTAAAAGCACAAAATCAGCATCAACAGCTGCTGAGAAAGCTAAAGTTCCTAAGCACTGAAAAATCCATCTTTGCTTAAAAGTTTACTTAACAAGTATTTATTGTAAACATTAAAATCCCTTTCTGATATAAAAGAGCCTATGCATTTAAGAGACAAGGGAAGAAAAAGTATAAAATATTTCTTACATAGATGGGGTTTTTCCCAGAAATGAGAGAATTTCTGTATCAGAAAGCTTTTTAAAAAATAATTGGCTAACTAATAATATTAATACACATATTACTTTAAGGTTTCTACCATTGTGATAGAAGGTAATGTGAGGAACAGCCTGTCTCCCCCACATAATACTATATAAAATGCCTTTTGAGCCAGCAGGCACTATGGGCAAAATGGCTGCTGCCCCTGCCTTCTTGCTGACTGTTCAAGGACATACACAAGGGCGAACCTGCCTATTTGATTGACAGATCCAAAGGTGGGAAAAAAGATACAAAGTTGCAAACTACACCTGGCAGTCCCTGCTCTGGCTCTGGACCCATGGATACAGAACTCCAATTGGCTAAGGCCTATATGCAAACAAGAGAATGCAATGCGACACCAACGTGGACAGTGGACCTTGGACATTCAGATCAATGAATGGCTACGTGACTGGTGCCAAAGGCAGGGCTTTGGGTTATTCGATCATGGGCTGCTATATGAGACACCTGGCCTGCTGGTGGCAGGTGGGATGCACCTGTCCCAGAGGGGGAAAAGGCTTTTGGGGCAGGAGTTAGCAGGGCTCATTGAGAGGGCTTTAAACTAGATGTGAAGGGGGAAGGGGAGATAACTGGGTCTGTTAGGGACAAGCCCAAGAGCAACATGCCAGGGCTTGAAGGATGGTGGACTAGGGAGGATTTTCAATCTGCTGTTTCATTGAAGGGAAAGGATAGATGTTTAAAGCCTGACCAGAAGGCCTCCTGCCTCCCAAGGGTCCCACCAGTGTGCTCTGCTCGCTTCCTGAAATGCCTGTACACCAATGCATGCAGCATGGGGAATAAACAGGAGGAGTTAGAGGTCTGTGTGCGGTCTAAAGGTTATGATCTGGTGGCAATTACAGAGACATGGTGGGACAGCTCACACGACTGGAATGTGGCCATGGATGGCTATGTCCTTTTTAGGAAAGATTGGTCGGTGAAGCGAGGTGGTGGAGTTGCTCTTTATGTGAGAGAGCAACTAGAATGTATTGAGTTTTGTACAGGGGCTGAAGAGGAGCAAGTTGAAAGTCTGTGGGTACGAATTAAGGGGAAGGCTGGCATGGGTGATACAGTTGTGAGGGTCTATTACAGACCTCCTGATCAGGACGAGGGAGTTGATGAGGCTTTCTACAGGCAGCTGAAAGCAGCCTCACAATTACAGTCCTTGGTCCTCATGGGAGATTTTAACTACCCCGATATCTGCTGGAAGACTTACACAGCCAGCCTTTCACAGTCTAGGAGGTTCCTCTAGTGCATTGACGATAACTTTTAATGCAAATGGTGGACAAGCCAACTAGGAGAGGAGCACTGCTGGATCTTGTGCTCACCAACAAGAAGGGTCAGGCTGAAGCAGTGATGGTCAATGGCAGCCTTGGCTGCAGTGATAATGAAATGGTGGAGTGCAGGATCCTGTGTGGGAGGAATATAATACCTAGCAAGACCACAACCCTGGACTTCCACAGGGCCAACTTTGGCCTCCTCAATCAATTGTTAAGTCTCATGGGAAAGGGTACTAGGTAGTAAAGGGGCTCAAGATAGTTGGTCAACATTCAAGGACCACTTCTCCCAAGCTCAGGATCAGAGCGCCCCAATGGGTAGGAAATCAAGTAAGGGAGCCAGGAGACCTGCATGGTTAAACAAGGAACTGCTGGGCAAACTCAAGTGGAAAAAGAGAATCTATGGATCATGGAAGGAGGGGCTGGCCACTTGGGAGGAATATAGGACAGTTGTCAGAGGATGTAGGGAGGCAATTAGGAAAGCTAAGGCCTCCTTGGAACTTAACCTTGCAAGTCAGGTCAAGGATAATAGAAAGGGCTTTTTCAAATACATAGCTGACAAAACTAATACCAGAGGCAATATAGGCCCACTGCCGAATGAGGTGGGTGCCCTGGTGACAGAGGATATAAAGAAGGCAGAGGTGCTGAATGCCTTCTTTGCCTCTGTCTTTACTCCTGCAGGCTTTCCCCATGAGCCCCAGTTTCATATAGCCCCAGAAGAAGTCAAGATAAAGGAGGAGTTTGCCTTGGTAGATGAGGATTGGGTTAGGGATCAGTTGAGTAATCTGGACATCCATAAATCGATGGGTCCGGATGGAATGCATCCAAGGGTGCTGAGGGAGCTGGCGGAGGTCATTGCTAGGCCACTCTCCATCATCTTCGGTAAGTCACGGGTAACAGGAGAGGTGCCTGAGGACTGGAGGATATCAAATGTCACTCCAGTCTACAAGAAGGGCAAGAAGGAGGACCCGGGTAACTATAGACTACTCAGCCTCACCTCCATCCCTGGAAAGGTGATGGAACAACTTGTCCTTGGCACTATCTCTAGGCATATCAAGGATATGGGGGTCATCAAGAGCAGTCAACATGGTTTTACCAAGGGTATGTCGTGTTTGACCAATCTTATAGCTTTCTATGAGGAAGTAACTAGGTGGATAGATGATGGTAGAGCAGTAGATGTGGTTTATCTTGATTTCAGTAAAGCATTTGACACCGTCTCCCACAGCATCCTTGTAGATAAGCTGATGAAGTATGGGCTTGATGATCAGGTAGTGAGGTGGATCAAGAACTGGTTGAAAGGAAGAAGTCAGAGAGTTGTAGTCAATGGGACAGAATCTAGTTGGAGGCCTGTGACTAGTGGAGTCCCTCAGGGGTTGGTACTGGGACCGGTGTTGTTCAATATCTTCATCAACAACCTGGATGAGGGTACAGAATGTACCCTCAGCAAGTTTGCTGATGACACCAAGCTGGGAGGAGTGACTGACACACCAGAAGGCTGTGCTGCCATTCAACGAGACCTAGACAGGCTGGAGAGTTGGGCGGGGAGAAACTTGATGAAATTGAACAGGGGCAAATGTAGAGTTTTGCATCTGGGGAAGAACAACCCCATGTACCAGTAGAGGTTGGGGGCTGACCTGCTAGAGAGCAGTGTAGGTGAAAGGGACCTGGGGGTCCTGGTGGACAGGAGGATGACCATGTGCCAGCAACGTGCCCTTGTGGCCAAGAAGACCAATGGCATCCTGGGGTGCATTAGAAAGGGTGTGGTTAGTCGGTCAAGAGAGGTTCTCCTCCCCCTCTATTCTGCATTGGTGAGGCCGCATCTGGAGTATTGTGTCCAGTTCTGGGCCCCACAGTTCAAGAAGGACAGGGAACTGCTCGAAAGAGTCCAGCGCAGAGCCACGAAGATGATTAAGGGAGTGGAACATCTCCCTTATGAGGAAAGGCTGAGGGATCTGGGTCTCTTTAGCTTGGAGAAAAGGAGACTGAGGGGTGACCTCATCCATGTTTACAAATATGTAAAGGGTGAGTGTCAGGACGATGGAGCCAAGCTTTTTTCAGTGATGACCAGTGATAGGACAAGGGGCAATGGATACAAGTTGGAGCATAGGAGGTTCCATGTGAATATCAGGAAGAACTTCTTTACTGTGAGAGTGACAGAGCACTGGAACAGGCTGCCCAGAGAGGTCATGGAGTCTCCTTCGCTGGAGACATTCAAAACCTGCCTGGACACATTCCTGTGTGATGTACTCTAGGTGACCCTGCTCTGGCGGGGGGGTTGGACTAGATGATCTTTCGAGGTCCCTTCCAACCCCTAGGATTCTGTGACTATAAAAGGTAGTGGCTCTTACTGGTTCTTTGTCACTTGCTGTGGGCCGCTTGCTGAGGAACCGCTTGCTGAGGAACCACTTGCTGGGAACTGCCTGCTGAGAACCACCTGCTGGGGAGCCAGATTGAAGATTTGCAGTTGCCAGAGAGACGCTGCTTGCCATCGGCTACCTGTCTGCTGGAGGTTTGCTTGCTGTGGCTGATTGCTGTTAGGGATTTCACTACTTGGACTACAAGGAGCTTACTGGGAGACGTGCTGCCACGTCTCGCTGCGAGGGACCAAACTACCGCTGCAAATCAACTAAGGTGCAGTGCAGCCCTCTGCCACAGCACTTGAGGCGGGTAGCCATGCCAAAGGAGAGATTGCCCGGATAAACCTCCTCACATTGGACTGTCTCAGAAACAGAGTAAGGCTGTGTACTCTACTCCCCTTGCTCCTCCCCTTATTGGTCCCTCCAACTTACACTCACGCACATCGTGACCTCTAAAAGAATATTTTTCGTCGGGCTCATCCTCCTCCCTTTTACTCCCTCGATCCTTGCACCCCTCCACAGGAGTGTACATTGTTATTTAATAAGGGCATATTGCTTTTGAATTATTTCCTGATATATCACTCAACTCACCTTTCCTGAACCCTTGTCCCTTAATTTGGCATTTCCTCTAATAAACTGGTTAATTCTTAAATTTAAATATTTGTGTCAGTAATAGTTTGTGCATCTTAATTTCCACTCTAAAATACAGTCCAGCAGTGGCTGTTCCTCTGTGAGAGGAGACTGCCATGCGCAACCCTCGGACCCTTTTAAATCAAACCTCTCAGTAAGAGAGGAAGTCGTGTAAACATCCGGACTTCTGGTGGCCAGCTACTGAGGTCAGACCGCGACAGGTGATGTACACCGTATCCAAGTAACAGACAAGTAAACAAATGAGGTGACACTAACTGCATAGTGAAAGGTTGAGAACACACCCAGGCCTGAACTCCACAAGTCTCTCTAGGAATCACATTCTCATTGAACGTGATTCCCCACCTTGACTATAAATGAAACTATCACACACACACAAAAAGGTCATCTCCTTAGTGTTTCACAGGGCAAAGGTAATTTGTTAGGTAGATGTGCCTATATGATAAAAATCAGTACTGTAGTGACACCTTGTGACTAATCTCCTCCATTACACAGGCACTTGCTTGTTGAAACAGACAATTGTTTATTATATCTACAGGAAGACCTGACATTTTGATCCAAACTTCTGTATTCCCTATATTTTGTTTCCCTTAGAAGCTATCTTATAAACGAGATCATCCTGGCAAACATTGCCTTAAATGTCCATATAAATATTTCCATGATGTCTTTGAACACTAACTTCAAGCAGCATTCTTCACATTACTGATAATTATGGATAGAGTAGCTATTTTCCAGGATCAGGTCCTAAAGCAAAATTCTAAAAGAGTTTATAAAAAACCCAAAACAAAATATAAAAATATTTTTCTTCAAAGGGCAGTTCTCTAAACCTTGGGAAATGCAAAGAACCTCAATACCATCCAAGAACTAATAAGTAAATACTAATGTGTAAGTAAAAATTATTGATCTAAGTCTCAGCCACAGCACTGATGATAACTATCTTTCCAGAGCCAAAGCTTAGCAGAGTCAGGAAAACCTTAGCTTAGCTCAAGGAAAACTTACAACATCGTTCATTCATTAGTTGACCTTTTTGTAATCAATACTAACTTGATGTGCTCCACACTGTGAGAGAAGGTGAAATGTCAGCACAAATTATGTGTTTGGGAGAAGAAAAAGCAATTGGTTTTGTTGGATATAAAAGGAGAGCTGAGCAAGAACTAAACTGCAATGCTATGCAGCAGCCATGCCCCCTACTGACAAAGGCTGCTTTGTTCTCCTCTCCGCCCTCCACCCTCCTCCCACTGCTTTGCCTGAAGGTCAAGAAGAAAGAGGGGAGAGATGACAAGGGCGTCGACTGTATGCAAATATGCAAGGAAGGCTGCTTTAGGTGCAGGGCAAATGGGAAGAACATAACTAAAACCAGAAGGTAGAGAAAGAGAGTTTTTTCTCATTTTTGAAACTCTTATCTGTTGTTACAAGTAACAGATTTAGACAATTTCAAGTCTCATTACCTCCTACCTCCCAAAGTCATATTGTTGACAGAACAGTGGGGTTTTTTCCCTGCACTGTTTGCATAACTAAGTACAGCTCTGATCTACTCCAGGGAAGCTGCATTTCTGTGTTTTGTAAAAACACAAACCTTAGTGATGAATTTTGGCTATAGAAAAAAACCTAACAAGCCAAAACCCAATAAAAACACTACATGTTAAAAGATGGCAATTGTTAATTTCAGTTTAATTTATGCAGCCTGAGAATAGAAATGTTGGTGAGGTATATGAAAAGTGTTAACTGCAGTTGTAAAGATAAAATATAATTGACATTTCATTTTTTGGCAACAACTTATTAGCTTTACAAGAAGAGATGTGTGCAAAGTACTCTTGAAGACTTTGTTTGGAACAACTAGAGGCATCTAATATTTGAAAACATTTGTTACATTTCTCCAGTTAATGGAAAAATGAAAAGAACTCCTGACTCTTTGTTTCTTTATGATTAATAGCCAAATCACCCTCAATTTTTACATCTGAACAGTGAGCTCCTTATCTCCTTTCTTTAACAAAAGATCTGAATACTGAATCCATATGGCTATACTCCAAACTTCCACTAACCCTAATTTCCAATTACAGAGAAAGACAGTTATATCTCCAGGGTGCAGTCTTGATTTACTTCAGAGTCAGTGGAAGACACTTCTTCCACAGAGCAGGGATGTCCTCTGACTTCTGTCTAGATCCTTTCTGTACCAAGTTAAGTCAAAAGCAAAAGTTACTTCTATTTGATTAAAGGCTACAATCAACAAGAGACTACTCTACAGGACAGACTAATTAACTTTTTTGCATACATTCTCCCCAAAAATCTTACAATATACTCTCTAGTATGCCAGATAATTAGCTTTATTGGGGGGGAAAAAGTAAATACATTATGTTTGAGGCTTACCGCTAAGCAGTTCAATCCAATTTTGTACTGTTTCAGGAGGTTGGGTCTCTTTTATGTGTTTCAGAGCTTCATCAAGCAGAACATCCCCTGTAGGAGCATCTGACTTGCAAATCACCTAGGACAGAATAAAACACAGTCAGTATTTTGACTTAGTTCATATACCATGAACATCCAGCAATAAAAACTGGAAAAATCTACCTGTTATCAGAACCAAGGAAAATTTTAAGGAGTGAAGAATCTTCTCTAAGAATATGCAAGTTTAAAAAATACCTAGTTGTTTAAAAAACTATTTAGAATTTTGATTAGAAAGCTATGTTAAGTCTTAAGTTATATATAACCTAAATTAACCTTAATTGACTAAAACTATTGTATTAATAACATGCTTAATACCTAATTTTTTAAGGAAGATACTATGCTAACCTGGCCAGCTCCTACACTACCTCCTCTAAACAAAGTATACTACAGTGTTAAATTGCTCTCTGATGGCAGTCAACTGTTTTTCTTCTTTCAGATATTGATGGATAAAATAGGTTAAAGACAACATGTGTAAGTTTTACACCTCTGAAGAACATGTTAACCAGCAACAATAAGTTCTATTCAATAACAGTTAAAATAAACATATTGGGCAAAATATGTATGTACCAATAAAACCCTTAATATACAATAATAAATGCAATACCACTTATTAGACACTTTATGTCTATGTTTAGGCAGTTCTATCACCCCATGACCCCTCCACACCCAAGGGGAAATGGGGAAAAAAGGAGCCCCATGGGTTGAAATGAAAACAGATTTAATAAAATAATATTAAAGAACTACTATTAATCCCAATACTAATAAGAAATACAAAGTTATACTCGGCTCATATAGGTGTTCCCAGCAGTGAATGCCTAGATGTCAAACACTGCAAGCACTACAGCTCCACAAGAGTGTGATGGTCACAACAAACAGGACAGTAGGCCTCAGGAGCAGAAGGATGGACAACACCCTCCAGGGATGGTGGCCACTGAGGAAGAGCCCTGTCCCCAGCAAACTTCCCAATGTATAGCGAGGGTGACATTTTGGTATGGAATACTTCTGTTGGCCAGCTCGAGTCAGCTGCCCTGACTTTCACTCCTCCTTGCCCTATCACCTGGCTAGCTTAAAACTGCTAAAACACCTCAATCACTATGGAAACCTGCATACCATGGCTGGCCATGAACTAAAATGTTCTCACAGAATGAGGTGCTGCACTCTTCTCAAAAATGGCAGCTTAACTAATGTCCTGGTTTGAGCCAGGATGAAGCCACTTTTCCTTTAACTGATTATTTTTTCCTTCGGTAAGCTTTCTTTTAACTAGTAGCAAAGTGTTCCAACTAGGACTGATAACAAACACTGGAATGTATGCAATTGCTGGGATTTCAAGGTCACATCTTTGCCCTGCCAGCTCAGGCACTACCGGGAGTTCTATGACCCCCCCGTAGGAGGCTGAATTAGACAGACAGCAAAATTGGCCAGAGATATTCCATTCCATATATCTACATAAGCTCAGAGGAAGGTCAGAGATCACAGAAGACTGTTGAAGAATGGCTTGAGCAGCAGGGCCATGGGCCCTTGCTATCTCCTCGAGAGGCCTTGAGAGTGTAACACAAATAGCAGCTGTACAAGCAATCTCTTTTTTAGCCTAACACAAGTATAAACAATCTCTCTGCTAGCTTAAACTAACTCAAGGACAAGGTAGAGAAGTAGAATAATAGAAAACAAGGAGGTTTGTGCAGGCTGTACCAGCAGCACATGCCTATATATTCTCCTCCATGGGATGCTTTGATGATGATGCAAGACCAACTGTGCGTGAGGTGGCTTTCAAAGCACGACAGTATGGAGACATAATCTCTGATTCCCATCAGTTCCACACCTCAGCCATTGAACAAATGACTAACAGAAAGAATAAGACGGCAAACAGACAGAGAGATAAACCCCAGTATCTCCCTAGAGACAACTGGTCACATTTTGCAGCCATTAAGAAGAGACGTCCTGCTATGAGACAGCAGTGAGAGAGAACGGACACACTTTGATGCCACCTGTGGTTTCTCTTGCGTAATTATTTTAAAAAGGACATGAGAATCTGGGACAAGAGACCCACTGATATTCTCCAGATACATGTGTGAGGGCTACTAAACAGAACAAAGGCAGGAGACGGTTCTTCCAAGAAGAAGGCTGCACTAGTTTCCACCCAAGATGGTGCTTTAACATCAAATTATAATAGTAGAGGTGCCCTGCCTCCAGCTGAGGGGAGGAGAGGGACAACCGAATTTGCTGGATGGTGTGGATTCGGTGGCCTGGCACATTAGGACCACAAAGGTATAAAGCTTTGGTGGACACTGGTGCACAGTGCACACTAATGCCATCAAACCATAAAGGGACAGGATCTGTCACTATTTTGGGAGTGACAGGAGGTTCTCAACAACTGACCGTTGTGGAGGCCGATGTGAGCTTCACTGGTGAGGAGTGGCAAATGCACCCTGTAGTGACTGGCCCAGATGCTCCCTGCATCCTTGGCATAGACTATCTCAAGAAAGGATATTTCCGTGACCCGAAAGGGTACCGGTGGGCCTTTGGTATAGCAGTTGTAGAGACTGAGGACACTGAACAGCTGCATACTCTGCCTGGCCTTTCAGATGACCCTTCTCTAGTGGGGTCGCTGAAGGTCGAAGACCAACAGGTGCCAACTGCCTCTTCAGCGGTGCATAGAAGACAATATTGCACCAACAGAGACTCTGTGATCCCCATTCATAAGCTGATCCGGCAATTGGAGATCCAAGGAGTGATCAGCAGGACTCACTCACCCTTCACCAGTCCTGTATGGCCAGTGTGAAAGCCTGATGGCAAGTGGAGGCTGACAGTGGACTATCGTGGCCTGAATGAGGTTACACCACCACTCAGTGCTGCAGTGCCGGACATGCTAGAACTTTGGTACAAGCTGGAGTCGAAAGCAGCCAGGTGGTATGCCACTATTGACATTGCTCATGCATTTTTCTGTATTCCTCTAGCACCAGAGTGCAGGCCACAGTTTGCTTTCACCTGGAGGGGAGTCCAGTACACCTGGAATCGACTGCCCCAGGGGTGGAAACATAGCTCAACCATTTGCCATGGACTGATCCATGCTGCACTGGAGAAGGGTGGAGTGCCAGAACACCTACAGTACACTGATGACATCATTGTGTGGGGTGACACACCAGAAGAAGTTTTTGAGAAAGGTAAAATTCCAAATTCTTCTAGATGCTGGTTTTCCTGTAAAAAGACGCAAGGTCAAGGGACCTTCACAAGAGATCCAGTTCGTGGGAATTAATTGGCAAGATGGATATCGCCAGATCCCAATGGATATGATTAACAAAATAACAGCTATGGCTTCACCAACTACTAAAAAGGATGCTCAAACCTTTCTAGGGACTGTTGGTTTCTTGAGAATGCATATTCCATGTTACAGTGAAATTGTGAAACCTCTCTGTGAGGTGACCCGAAAGAAGAGTGACTTTAAATGGGGCCCTGATCAACAAAAAGCTTTTGAGCAGATCAAAAAGGAGATTGTGCAGCCAATGGCCCTTGGACCAGTTCAAACAGGGCCAGACATCAAAAATGTGCTCTACACTGCAGCCAGACACAATGGTCCCAACTGGAGCCTCTGGCAGATAGCAGCAGGGGAAACTCCAGGTCAACTGCTGGGATTCTGGAGCTGGAGCTACAGAGGTTCCAAGGCCAACTACAGGACAACTGAAAAGGAGATCCTTGCAGCATATGAAGGAGCTAGAGCCACTTCAGAAGTGATCAGCACTGAAGTGCAGCTCCTCCTGGCGTGCAGATTACCACTACTGAGCTTCTTGTTCCAGAGTAACCTTTCTCCTATCCATCATGCCACCCATGCAGCATGGAGTAAATGGACTGCTTTAGTTACCCAGCGAGCTCGAATAGGAAGCCCTAATAGGCCAGGTGTTGTAGAAGCAGTTATAAAATAGCCAGGAGGAACACACTTTGGAATGCCAGCACAAGAAGTGGTGAGACGGGCTCAAGAAGCTCCACCATATGATCATCTACCAGAGACTGAGAAACAATTTCACTTTTCACCGATGGCTCCTGTTGTCTTGTAGGGAACCGCCGGAAGTGGAAAGCTGCCGTGTGGAGTCCTACACGACTGGTTGCTCAAGTAGCTGAAGGAGAAGCTGAATCAAGTCAGTTTGCAGAGGTCAAAGCCATCCAGCTGGCTATGGACATTGTTGAGCGAGACGGTTGGCCAAGACTCTCTACACTGACTCGTGGATGGCAGCAAATGCCTTGTGGGGTTGGCTAAAGCAGTGGCAGCAGAACAACTGGCAGCAAAAAGGTAAACCTATTTGGGTTGCCGATCTGTGGAAAGACATTGCAGCTCAGATGGAGAAACTGGTTGTAAAAGTGTGTCATGTGAATGCACACGTACCTCTGAGTCGAGCCACTGAGGAACATCAACACAACCAGTGAGCAGATGAGGCTGCTCAAGTGTTCCAGTCTTAGACTAGGAACATAAAGGTGAACTCTTTTTGGGTAAATGGGCCCATGACAGTTCATGTCATCAGGGCAGAGATGCAACATACAAATGGGCTCGTGACGAAAGGATGGACTTAACCATGGATGCTGTTGCACAGGTGATCCATGACTGTGAAACATGCGCTGCAATTAAGCAGGCAAAACGGTTGAAACCTTTGTGGTATGAAGGGAGGTGGTCCGAGTACAGGTATGGGGAGGACTGGCAAATTGACTACATCACACTGCCTCAGAGCCGCCAGGGGAAGCGCTATGTGCTTACGATGGTGGAAACAAGTACAGGATGGTTGGAAACATATCCTGTGCCTCATGCCACAGCCAGGAATACTATCCTGGGCCTTGAGAAGCAAATCTTGTGGAGGCATGGTAGTCCAGAAAGAATTGAGTCAGACAATGGGACTCATTTCAAAAACAGTCTTGTGACTGACCGGGCTAAAGAGCATGGTATTGAGTGGATCTACCATATCCCGTACTATGCACAAGCCTCAGGGAAAGTTGAAAGGTACAGTGGTTTGTTGAAGGCTACCCTGAAGGCAATGGGTGGTGGAACTTTCAAAAACTGGGACAAAAATTTGGCAAAGGCCACCTGGTTAGTTAATACCAGGGGATCCATCAATCGGACTGGTCCTGCTCAGTCAGACCTTCTACATACTGCAGATGGGGATAAAGTCCCTGTGGTATGTGAAAGAAACCTACTGGGTAAAAGTGTTTGGGTTTTTCCTGCTTCAGGCAAAGGTAAACCTGTCCGGGGTGTTGCTTTTGCTCAGGGACCTGGACGTACTGGGTGTGTGATGATGGAGGATGGTGAAGCACAATATGTACCTCAAGGTAATCTGACTCCTTAATTTGACAGTTGGTAAAATATAGAGCTTATATGTAATTTATGGTATGGAATAAGGGGTGGAAAAGGGGTTTCAAGTCCCGGACAAGCCCCATAAATTGTTGTCACTATTTGACTCAGAATCGACAACAATGCTCTTGATCCCCTCCCCCTCCCACCCAGGTAGGGAAGGAGAGAGAGAAAATGAGAGAGACTCTCTGGATTGAAAACTAAACTAGACAGCTTTAATTAAACAGTAATGTTGAAAGAAAATATATACAATTATATACAAATGTGTTCAGGAAATGTGCAAAACCCCTATTGCCGCCCCCGAAGCCCAGAAACTCCCACAGCACTCTCCTAAGCTGCAAACAGTCCCAAAAAGTCCCAGACTGCTGCCAGAGAGAGGGCAGAGTTATGAGCGTCAGGAGAGCTCGAGCCTAGGGGTTGACGGTGGTGGATGGAGTCCTCCCTGGACACCAGCCATGGACGGAAGAGAAGGGAAGAAGAAGCAGGAAGGAAGTTGTCTTCTGTGATCTCTGACCTTCCTCTGAGCTTACGTAGATATATGGAATGGAATATCTCTGGCCAATTTTGCTGTCTGCCTAATTCAGCCTCCTACGGGGGGGTCATAGAACTCCTGGTAGTGCCTGAGTCGGCAGGGCAAAGATGTGACCTTGAAGTCCCAGCAATAGCATACATTCCAGTGTTTGTTATCAGTCCTAGTTGGAACACTTTGCTACTAGTTAAATGAAAGCTTACTGAAGGAAAAAAAAATAAGTTAAAGGAAAATGGCTTCATCCTGGCTCAAACCAGGACAACTAAACAGAAAATTGTTTCTATAATTCTATCCCAGCAAAGCCAGGACAGTTTGTTTTTTAATAACTTCTAAAATTATTTGAGTTCTTCCTTCAATAGAGTACAGGAGAAAGAAAAAATATATCATTTGCAGTAACATAACCAAATTTAAGAATTTGAGTAACTGCTTGTTTATGAGTATAAGTTGTTATGTTGTCTGGTTAGAAAAACAAGAGCAACAAACTAAAACATACAGAATTAACTAACTCAAGAAAATATATTTTAACAAAAACAAAACAACAAAATTCTATCTTTCTTTAGGAAAAGAAGAATTACTACTGTTTCAAAGCTATTTATGAAAACAATTATTTAATCTGGCAATTTAATTTGTTTTACAAGTTAGCACTTTATAAGCATTAGGTAAAAAGATAATAAGCAATTGACAGACAAAACTAATACATCAAAACAATTCCATATATACAAGAATAGCAGCAGGTGAAACATCTTACTTTTAAAGCTTCACAGTAGTCAGAAAAGCGGGCATTCCAGTGTCCTAGAAAAGCTAGCATTCCAGTGTCCTGGAAAAGCTTTAAGTGTCCTATTGAAATATATCCCAAGTTCAGTTCTGTTCCATAATTCTAATAATTCTTACTACAAACAATAGAGGAGTACAATACATTTTCATAGAGTCTGTAGATGACACTGAAATTACTTGCAATAGTAAGACAGCTTAAATGCTGGAAAATCATCCCAAACTGGAGATGTGTACTAAGTCAACGAGATGAAATTAAAAAGAAATGCAAAGTATAGTCAGGATGATAAAACAGATGAAAAATATAAAAGATAAAATAAATTACTATATAGTAAAAGTGAAAAGAGCAAATTGTTTCTCAGTCTCTGGTAGATGATCGTATGGTGGAGCTTCTTGAGCCCATCTCACCACTTCTTGTGCTGGCATTCCAAAGTGTGTTCCTCCTGGCTATTTTATAACTGCTTCTACAACACCTGGCCTATTAGGGCTTCCTATTCGAGCTCGCTGGGTAACTAAAGCAGTCCATTTACTCCATGCTGCATGGGTGGCATGATGGATAGGAGAAAGGTTACTCTGGAACAAGAAGCTCAGTAGTGGTAATCTGCACGCCAGGAGGAGCTGCACTTCAGTGCTGATCACTTCTGAAGTGGCTCTAGCTCCTTCATATGCTGCAAGGATCTCCTTTTCAGTTGTCCTGTAGTTGGCCTTGGAACCTCTGTAGCTCCAGCTCCAGAATCCCAGCAGTTGACCTGGAGTTTCCCCTGCTGCTATCTGCCAGAGGCTCCAGTTGGGACCATTGTGTCTGGCTGCAGTGTAGAGCACATTTTTGATGTCTGGCCCTGTTTGAACTGGTCCAAGGGACTCCCCTCCATGTGAAAGCAAACTGTGGCCTGCACTCTGGTGCTAGAGGAATACAGAAAAATGCATGAGCAATATCCATAGTGGCATACCACCTGGCTGCTTTTGACTCCAGCTTGTACCAAAGTTCTAGCATGTCCGGCACTGCAGCACTGAGCAGTGGTGTAACCTCATTCAGGCCACGATAGTCCACTGTCAGCCTCCACTTGCCATCAGGCTTTCACACTGGCCATACAGGACTGGTGAAGGGTGAGTGAGTCCTGCTGATCACTCCTTGGATCTCCAATTGCCGGATCAGCTTATGAATGGGGATCACAGAGTCTCTGTTGGTGCAATATTGTCTTCTATGCACCGCTGAAGAGGCAGTTGGCACCTGTTGGTCTTCGACCTTCAGCGACCCCACTAGAGAAGGGTCATCTGAAAGGCCAGGCAGAGTATGCAGCTGTTCAGTGTCCTCAGTCTCTACAGCTGCTATACCAAAGGCCCACCAGTACTCTTTCGGGTCACGGAAATATCCTTTCTTGAGATAGTCTATGCCAAGGATGCAGGGAGCATCTGGGCCAGTCACTACAGGGTGCATTTGCCACTCCTCACCAGTGAAGCTCACATCGGCCTCCACAACAGTCACTTGTTGAGAACCTCCTGTCACTCCCAAAATAGTGACAGATTCTGTCCCTTTATGGTTTGATGGCATTAGGGTGCACTGTGCACCAGTCTCCACCATGGATTTATACTTTTTTGGTTCTAATGTGCCAGGCCACTGTGTTGCCAGCTGATGCTGTCACAGAGGCTACTGGCAGTCAAGATGCTTCCGCGACTCCCCCCAATTTGGATGGGTTTTTAAATCTAACTGTGGGCACACACGTGATGCTTGCCACTCACAAAGGAACGGCCACTGCAGGACCATATTTTAGAGCAGAGATTAGAATACCACCCTCACCACGCCCACAAATTGTTACTGAGACCAGTGTTTAGTTTACAAATTAACCGGTTTATTAAGGGTTAACACAAACTGAGGGATGAGGTTTAGTAAAAATGTAAAAATGGCAAATGGCTACCAGGGATATATGCAAAAGTACTGTGCCCTTCAGGGAAGTAATGCAAAAAATACTGTGCCCTTAAGATGTTCTCTCCGAGGGTTGTGGATCAAAGGAGAGGGGGGAGGAGGGCAAGCCCGACGACAGTCCTCCTTAAAGCCGTCGTCGCGCTGTGTGTGCAAGTATGGGGAGAGGAAGGAGTTGTATGGAGTCATTACAGCGGCGGCGGCTGTTCCTCCTCAGCGGCAGTGGCTTGGTTTCCCCGGCAACTGGCAGCAAAACGAGGGGTGGGGGCTCCAGCCCCGGCCCCTGCCCCGGTCCCGACGGCTGCGGAAAGGACTGGTGCTCCAGGGGTCAGAACCTTGGCGTGCCCACCGTCACGGCTCAGGCTCGATCCCCGGGGCAGGCAGGCAGGTCAGCAGGCCTGGCAGAGTCCCGGTGCCAGGCTCCGCAATAGGGCAAGTCTGATGAGCAACGGGGAGGTGTCCCACGCAAGAAACGTCCAAGCAGGCTGCTCTCACCTGCAAAACCTGTTTCCTTTTATACCCCAGTGACCCCCTCTCCAGTCAGTGTCACTGCCGCAATGCATGAACATACTAATGTCCAGAGCCAATTAGCATCCCTGAGTCCCAAGTTAATGCAGTAACTAGCAGGGGAAATGCATAACTTGTTGCCTATCCTTCCTGCCTTGTATCACATCTGTTGTTTTGCTTTCATTTGTCCTTGAGCAGCGGGCCTGTTTTTGGTCTGTTAGCTGGGTATAATCAGTAGAAGGCCTTTGCTGACTTAAAAGGCATTTTGTTTAGACTTATGTGGGGAAGAAGAAGAACCGTTTCCCACACACCGTATCCACACTGTCTAATAAACTCACTTTACCCTCTCCTCCTCCTGGCTGGAGGCAGGGCCCCTCTAATATTTAGCATTTGAGCTCGATGCACCATCCTGGTGGAAGGACTGGTTGCTGGAGACTGGAACAGACTTCATTCTGGAAGGACTGTCTCCTGCATTTGTTCTATTTAGCAGCTCTTGTACGTGTATCTGGAGAATAGCAGTGGGTTTAATGTCCCAGGTTTTCATGTCCCCTTTATAATAATTACGCAAGAGTCCACAGGTGGCATCAAAGTGGGTCCCATCTCTCTTTCTGCTGTCTCGTAGCAGGATGTGTCCTCTTAATGGGTGCAACACAAGACCAATTGTCTCTAGGAAGATACTGGGGTTTACCTCCCCATCTATTCGGTATCTTATTCTTTCTGTCAGTCATTTGTTCAATGGCTGAGGTGTGGAACTGATGGGAATCAGAGGTTATGTCTCCGTACTTTCGTGCTTTCAAAGCCACCTCACGCACAGTTGGTCTTGCGTCATCCTCAAAGCATCCCATGAAGGAGAATATATGGGCATGTGCTGCTGGTACAGCCTGCACAAACCTCTGGAACATTTGTGTGTCGCACAGAACGTCATCAGGATTTGTAAGTCCATCTTTATCATAGATCACCTCTCACACAGCTATTTCTCTCAAATACGTGATGGCTTTCTCAAGAGTGGGTGTTCTGCTTCAGTGCCATTCGATGTCACCCTTATGGGGGTATCTTTCTCTTACAGATGAAAGAAGTAAGCTCCATAGGGTGGTAGTTCTCATCTTACTACCAATTGCTCTATCAATACCAACATCTCTGGTCAGGGATCCCAACTGCTTGGCTTCTCTTTCATCCACATCATAGGTATCAGCCCACTATCAAAGCATCAGATCAACCAACAAAGAAGTGGCTCACCTTCATTGTGGGTAAAGTCCTTTCTCATGAGGTGCAGTTCCTTTAGAGAGAAAGGTTGGACAAGATCATTGTTGTCATCTGCCTGAGAGTTGTCTGCTTTTCTATCTGCTTGAGAGGTGCCTGCACCTCCATCTGTTTGAGAAGGGTCTGCTCCTTTATCTGTTTTAAAAGTGTCTGCTCCTCCTTCTGCTTGAGAAGCATCTTCTGCATCACTCTCCTCCTGGTCTTGTGGAAACCATGGAGATTTCAGGCAGGGATAAGGTCTGGGACCTTTCGTCTTTGCTTTACCCTTGATCACAGGATTAACCTTTACTCATTTGTATCGAGTCTTTGCAGCAGCGGCAGTGGTAGTGGCAGCCTTGCCTGTGGGGGAGTGGCAGTGAGTGGAACATCTTGCTGTATGCATCCACAATACATTATAAACATTCAGCAGAAGCATCCCTACTGAAACAATGCTATTCAGATCAAGAGCTGGGAGATTCAGCCTGAGAGAAAATGGAGAGGTAAATTGAACCTGCTGCTGCCATTATCAACATAGAGCTTTCTATTCACAAGAGGATTTGTATTGTACACATACAGTGCCACCATGCAGATCAGTATGAAAACCCTTGTTATCACTAGATAAGTTATTACATGGTTGATTATGGCTATAATCCTGTCGATGAATCATAAAACAATAACAAGAGCAGCTACACAGAGCAATATTATTTAATCTGCATACCACATATATGACTGCATGTTGGGAAAAATGTCCAGCAGAAACATTGCAGAAAGTATCTGTCCACTTTTCAACCCATTAGTATATTCAGCAGAAGCGTTGCCCATAGCGATCTGAGGGGTTCCTCCCATCAGATAGAATTCTAAACATTCACCAGTTAGTGAGAATTTATTGCCTGGGCTTAAGATCATGCCTTGCATTGGGCACCAATAAATTATTGTCATGGTTTGACTCAGGAGCAGCAATTGAACCATCAACAATAATGCTCTTGATCCCCTCCCTTCCCACCCAGGTAGGGAAGGAGATATACAAGAAGGAGAGAGAATTCATCCTGACTCAAACCAGGACAATATACTTTTTTTTTTTTACCACTGCAAAGAAATTTAAGAAGTTAGTCTGAATATAATCCACCATGACTGTATGACCCTAAACATACAGGCATTTAGAGGAAAGAGCTCTAAGGAGCACAGACGCTTCCGTTCAACTCGGTCAGAACTCCATAAGCTCTTGGGAAGCCACAATCCACAGCGATTTTGTTTCCAAGTTTGTTGTTTTCTGCAGCCAGGCATACAGCACTGTTTCTTCTCACTTATCTGCTACATTGCATATTCACTGCAAAGATTCTTCTGATTACCCTTCCCCTCAAACAAAAAAGCATTTTAGTTCACACTTCCACAGTAGTTCTCTTCCCCTCCCTTTCCCAGCACATGTAGACAAGCAACAGGGGGAGCCCAGGCATCTCTCTCTTATGTTCATGGATCTGCACTTACTTGAAGGAGGTTTTATTAACAAATGCTTCTTGCTTAACTCCCTCCAGAGTCATAACAGCACAAGAGTGGGAAATTTTGAATTGAATCATAACAGAGAAATAAGGATCCACAAGGGGGTATGTTTTCTCTGTAATAGATGAGCTTATGTAGAGAAAGAAGCTGAGATCCTGGTTCTTCAGAGATTACGATTCTTAGCCTTATTGCAAAGAACATTTCTTTATTCCAATTTTTCAGTGATTTATAATGTGCTAGATTTGCCTTGTATCCAACTGCTGAAGACATTTCAGTTATACAGAATATTTAATTTTAATTTTTTACAATACAGTTTTGCAATTAAGCAATTGTCACCGTTTGACTCAGGTTCGACACCAACGCTCTCGATCCCCTCGTCCTCCCACCCAGGTAGGGAAGGAGAGAGAGAATGAGAGAGAGACTCTCTGGATTGAAAATGAAACTAGATGGCTTTAATTAAACACTAACGATAAAAGAAAATATGTACAATTATATACAAATGTGTTCAGGAATGTGCAAAAGCCTCTCGCCTCCCCCCACCCCCAGCAACTCCCACAGCACTCCCCTGAGCTGGGAACAGTCCTGGACCGCTGCCAGAGGGAGCATAGAGTTATGAGGGTCAGGAACGCACAGGCCTAAGGGTCAACAGGTGATGGACAGATGGAGTCCTCCCTGGACACCAGCCATGGATGGAAGAAAAGGGAAAAAGAAACAGGAAGGAAGTTATCTTCTGTGATCTCTGACCTTCCTCTGAGCTTATGTAGATATATGGAATATCTCTGGCCAATTTTGCTGTCCATCTAGTTCAGCCTCCCCTATGGGGGCTTCATAGATCTCCCAGTAGCGTCTGAGGTGGCAGGGCAAAGATGTGACCTTGGAGTCTCGGCATTAACACAAACATTGCAGCATTATCAGTCCACTAGCTGGAACATTTGCTGATAGTTAAGAGAGAGCTTACTGAAGGAAAAAAAATCAGTAAATGGAAAATTGGCTTCATCCTGGCTCAAACCAGGACACCAGGTCACAGACTGTTGGGAATGTCACAGCCTTTGGCTGGCAATGGGGGGCAGCTCTGACCACGGCTGTGTCTGGTGTGAGCAGGTTGATGACCTGCTCTGCTTGGTGGCACAGATGCAGGATGAAGTAACAGAGCTCAGGGAAGAGGTAAGCACACTGAGGAGTATCAGGGAGAGTGAGAGTGAGCTCGATGAGTGTTTTCAAAGCCTGCTCTCCACAAAATCAGCTCGGGAGGCTGTAAGGGTTATGCCCTTTACCACAGAAAATATATGCCTCCTATAAAACTATTTCGCCATATAAGGGAGACTAAATGGACACCGCTCCTTCACAGTGCCTGTGGCACCAGGAACCCATCAAGACCTGAAGCACAGGTTTCTTGCAGAGGGGGGCCTACCTGCCTGCTTGTGGGTGGTCTGTTCTGTTTCAGGACTCAAGATTGGCTGGGTCAGGGCTGGCATGCAGATGAGATAATGCCTTGCGGCACCCAAAACAGTGCACTGTGTCACCTTAACCTAGAGAGAAGTCACCGGACAGCAGGGGCGGGATTCTGCCTCTGTCGAAAGGAGAGCAGAAATCACTGGTAGCCTACAGCACGCCACTCTGCTACTGCCTGCCAGATCTTCGTGGGACCCAAGGGGCTAAATAAAGGCCCCTTAAATAAATTAAGAACAGAGAACCGAGATCCCTGCCTGCTCCCCAAGAAGAGAGGAAGAGCCACCCGAGCCGGGGCCGCACTGTGACTCTGCCTGCAGCTGCTGGAGCCAGAGCCAAGCTGGGAGGAGCACCGTCGGAGCCCAGCCGAGCCCAGCCCAGATGAGCCAGGAGGAGCGCTGAGCCAGAACCGAGAGGAGCCGGGCAGAGCCGATTGGGCCAGGAACCATCACCCCGAGGGAGCCAACCAAGCTGGGGAGCGCTGCGCCAACTAAGCCAGGGATGGAGCCGGGGAGTGCCCAAGCCCCGAGCGCTGCCGCACCACTGCCACCCACTTGGTGCGTGTCTGCTGCCCACGTGGTGTGTGTCTGCTGCCCTCCAGCCCAGGAGCCGTCACTACTGCTACCTTCAATGTGCCAGGAGTGTAAGAACCCCATCCACATATCTTCCCTGCTTTCCTGTCTTTCTAGAGTTCACTCCCCGTTCTCACATGCACAACAGCGACCCCAACGGGGGGGGAACTACGACAAGCTCTAAATCACCTCCTTTTATCATGACTATCTTCCTTCTATCCTTTGCACCCTATCAGTGGCTTGTATTATATTTACATTTGTACACCCCTGATCTGTTTATAAAGTATCAGCACATATAAACCCCTCACTCAGTGTCCTCATTCCCGTTTTGAGCGAGAGTGCGTACTACCCGTGGGGAGGGGTTTCCACAGGTATCAAGTAAAGCCAAACCGAGGGAGGGAGGAGTGTTAACCGCTTAAAACCCCTTTTTTGTTTTTGAACCCTTACAGAGGCAATCCTCATTAGTGGTGCACTGGATTCCCAGCCTTCCAAAGCTACCTTGCAGGATCAGGGACAATGAGAACAGGTCCCTGCCCCGTGACATAAACAGGGCAGGCATGCCCCCTTAAGACCTTCACTGCCTTCAGTGCCCCTGCAGAACAGGTATGGGGCCCTGCAGGAAGAAACAGCTGGTGGCGGTGAGGACAGCGGAGAGGTAGAGGATTCCCTTCCCTCTTGTCACCGGGCGGAAGGAGGGGAACTAGGTGAGGATGGGGAGGAACGGAAGTGGGCCCCTGCTCGGGGCAGCAGGAGCGTCCCCTCTGGACCTCCCCTGCTTTCCTAGGTGCCCTCACAGAGCAGGTGCAGGGCACTGGAGATAAAGAACTGAGGAAATGATGATGCTGATGAAGCCCCATCCAGGGAGTCACTGAAGCAGCTGGCTCCAAGCATTAGGACTGCTTCTGCAAAGAGGAGGGTGATTGTTATAGGAGATTCCCTTCTGAGGGGAACTGAGGGTCCCATACGCCGACTGGACCCTTCCCACAAGGAGGTCTGATGCCTCCCTGGGGCCCAGGTTAGGGATATAACCAGGAAACTCCCTAGTCTGATATGGCCCTCAGATTACTACCCTCTCTTGATCTTTCACGTAGGTAGTGATGAAGTAAAGAGAAGAAATCCGAGGGTAATGAAGAAAGATTTCAGGGCCTTGGGATGATTGGCCAAGGAATCGGGAGCACAAGTTCGGGAGCACGCGGCAGCGGTGAGAGCGCAGAGCGGCAGCGGTGAGAGCTGCTCCTTTAATTACTGAGGATTAGAGAAGAGACCGGGCTTCCCGGAGACGGCGAAGCCGGAGCAGAGCGAGGAGACCCGAGTCGGAGCGGGAATCCTGAGAGGAGCAGGAAGGCTGACGTGGCAGGGGGTGTGGCTGAGAACCGCGGCAAGGTTTAAAAGCGGCCATCTCGGCAGCTCCCTCAGAGCACGCGGCAGCGGTGAGAGCGCAGAGCGGCAGCGGCCGTCACAGGAAGTGAAGTGGCGCGAGGGCAGGGGGAGAGCGGCGTGAGTGGAGGCAGGAAGCAGAGAACACCAGTAAATTTCTCTAGCATGGTGGCAACACGCCCTAGAACTGTATTGAAGAAGGATATGGGAACTCAGACGGAGGTTCTGAGCAGGCACGCAGCCGTGCAGGTCTCTGGCTGCAGCGAGTGCCTGAGCCTGGCACTGGTGCCAGAGGGAGCCAGTGGCACCGCGTGTGTGCGGTGCGAGCAAATCGATGATCTCCTCAGGCAGGTGGTTAGACTGACAGAGGAGGTTGAAAGACTGAGAATTATCAGAGAATGTGAGAACGAAATAGATTGGTGGAGTCAAACCCTGAGGCAAGGGCAGGAGGAAGAGATGCTAGAACAAGTGATGGATCCCCTCCCCTCCTGTTCTCAGACAGAAGGAGAGAACTTTAGGAACATGGAGGAATGGAGGGAGGTCCGTCCTCGGAGAGGCAAGAAAAAACCCTCCCAACTCCGTCCATCCTCCGAATTGCCCTTGAAGAATAGGTACGAGGTCTTGGAACTTCAGGGAAAGGAAAATGAAGCTGGAGTGACAGATTTGTCTAGTGAACCGCCTATGACTTGTCGCTCAGCTCCACGACTTAGGACTTCTTCAACTAAGAAGGAAAGGAGGGTAATTGTGGTGGGTGACTCCCTTCTGAGGGGAACAGAAGGGCCCATCTGTCGACCAGACCCATCCCACAGGGAGGTCTGCTGCCTCCCTGGGGCTCGCATTAGAGATGTTAAAAGGAAACTCTCTAGTATGGTAAATCCATCTGATTACTACCCACTGCTGATTTTTCAGGTTGGCAGTGATGAAATTACTACAAGAAATGTAAGGGCAATGAAGAGAGACTTCAGGGCCCTGGGACGGCTAGTTAGGGGGTCTGGAGCACAAGTCGTGTTTGCCTCCATGCCTCCTGCAAGAATGGGTGGAGAGATAAGCAGGAAGAGTTTAATGATGAACGAATGGCTAAGAGACTGGTGCCAAAGGCAGGGCTTTGGCTTTTTTGATCATGGGCTGCTCTATGAGACACCTGGCCTGATGGTGGCAGGTGGGATGCACCTGTCCCAGAGGGGGAAAAGGCTTTTGGGGCAGGACTTAGCAGGGCTCATTGAGAGAGCTTTAAACTAGATGTGAAGGGGGAAGGGGAGAAAACTGGGTCTGTTGGGGACAAGCCCAAGAGGAACATACCAGGGCCTGTAGGAGGATGGGCTAAGGAGGATTTAGTCCCACCGATGTGCTCTACTTGCTTCCTGAAATGCCTGTACACCAATGCACGCAGCATGGGGAATAAACAGGAAGAGTTAGAGGTCTGTGTGCGGTCTAAGGGTTATGATCTGGTAGCAATAACAGAGACATGGTGGGACAGCTCACACGACTGGAATGTGGCCATGGATGGCTATGTGCTTTTTAGGAAAGATCGGTCGGTGAAGCGTGGTGGTGGAGTTGCTCTTTATGTGAGAGAGCAACTAGAATGTATTGAGTTTTGTACAGGGGCTGATGAGGGGCAAGTTGAAATTCTGTGGGTAAGAATTAAAGGACAGGGTAGTATGGGTGACACAGTTGTGGGGGTCTACTACAGACCTCCTGATCAAGATGAGGAAGTTGATGAGGCTTTCTACAGGCAGCTGAAAGCAGCCTCACAACTACAGTCCTTGGTCCTCATGGGAGATTTTAACTATCCCGATATCTGCTGGAAGACTTATACAGCCAGCCTTTCACAGTCTAGGAGGTTCCTCCAATGCATTGATGACAACTTCTTAATGCAAATGGTGGATAAGCCGACTAGAAGAGGAGCGCTGCTGGATCTTGTGCTCACCAACAAGGAGGGCCCTGTTGAAGCAGTGGTGGTCAGTGGCAACCTTGGCTGCAGTGACCATGAGATGGTGGAGTTCAGGATCCTGTGTGGGAGGAACAGAATTTCCAGCAGGACCAGAACCCTGGACTTCTACAGAGCAAACTTCGACCTCCTCAACCAATTGTTAAGGGAAGTCCCATGGGACAGAGTGCTAGAAGGTAAAGGGGCTCAAGATAGCTGGACAATATTCAAGGACCACTTCTTGCAAGCACAGCATCAGTGTGTCCCAATGGGTAGAAAATCTAGTAAGGGAGCTAGGAGACCAGCGTGGTTAAAAAAGGAACTGCTGGGGAAACTCAAGTGGAAGAGGAAAATCTATAGATCATGGAAGGAGGGACTGGTCACTTGGGAGGAATATAGGAATGTTGTCAGGGAATGTAGGGAGGCAACTAGGAAAGCTAAGGCCTCCTTGGAACTTAACCTTGCAAGTCGGGTTAAGGACAGTAGAAAGGGCTTTTTCAAATACATAGCCAACAAAGCTAATACCAGAGGCAATATAGGCCCACTGCTGAATGAGGTGGGTGCCCTGGTGACAGAGGATATGAAGAAGGCAGAGGTGCTGAATGCCTTCTTTGCCTCTGTCTTTACTCCTGCAGGCTTTTCCCATGAGCCCCAGATTCATATAACCCCAGAAGTAGTCAAGATAGGTGAGGACATAGTAGATGAGGATTGGGTTAGGGATCAGTTGCATAATCTGGACATCCATAAATCGATGGGTCCGGATGAAATGCATCCAAGGGTGCTGAGGGAGCTGGCGGAGGTCATTGCTAGGCCACTCTCCATCATCTTCGGTAAGTCATGGGTAACTGGAGAGGTGCCTGAGGACTGGAGGATAGCAAATGTCACTCCAGTCTACAAGAAGGGCAAGGAGGACCCGGGTAACTATAGACCGGTCAGCCTCACCTCCATCCCTGGAAAGGTAATGGAACAACTTGTCCTTGGCACTATCTCTAGACATATCAAGGAGATGGGGGTCATCAAGAGCAGTCAACATGGTTTTACCAAGGGTAAGTCATGTTTGACTAACCTCATAGCCTTCTATGAGGAAATTACTAGGTGGATAGATGATGGTAGAGCGGTAGATGTGGTCTATCTTGATTTCAGTAAAGCATTTGACACCGTCTCCCACAGCATCCTTGTAGATAAGTTGATCAAGTATGGGTTTGATGATCAGGCAGTGAGGTGGATCAAGAACTGGTTGAAAGGAAGAAATCAGAGAGTTGTAGTCAATGGGGCAGAATCTAGTTGGAGGCCTGTGACTAGTGGAGTCCCTCGGGTCGGTACTGGGACCGGTGTTGTTCAATATCTTCATCAACGACCTGGATGAGGGAACAGAATGTACCCTCAGCAAGTTTGCTGATGACACCAAGCTGGGAGGAGTGGCTGACACACCAGAAGGCTGTGCTGCCATTCAGAGAGACTTAGACAGGCTGGAGACTTGGGCGGGGAAAAACCTGATGAAGTTTAACAAGAGCAAGTGTAGAGTTTTGCATTTGGGGAAGAAAAATGTCATGCACCAGTACAGGTTGGGGGCTGACCTGCTGGAGAGCAGTGTAGGTGAAAGGGACCTGGGGGTCATGGTAGACAGGAGGATGACCATGAGCCAGCAATGTGCCCTTGTGGCTAAGAAGGCCAATGGCATCCTGGGGTGTATTAGAAAGGGTGTGGTTAGTAGGTCAAGAGAGGTTCTCCTCCCCCTCTATTCTGCATTGGTGAGGCCACATCTGGAATATTGTGTCCAGTTCTGGGCCCCTCAGTTCAAGAAGGACAGGGAACTGCTGGAAAGAGTCCAGCGCAGAGCCACAAGGATGATTAAGGGAGTGGAACATCTCCCTTATGAGGAAAGGCTGAGGGAGCTGGGTCTCTTTAGTTTGGAGAAAAGGAGACTGAGGGGGGACCTCATCAATGTTTACAAATATGTAAAGGGTGAGTGTCAAGACGATGGAGTTAAGCTTTTTTCGGTGATGACCAGTGATAGGACAAGGAGTAATGGATACAAGTTGGAGCATAGGAGGTTTAAGATGAATATCAGGAAAAATTTTTTTACTGTAAGAGTGACAGAGCACTGGAACAGGCTGCCCAGAGAGGTTGTGGAGTCTCCTTTGCTGGAGACATTCAAAACCCGCCTGGACGCCTTCCTGTGTGATGTACTCTAGGTGACCCTGCTCTGGCAGGGGGGTTGGACTAGATGATCTTTCGAGGTCCCTTCCAACCCCTAGGATTCTACGATTCAAGTTGTGTCCTCCTCTATCTCTTCAGTTTCAGGGAATGATGAATGGGTAAACAAGAAGACCTGACAGATCAATGCCTGGCTCCAAACCTGGTGCTACCACTAGGACTTTGGATTTTTTGACCACAGCTTGACCTACAGGACATCGGGCCTCGTTGCAACAGATGGGAAAACCCTGTCTCACAGGGGGAAAAGGACACTAGGGCAAGAGTTAGCAGGGCTCATGGACAGGGCTTTACATTAGACTCGAAGGGGGAGGGGGATAAAACCAGGCTCACCAGAGATGAGCCTAGGGGCAAAGGGCCAAGGATGGGGGTTGTCACGGTTTGAATCAGGATCAAAAACAATGCTCTCGATCCCCTCCCTCTCCCACCCAGGTAGGGAAGGAGAGAGAGAAAAAGAGAGAGACTTGGCTGGATTGAAAACTAAACTACACAGCTTTAATTAAACACTAATGATATAAGGAAATATATATAATTATATAAAAATATGTTCAGGAATGTGCAAAAGCCTCTCGCCTCCCCCCACGCCCAGAAACTCCCACAGCACTCTCCTTAGCTGCGAACAGTCCTGAAAAATCCCAGACTGCTGCTGGAGAAAGAATAGAGTTATGAGGGTCAGGAGAGCTCGAGCCTAAGGGTCGACGGTGATGGATGGTCGGAGTCCTCCCCAGACACTGGCCATGGACGGAAGAAAAAGGGAAGAAGAAGCAGGAAGGAAGTTGTCTTCTGTGATCTCCGACCTTCCTCTGAGCTTATGTAGATATATGGAATGGAATATCTCTGACCAAGTTTGCTGTCTGTCTAATTCAGCCTCCTACGGGGGGGTCATAGATCTCCCCGTAGTGTCTGAGCTGGCAGAGCAAAGATGTGACCTTGAAGACACATTTCTTGAAGTTAGAAAAACATTCCATCTGTTATCAGTCTTAGTTGGAACACCCTGGTACTAGTTAAAAGAAAGCTTACTGAAGGAAAAAAAAAATCAGTAAAAGGAAAATTGGCTTCGTCCTGGCTCAAACCAGGACAGCAATGCTAAAGAGGAAGCACCTCTGGCATTGATTTTTAAGTAAACTCCATTATTTAGTTTTAATACAAAAATTCACTCATGCATTAATCACTCAGAATTGTCAGCTATAAAATACTTAAATTAATCCACCAAGGATTTGTTGAGATTTCTTTTAAGAACTGTAACTGTAATTATTGGATTTGCTTTCTGAGACTGTAAGGCAGCATAGAGTACCATTTTCTATCTTTAATAACGACTAGTCATAGAAACTATACATCAATCTCAACATTCGTGTATTTGTTTATAAAAGTGATACTAGTAGAGAGAAGTCCAAAAAGATGCAGTGATTACATTTTCTAAAGCAAGGATGTTGCAACATTAAATACAGCATATTGACTTTCAGAAGCTTCACTAATGTTTATCAAGTCTTTGTGTGCCAGTTTTTCTCAGTCTCATTTGTCTCTCTGTGGCATTCAAGCATGGATTTAATGCATCGATCACTTCTGAAGTTGTGTCTTAGAAACTGCAAGAAATAATCAGCAAAGATCCATCCGATTTAAAGCTTGAAGTGGAAATCATTGTAGCTAGCAATCTTTCAAGTCAGCTGTGTGACCAAGGCCACCATTAGCTGATTATAAATCTGTACTACTGCCTAAAGAACTAGTTCTACCCTCTTCTTGCTCTCACCTTATTGCTTGCACCAGCAGTCTCACTTGTGCCCCACCTGATGATAAGATCAAGAAAGTGATTTAAATAAATCTAAACTGATCAAAAAAGTTTATTATTTTTTAGCTGACAAGGCTGCACACACACTAGTAACAACCCAAGAGAAACTCCAATAATAAGCTTATTTGCAAATACAGGACTACCCTCAGCTGCAGCACAGGCTAAAGTGATTGAAGCCTAAACTCCTCCCTTCAGATCACAGCTTGAAGATACAGGGTTTTGAGTCACAAATCAAAGCTTTAGTTTTAATGAGATTTTATCTTTCCACAAAGTCCCAGAATGGAGCAGGGGCAGGGAGGGAGAAGGGCTAGCCTTAGGGGCAGGAGCTATATAAAAACGGTATTGCCACTGAAACTGCACCTCACTGAATTACAACCTTGGATACAGCTAGACAGTTCATTCCACTCATTAAGCACAGTATTTAATTCACAGAGAAAGTTGAGGGCAAGGGGAACAAGGCCTGCAAAAGGGGGATGAGTGGAACACTTGGTAAAGTTGAGACAATGAAATCTAACAAACACAGAAATGAGACTGAAATTTAGTGTTAACGCAAGACTTCAAATAAGTTATAAAACAATACAAGTCATTAATGAGAAGGATTTCTAAATTGAGAGAGGTAGGGCAAGTATAGAAGAAACAACAGTAGTTAGGTATTTATTTGCAAGAAATTCCTTAAGCAGAAATCAATCTTCATTTGAATTTTATATTAAGCCTTTTTCATAGAACCCTCCTGCCTGCAAAAAGAAATCTCTCTATTGCCTTGCAACAGCAGAAAGAACAAAGCATTTAATATTGGGTAGCTTTTAGCTCTCCTTAAACAATGGGGAAAAAATAAAAATCGAAAGAAACACACCAAGCCACCCCCAAAAATCACATGATAAAATTTAAAAAAAAGAAAACAATAATTTTGCTTGTATTCTTTACTGAAGATATGCACAGGCTATTTTTTCCATTTTCCTAAAAACACACAGTTAAAATTTCAGATAGATAATCCTGACAACGTTTGTATAGAATAAAAATAACTGCTAAAGAACATTCCTGAATGCCTAAGGAGCTAAAAGCTTTGGAGAAAAAAAAAAAAAAAGTGCAAATAATCAAAGCTGAATATGCTTAAATTAAGCTAAAAGAAGTAGGAGCTGTTTGTCTGAACAGAAGTTCGATTCTTCAGAAGAGGAGGAAGCTAGGAGAAGTTTGGGGAATTTGTAAGCTTTCCTTTAAAAATTTAGCAAGGTATAATATTGACAGGGAAATGCGCAATAAAAGATAATTCGTTTGTGATGGATAGACAGCATTTGACCATGTTTTCGATAAACTTATTTTACAAGTACATTTTGTACTAAAGAAAAAAAATCCAGAGGCAAAAGTAATAAATTAAGGTGCCTCAAATCGTCAGACTAATTAAATAAAGAACCTAAAAATTTTGCCCAACATCAGTGAGTACAACAAATTTAACACACTGATCACATGCTTAAAATAGATACAGTTTTGTGTTCTCAGGGGCCCAAAGTACAAGGATCGTTTCCTTCCCATGCATTGCAAGCACTAACTGCAACACTGTGTACAGCAGAATTAAACTGATGACTTGCAGGATACATCTGGCAGGCTGAGAGTTAGTCATCCCTCTCAGCCCCAACCCATATCTCACCAACATTGCAAAAGCCAGTTCTTTCAGCAGATTACAACTGGTGCTACTGGCTCTCAGCAGAAACTGCTGCCACCGCAACTCGGCTAGAGCCACTGTCAACTGTTTGTGCCAGGTTCCCAACAGCAGCAAGAACACATCAAGAGAACAAACAGGAGCAGAGGACAAGTAAAATAGATTTTACAAGCCACTTCAGCTCACCATTTAAATTCTTTAGGTAATAACTCTGCATCTAACTTAGGTCACTACTCAGAATCCCTATCCCCATATAAAGAAAAAACTCTTTTTCTTACCAACCAGTTGTAATTTATAGCTACTGTATTGCCTGGAGCATGGCACAAAAGTAAATGTGACCACTTTCCTCCACTTACCTTTCTTGTTAACAGACTTTTGCGCCTCATTCCACAAGCCTCTAACTGAAGACGCCCTCGCAATGCCAATTCGATTAACATACAGCCACGCAATCCTGAGGAGATGCAATCATTCCAGAATGATGTGTAGCCCTGTGAAGAATGAAAGACAGTAAGATATTTCTATCTCCACCTGAAAGCAAATAGAAAAAGAGGCTTACTGTGTTCTCTAAGCAGTTCTCTGGCCCTTATACACTTTTGAAGTAGCATCGCTAATGAACTACCATTCCTGTATTGGAAACGTAAGATAAAACAGACTCACCCTCTATTAGTTTTGACACTTAGTCTATGCTCTTTGAAGAGCGGGGAAACTTCAGGAAAGTGATACAAAACAAAACAGCAAGATATCAAGAACTGCGAGATATAAAGCGTAGTTTATATGTAGTGAAAATAAACGTATTACATTTTTAAGACATCAAGCATTTGACATTACTGATATCCCACAGGCTTATTTGAGTTTCCTGAGAAATATTAACATGATTTTACATCCATAGACAATATGACACCGATGAAGTAATAATAATATGAAAAATCAATATTATGTAAAATATGGAGTGTATATTTATCATGCCACAGCTGTTTATAAATATACACTTCTTTCTTTTCACAAAAAGTGTTATATTATTCTGCAAACAGTTCAATCACTAGAAATTTTTTCCCTTGTCTAGTAATGAAAACTGAATTTATTTTTAAAGTTAGTATTTTTCAATGAAGTGACACCACTACACCACTTCTGGCAGCAATTATCAGATGTAAACTCCTCTGCTTCAGCAGTTATTCAATACATATGGCCTCAAGCTGTGGGTTGCAGAGAAATACAGGATCATAGGATAATTCAGGTTGGAAGAGATCACAGGAGATCTCTAGTCCAACCTGCTCAAAACAGGTTCAGCAATGGAGTCAGATCAAGTTACTCAGGGTTCTAGCTAGGCAAGTCCTGAAAACCTCCAAGGATAGAGACTGCACAACCATCTAACATTTTTTACTCTAGTGATCCTGAATGTCAGCTCAAAGAGATTATGGTCTTCATAAATTCTGGAGCCCCCAACATAAGAAGGACATGGAGCTCATGGAGAAAGTCCTGAGAAAGGCCATGAAGATGATCTGAGGTCTGGAGCACCTCTCCTCCGAGGACAGACTGAGAGAGTTGGGGCTGTTCAGCCTGGAGAAGAGAAGACTCAGGGGAGACATTATAGCAGACTTCCAGTACCTGAAGGGGGCCTACAGGAAAGCTGGAGAGGGACTTTTTATAAGGGCTTGTAGTGATAGAACAAGAGGTAATGGATCAAAACTGGAAGAGGGGAGTTTTAGGTTAGACATCAGGAGGAAATTCTTTAGTGTGAGGGTGGTGAGACACTGGGACCGGTTGCCCAGATAAGTTGTGGAAGCCCCATCCCTGGAAGTGTTCAAGGCCAGGTTGGATGAGGCCCTGAGCAACCGGATCTCGTGGGAGGTGTCCCTGCCCATGCAGAGGAGTTGGAACTAGATGATATTTAAGGTCCCTTCCAACTCAAACCATTCTATGATTCTATGACTCTATGATTCTATGAAATGGAACTGCTTGTTCTAGTGGGCTAGATGTCATTGAAGTCATAGAATGTATACTGCCTCACTGTCAGGGTTTGACTCAGGATTGGCAATTATACCAATGACAATAATGCTCTCGATGTCCTCCCACCCAGGTAGGGAAAGAAGAGAGAGAATGTCCTGGTTCGAGCCAGGATGAAGCCAATTTTCCTTTTTACTGATTTTTTGTTTTCCTTCAGCGAGCTTTCTTTTAAGTAGCAACATTCTGTTCTAGCTAGGCTGATAAGACATTGGAATGTTTTTCTAACTGCTGGGTCTTCAAGGTCGCACCTTCACTCTGCCGGCTCAGACACTACGGGGAGATCTGTGACCCCCCTGTAGGAGGCTGAATTAGACAGACAGCAAAATTGGCCAGAGATATTCCATTCCATATATCTACGTAAGCTCAGAGGAAGGTCAGAGATCACAAAAGACAACTTCCTTTCTGCTTCTTCTTCCCTTCTCTTCCGTCTATGGGCGGCGTTCGGGGAGGACTCTATCCATCCATCACTGTCGACCCTTAGGCTCGAGCTCTCCTGACCCTCATCACTCTCTGCTTTCTTCAGCAGCAGCTCCGGTATTTCTCAGAACTGTTCCAGCTCAGGGGAGTGTGGTGGGAGTTGCTGGGGGTGCGGGGAGGCGAGAGGCTCTTGCATATACCTGAACATATCTGTATATAACTGTATATATTTTCATTAGTGTTGAATTAAAGCTGTGTAGTTTAGTTTTCAATCCAGCCAAGTCTCTCTCTTTTTCTCTCTCTCCTTCCCTACCTGGGTGGGAGGGGGAGGGGATCGAGAGCATTGTTGTTGGACCTGAGTCAAACGGTGACAGAGAATAAGGAGAAGCTTCTGGGTTGAAAACTAAATTCGGGAGCTTTAAGTAAATACTGATGAAAAAAGACAATATGTACAAATACATACTATTATATACAAGTATGTGCAGGAATGTGCAAAACACCTATCACTTCCCCCCACCCCGAGCAACTCCCACAGCATGCTCCTTAGCTGTGAGCAGTTCTGAAAAGTCCTGGACCGCTGCGAGAGATAGTGGTAGAGTAGACAGGAGCTCAGGGTAGAGTTATGAGGGTCAGGAACACATGGGCCTAGGGATCAAAGGAGATGGATAGATGGAGTCCTCCCTGGATGACAGCAATGAACGGAAGAGAAGGGAAAAAGAGGCTTAATTTGCGTTGTGGGAAACTGTTCTTTTCTTCCCCACATAAGTCTAAACAAAATGCCTTTTAAGCCAGCAAAGGCCTCTCCTGATTATGCCCAGCTGGCGAACTAAAGCAGACTTGCTTCTCAAGGACAACTGAACCCAAAACAACAGATGTGGTATGGGACAGAAAGGGTGGGCGACAAGCCATCCTGTGCCCCTGGCAGTCACCGCCCTAACTTGGGGCTCATGGACGCTCATTGGCTCTGGACAGTGACACTGACTGGACAGGTGGGTCAGGGGGTATCAAAGGCAGCGAGTGCAGCAGGTGGGCCCCTCTCTCCTCCCTGAGGCCCGTTTGGACGCTTTCTGCCTGGGACACCCCGCCCTGCTGCGGACACTGGTGCTGGGACCCTGCCTGCCTGCCTGCCCCGGGTCCAGCCTGAGCCTCAGCGCCGAGCGTGCCGGGGTCCCGAGCCCTGGGGTCGGGGCCGGAGCCCCCTCCCCGTGTTGCTGCCACTTGAGGGGAAACCAATGGCCGCTGCACCCGCTGCCAAGAGGCTGCCCCTCCGACACCACGGACCTGCTGTCCTGCCTTCCGGCCGCCTGAGGGTAACATCACCCCACACTCACACACACACACACACACACAGTCCTACCTCTTAAGGAGGACTGGCATCGGGTTTCCTTCCCTCCTCCCTTTGGTCCTTAATCCTCTCCCTTAAAAACACCTTTGCATTGCCTCCCTAAAGGACACTTGCTCACTACATACATATTTATATCCCTGGTAGCCATTCACATTTGCATGGTCCCTAAACATCATCCCTCGGTTTGTGTTAACCCTTAATAAACCAATTAGTTTGTGGAGCAAACCTTGGCTTTAGAGGCAATTTCTGAGTGGGGTGGGGTGGGGGTCCTTTCTAGCTACCACCCTGAAATACAGTCCCGCGGTGGCCGTTCCTCCGTGAGAGGCAGCACAGCGTGTGACCCTCGGTCTTATTCACAAACCCCTCCACATTGAGAGGGGGAGTCGCAAAAGTATCCTGACAGCCAGTAGCCCCCCAGTACTGGCTTGCGACATTTGGTGTCAGGAGTGGGATAACGGGGGTCGTTAGAAGCCCCCCAGGCTCTGAAATTGCTTAATTGGACTTTTTTAAAAAATTAATTAATTAATTAATTATAGGGAAAATGGCTGCCAAAGGGGATATAGGTGATGCAGATGCTGTAAGTGCTGGTGCAGAAAATGCAGAAAATGAAATTTGTGAGGAAAGTACTGAAGTTCAGGAGGCGCCATTTTCACTTCCCTCTAGTTTTGAGGAGGAATTGCAAAAATGTGCATTTGTGCGTCCCTTCTGGGAGCACCTTAAGAGGCACGGGTACACTATACAGAGGGAGCAGTACAAAGTGATTTACGAGGCCTACATGGGGGGAGACCTCAGTAGACTCGTAAATTACATCATGACTTTGGAAGATGGTACTCCTCTGTCTAAAGAGCTTAAAAAGGAGATTAAGAAACACGGGCTTGATTTCATCAATGCCCGAAATGTCTTTGTCCTGGCCATGGTTGTGCAGCAAGCAAAGGAGGGATTACAGCAAAGAACTGAAGGGTTGCAGCGAGAGAATAAAGAGTTACAGCAAGAGATTGAATGGTTACAGCAAAGAACTGAAGGGTTGCAGCGAGAGAATAAAGTTACAGCAAAGAATTGAAGGGTTGCAGAGAGAGATTGAAGGGTTAAGAAAGCAGGGAAAGGAGAGGAGAACTGGTGCCACCCTGTCTTACTCAGGTGATAAATGTGGGGAACTTGCTAATTGTGAGGATTCCTCAGGTTCTGGTAGTCAGGATACTGAGGTCTTGGATGACTTTAACACACTAAAGTAATGTAAGCCCGTAAAATCTGAGCAATCAGATAGAAAAAGTGTGAGTTTTCATTTCGGGATGGAAAAGCAGCGCCCGATTTTGGAATCAAAGCCACAGCCGCAAGAGCAGCAAGCCCCTGCACAGCTGCAACCCCCCCTCTCCAAGGAGCAGGAGGAGGGACTAAGGGCAGATTTTAGGATATTACACGAGGCAGTTAAGGACTTCATGACACACAGCACTCAAAGAATTAGCAATTTGGAGATAAATGTCCATAAAGTTTCCACGATTATGGACAATAGTGCTCAAAGGATTAGCAATTTGGAGATGGATATTCACAATAGCATTCAAAAGATGGGCGAATTGGAAAAATATGTCCACCGACTTTTCACAAATATGGACAAAGTCCCAACTAATTTATCTTCTCACTATACCAGTTCTGAGGATGAGGAGGAGGGGAGAATAGAGCATAAACAACTGCGCCCGGTTGTGAGAACTTCTTTTTCTCTTGATAAAGATACCCTGAGGAAGAAAGATGTGGTAGTTAAGGAAGTAAGTTATACACCATTAGAATTGGCACAAATTAAAAAACAATACAGCAGGCTCCCATCTGAGATGGAAATTGAATATGTAATGAGAGTGTCCCTCACAGGAGGAGACGAGATCATGTTAAGTGAACAAGAAGCTAGAGGGTTCTGGGGATCCGGAATTATTCTAATGACTGGAGATAGGGGACACCACTGGTCCCTAACCCAGCGAGCAGCTTTTTGTGTTGGCTCAAGTGATCCCGCTAGCTAAGGAGAGCCGAGGACCCTGCGGGAGGGCTATTCTAACCTTTTGGACAATGTCCAAAAGGCTGCTGTAATTCAAATGATTTATGACCATGATTTAATACCAGATCAAGAAAGTCCTATGAATCTTCGAGTCAAACCAGAAAGAATGAAGGTTTTAATCAGGGGGCTTCCTCTGTCATTTAAAGAGGTAGCCATGCAAATCAAACATAAACTAAAAAATGGAGATCTGAGAGGATTTACATGGTCTGATTTGGCCAAAGAATTGGTAGATTACAGCAAGGAATATGAGGATATATCTGATTCTGAAGATGTTCCCAAGCCTTCTGCAGCCAGACAAAACACTCGACCCTCCTATGCTGATGTGGTTGCCAGGCCACCCCGGGATCCTCCTAAGCAGCGGGAGAAATCACGGGGTGACTGGACAGTTGTGGATAGATCTAAAAACAACAGAAAGCCAAACAGCACCCATAAAAGCCAATACCCCGAAAACAAAAGTGCTTCATCTCGAGGTGGTGACAAAGGGCCCTACGCTAAGCTTAAGGAGGAAGCCAGGCGTATAGGTGTCCCATCGAAGCTTTTGTCTCGAGATCTTTCTTACCAGCTTCTGAAAGACCTAGTAGAAAGTTGGGCTACATGGCCCAGCTCAAGGTCTAATTCAAGAGAGAGATCCAGGGAAAAACCCAACAAGTCGGGAAACTAAATAGCCCTCCTTCTGCCAAGAAAAAGAAATCAAAAAGAAAGACAAAGAGACGGGGGGGGGAGAGGAAAACCAAAATCTTGACACAGGAAATGAAAATGATCAACAGGAAAATTACAAACAATCAGGCCCTAAAGCTTCCAATCCTCCAAAAGATTGGCAGAATGTACTACGATTAGTTCAAAACAAAAATGGGGACTTGGAGCTTACTTGTGCTGTTGGGCCAAGACGCTATCCTGTAACATTTGTGGTAGACACAGGAGCACAGATTTCCACGCTAAAAGCTGATGTAGCTGAACAATGTGGTATTAAACCAGCTAAAAAGCCCATATATGTAAGTGGAGCATTTGGTAACTCTGCTTTACAAAAAACAGCTAAAGTCACTTTAAATCTACCAGGAGAGGAAGAACCGATTCGGACTGAAATGATTGTGGGTGACATTCCTTACAATTTGTTAGGAATGGATGTTCTCTTGGGCCGAGCCTGGAGAGATGAGAACGATCGCTACTGGAATTTTGGCACACCCACACTAAAGCTGAGGTTGCTACAACGTGCTCCCCGTCTGCCACAAAGCAGGATCACAAATATTAAACAATATTCCATTCCTGTTGCTGCTAAGGAAGGCATCAAAGAAGTCATTTCTGATCTAAAACAAAAGGGCATTATTGTGCCCTGTCATTCACTATTTAACTCCTCGATTTGGCCTGTAAGAAAACCCAATGGTAAATGGAGAATGACAGTCGACTACAGGAAATTGAATGCCAATACAGATGTACTCACAGCTGCTGTACCTAACATTGCTGATCTGGTGTTAGAAATCCAGGAAGCAGCACACCCAGTGCTGGCCTCCCTGGACATAAAGGATATGTTCTTCCAAATCCCTATTGATCCTGAGGACCAGAAGTATTTTGCCTTCACTTGGGATGGGGTGCAGTACACTTTCACAAGGTTGCCCCAGGGATATAAACACTCACCCACACTAGCTCATCACACGCTTGCGTGTGAACTGGAAAACATTCCAGAAATCAGAAATAATTCCAAGGTAAAAGTCTATCAATACATAGATGATGTGCTGGTAGGGGGCCAGAGTGAGGGGGAGGTAAAAGCAGTTTATGATGCTATCATCAAGCATCTCACCAATATGCAAATAGAAATCCCTGAAGAGAAAAAGCAACCGCTATCCCAAGGGGAAAAATTTCTAGGAATAAGATGGAAAGGGGGGAACCTGGAATATTCCTTCCGATACTTTATCTTACTTAGGAGAGATAAAGGCACCCACCAATAGGAAAGAACCACAAGGAATACTAGGAACCCTTCAGTATTGGAGAAAGCATATCCCAGACCTATCCATCATAGCACGTCCTCTCTTTGATCTATTAAAGAAAAATCGTCACTGGGAATGGGATCAATCTCATGATGAGGCCCTTGAACTGTTGTTATTGGAGGCGCAGACATACCAAACTCTGGGGCCCCTTCACCCGGAGGATCCAATCATAAAAGAGTGGGGGTTTTCAGCCAGTGCCTTATCAAATCATTTTTGGCAACAGGGACCTACTGGGAGTACTCGACCAATTGGCTTTTATTCTCAGTCATTGAAGGATTCAGAAAAACGATATTCTATTCTGGAAAAGGGATTGCTAACAGTGTGTACAGCACTAAAAGAAATCAGCAAGATCATTAAAAAACAAAAAGTAATTCTTCGAGGCCCTTTCAAGGTAGTTAACCAAGTACTGTCTGGAAAGGCCCCTCCAGAAGGAATATCCCAAAAGGGTACAATCAGAAAATGGTATAGTCAAATTGAGTACTATTCTGGACTATTCCGACTTGAAGAAGGCCCAGATAAACAATTGAAAATCCAGGAACAAATTGAATCTACAAATGAAAAGGATTTCCTAATGAAAGTTCCCAGTCCTATCAAAGAAGCCCCAGAATATAGAAGTGAACTGGTTAATGCTTGGTTCACAGATGCTTCATCCCGAAGAGAAGGGAAAACTTGGTTGTTCAAATCTGCTGCAGTTAAACCTGCCACAGGCGAACAAAGAAACCAAGATAAGGGCAGTGCCCAGGTGGGAGAATTGGACGCTGTTCTTAATGTTTTCCTAAAAGAAAAAGCCTCCAAGGACGCTGTGCACATTTACACAGGCTCCTTTGCGGTTTTTAAAGGCTGTGTGGAATGGATTACTTTCTGGGAAAGTAACAATTGGGAAATTAACGGAGTGCCTGTCTGGCATAAAGAGAAGTGGCAACAAATTCTGAAAATTGCCAAAAAGAATCCTAATTTTCATGTAGGATGGGTACCTTCACACCAAGCTGCTCTAAAGGATGAAGCCAGTAAGTGGAATAACTATGTTGATGAACTAGCTAAAATCGATGTGGTGGAAATCCAATCAGCTATCACAGAAGGAGAAAATCAGGAATGGAAAAGATTGCTCGAATGGCTTCACTGTAAGAGGGGCCATTCAGGAATCTTTGAGCTATACAAAGAGGCACAAGCTCGTGGGTGGCCTGTCACCCGTGAGCAGTGCAAAACAGTCATCTCCTCATGTGATCTTTGCAAAATCAGACTTGGGGAACATCCCCTAACAACTGACACTCTGCATATCAGGGAAGGAAAACCCTTGTGGTCCACATGGCAGGTGGACTACATCGGTCCCTTCCGAAGATCAGGAAACAAACAATACGTCATTGTGATTGCGGAAGTGGTGTCAGGATTGACCTGTGCCGAAGCTGTTTCTAAGGCAAATGGTGAAAACACGGTGTGCTTCTTAGAAAAGGTCTTTAGAATTCTATCTAAACCCACAAATATCCAATCTGACAATGGAACTCACTTCACCTCACACCTTGTACAACAATGGGCTAAGAGGGAAGGTATTAAATGGACATTTCATGTCCCATACTACCCACAAGCTAATGGGATAGTGGAACGCACTAATGGGTTAATTAAAAGCCTTATTCGCCCACAGGACTCAAAATGGGATGAAAGATTAAGGTATGCAGTCACTACTATAAACAATAGGTGGGGGGTGAATGGGTGCCCCCGCCTGAATGCTTTTTTCCCTGAGTTACCCACTCAAGATCACAGAAAAAATAAAAGGTCTTTTAAGCAATCTAAAACTCCTCTCCATCCTGGACAAATTGTCCTGGCAAATTTGCCACACATTGGTAAGGTCAAGCTCACCTTACAAACACCGGTGAATTCAAATACATGGGTTGCATCTGATTTAAATGACAAGCAACACAAAATCAGTACAAGGTGGATAATTCATGTCGAGTAAATCGGTGTTTCAGTTTTGTATGTATGTTTGTATCTCTGTGTATTTATGTCTAATGATGTTAATCAATATATTGCAAAGCATGACAGCTTAAAGAGACAGAGACATCCTGGTGACAGTACCAGGCCTGATCAACCTGCTACTGGACTTCGGAGGAGTTACTTTGTGACCGCTGTGGGACTGATCACCCCATGGCCTAAACAAGGTGCTCTGTAATATTGTCTCCTTCTATACTTGCCTTTGAGTTGTTGTTTGCAATATATTATCTTGGATGGAAATAATTCAGAACATTATTACAAAACTCACTGAAGTGACAAGAACTTGATTCAAGTTTGGGAATTCCGTAAATAATCTATTTTTCTTTTCTTTTTCCAATAGAATTGAAAACTGAGTTTGTGTTAGAATAATTACAATTATTCTATTCCTAATCTTGTATCCATGTGTAGCCAGCGTATGTCCTTCGTGAATGAACTGTGCTCGAGCAAGACGACTTCACTAAAGATTCCCACTGATCAAGTCTGATACTGCAGCCGGGATCCAAGGGTGAATGATAACATAAATACTCTCTTCTGGTTCAAGAATAACAATTGATGATTGGTAAATTTGAGTGTTTACAATGTTTTATTAATACTGTGTATAACTTATTTGTTAGAACTACTAATAATTAGTGATCATGGAGCTTTTGAAGATATGTTAGATTGTTAGATATGTGATTGTATATACTTATACTGTATGGGAATTGTTCCCTTGCTTATACATATATATTCCAGCTAACACCCAAGGAGGGTGTCCTGGTTTGAGCCAGGATGAAGCCAGTTTTTCTTTCGCTGATCCTTTTTTTTTTATTTCAGTGAGCTTTCTTCAACTAGCAACTGCGTGTTCTGCTAGGTTGATAAGACACTGGAATGTTTTTGTAATTGCTGGGCTCTCAAGGTCGTGCCTTTGCTCTGCCGACTCAGACACTACGGGGGGATTTGTGCCCCCCCCCGTGGGAGGCTGGGTTAGACGAACAGCAAAACTGGCCAGAGATATTCCATTCCATATATCTACGTAGGCTCGGGGGAAGGTCGGAGATGACGGAAGAAAACTTCCTTCCTTCCTGCTTTGCTCTCTCGCCGCTTCGCTTCGCCTCTCTGTCTGCCTTCCTTCTTCTCTCTTTTTTTCTCTTTCTTTCGTTCGTGGCCGGCGTCTGGGAAAACACCATCTGCCCATCATCGACCCATCGACCTCAAGCCCTCCTGACCCTCGTAACTCTCTGCCTTTCCCCAGGAGCAGCTTCGGGATTCCTCGGAATTGTCTCATCTGAGGGAAGTGCTGTGGGAGTTGCTGGGGGTGGGGGGAGGCGAGAGGCTTCTACCACACCTTTGTATAATCACTATATATATATATGCACTCTAATATCACGTATTAATATTCTAAATAAAGTTGCACGGTTCAGTTTTCAATCTAGACAAGTCTCTCTCTCTTTTTTCTCTCTCTCCTTCCCTACCTGGGTAGGAGGGGGAGGGGATCGAGAGCATTGTTATCAAACTGAGTCAAACGTTGACAGAGGGTAAGGATCAAATGCAGAGGAGAAGGATTTGGGCAGGAATCCAGATATAATATATAATTATGCACATAAAACTTTACACCTTGCTGCCATAAAAGCCACAGGGTGAGATGTGGGAAACTTCTTTTCTTCCCCACATAAGTCTAAACAAAATGCCTTTTAAGCCAGCAAAGGCCTCTCCTGATTATGCCCAGCTGGCGAACTAAAGCAGACTTGCTTCTCAAGGACAACTGAACCCAAAACAACAGATGTGGTATGGGACAGAAAGGGTGGGCGACAAGCCATCCTGTGCCCCTGGCAGTCACCGCCCTAACTTGGGGCTCATGGACGCTCATTGGCTCTGGACAGTGACACTGACTGGACAGGTGGGTCAGGGGGTATCAAAGGCAGCGAGTGCAGCAGGTGGGCCCCTCTCTCCTCCCTGAGGCCCGTTTGGACGCTTTCTGCCTGGGACACCCCGCCCTGCTGCGGACACTGGTGCTGGGACCCTGCCTGCCTGCCTGCCTGCCTGCCTGCCTGCCCCGGGTCCAGCCTGAGCCTCAGCGCCGAGCGTGCCGGGGTCCCGAGCCCTGGGGTCGGGGCCGGAGCCCCCTCCCCGTGTTGCTGCCACTTCAGGGGAAACCAACGGCCGCTGCACCCGCTGCCGAGAGGCTGCCCCTCCGACACCACGGACCTGCCGTCCTGCCTTCCGGCCACCGACCGACGCTGGACAAGCCGCCGGAGGGTAACATCACCTCACACACACACACACACACACAGCGCTACCTCTTAAGGAGGACTGGCATCGGGTTTCCTTCCCTCCTCCCTTTGGTCCTTAATCCTCTCCCTTAAAAACACCTTTGCATTGCCTCCCTAAAGGACACTTGCTCACTACATACATATTGATATCCCTGGTAGCCATTCACATTTGCATTGTCCCTAAACATCATCCCTCGGTTTGTGTTAACCCTTAATAAACCAATTAGTTTGTGGAGCAAACCTTGGCTTTAGAGGCAATTTCTGAGTGTGGTGGGGTGGGGGTCCTTTCTAGCTACCACCCTGAAATACGGTCCCGCAGTGGCCGTTCCTCCGTGAGAGGCAGCGCCGCGTGTGACCCTCGGTCTTATTCACAAACCCCTCCACATTGAGAGAGGGAGTTGCAAAAGTATTCTGACAGCCGGTAGCCCCCCCGGTTCCGCCTTGCGACATGCGTGATCCCTGAATTTATACCGAGACCTACATAGACTTATGGGATGGAATACTATTGTTCAACGATTTTGCTGTCTGTCTACTCTGCTCCTCCCTACAGGATGGTTGTAGATACAAGTCTTCTGTTCCTTTAGTGTCCAAAGCAGCAGATTCAACAAGCAGAGCAAAGTGTCCTTGATCTCTCAGCAGTAACCATAAACATTCAGGCCTTAATAGTCCACTAGTTGGAAAACTTGCTGCTACTTTCAGCAAGTGTGCTGCTTAGAAGAGAGTTTACTGAAGGAAAAAAAAAATCAGTAAAAAGAAAATTGGCTTAATCCTGGCTAAAACCAGGACATTCCACCCCTTATTCTATACCATATATTACATATAGGCTCTATATTTTACCAGCTGTCAAATTAAGGATTCTTCCCCAGAGTCAAATTACCCTGAGGTACACATTGTACTTCACCATCCTCCATCATCACACACCAGGTATGTCCAGGTCCCTGAGCAAAAGCAACCCCCAGGACAGGTTTACCTTTGCCTGAAGCAGGAAAAACCCAAACAGTTTTCCCCAGCAGATTCCTTTCACATACCACAGGGACTTTATCACAGACTCACGGAATTTTCAGAGTTGGAAGGAACCTCTAGAGATCATCTAGTCCAACTTCCCTGATAAAGCAGGATCGCCTAAAGCACATTATTCAGGACTGCATCCAGATGGGTTTTGAATATCTCCAGAGAAGGAGACTCCACAACCTCCCTGGGCAGCATTCCAGTGTTCTGTCACACTCATAGTAAAGTTCTTTCTCATATTTAAATGGAACTTCCTATGTTCCAGCGTGTGCCTATTGCCCCTTGTCCTGTCACTGGGAACTACTGAAAAGAGCTCGGCTCCATCCTCCTTGCACCCACCCTTTAGATACTTGTAGGCATTAATAAGGTCTCCCCTCAGCCTTCTCTTCTCAAGGCTAAAGAGTCTCAACTCTCTCAACCTTTCCCCATAAGAGAGATGCTCCAATCCCCCAATCACCTTTGTTGCCTTCCACTGGACTCTCTCTAGCAGTTCCCTGTCTCTCTTCAACTGGGGAGCCCAGAACTGGATGCAGTATTCCTGATGGTATTCCTCATGTGGCCTCACCAGGGCAGAGTAGAGGGGGAGGATGACCTCCCTCGACCTACTGGCCACACTCTTCTTTATGCAACCCAGGATTCCATTGGCCCTCTTGACGACAAGGGCACATTGTGGACTCATGAATAATTTACTATCTACCAGGACTCCCAGATCCTTTCCACCCCTAACCTATATTGGTGCATGGGGTTCTTCCTCCCCAGGTGAAGGACCCTACACTTGCCCTTGCTAAACCTCATTAGGTTCTTCTCTGCCCAGCTCTACTGCTGTCCAAATCATGCTGGGTGGCAACACAGCCCTCTGGAGTGTCAGCCACCCCTCCCAGTTTGGTATCATCAGCGAATTTGCTGAGGATACACTCTGTCCACTCTCCAGGTCATTGATGAATATGTTGAACAAGATTGGACCGAGTATTGACCTCTGGGGGTCTGGTTACAGGCCTCCAACTTGACCCTGCTCTGCTAATCACAACCCTCTGAGTTCTGTCACACAGTCAGCTCTCAATCCACCTCACTGTCCACTCATCTAACTCACACTCCCTCAGTTTCCTAATGAGGATGTTATGGGAGACAATGTCAAAAGCCTTGCTGAAGTCAAGGTATATGACATCTGCTGCTCTCCCCTTATCCAGACAACCAGTTATGTCATCATAGAAGGCTAGCAGATTGGTCAAGCATGATTTACCCTTGGTAGATCCATGTTGACCACTCCAAAAAACTTCCTGTTCAACATGTTTAGAGATGACATCCAGAACTAGTCACTCCATCACCTTCCCAGGGACAGAGGTGAGACTAACCGGCCTGTAGTTCCCTGGGTCCTCCTTCTTGCCCTTCTTGAAGACTGGAGTGATACTGGCCTTCCTCCAGTCCTCAGGCACCTCTCCTGTTCTCCATGACCTTTCAAAGATGATGGAGAGTGGCCCAGCAATAAAATCTGTCAGCTCTCTCAACACTCACGGGTGCATCCCATCAGGGCCCATGAACTTATGGATGTTCAGTTTGGCCAAGTGGTCTCTAACCTAGTCCTCTGTGGAGAACCAGCTCAGCAGCCTGAGACCTCTGAAAGGCAAGGTCATTCAAAGGACGAGTGATGTGGCAAGGCCCATCACTAGACAAATGCTGAGAGAGCTGGATGATCTATATCTTGGATAGTGGGATAATTATCCTGTTAACTCTTGGATAATGTACTCTATTAACTTCTGACTCTGTCCAGGATATTTGTATAACGATCTCATAGACATTTGAAGATATTTGGGGAACAATATATCTATCTAGAAAACTTGTATAACGAACTAATAGATACTTGGAAAACAACACATCTATTTATGATATTAGCATAATAAACTAATGGATACTTGGAGAACAGGAGACTAATAAATCTATCCGGGATACTTATGTAATAAATTAATGGGCACTTAAGAGAGTAGTAAATCTTGTAACTAATATTTGCAGTTGGTAAAAATAAGTGATAATAATAATTTAAAATACTTTTGTATAATTATGGTCTATTATCCCTTGTTTTTTGTGAACAAGATTACCATTATGTCATACTGTTTCTATCCTATATAAGAAACATTGATCCATGATTAAAATGAGTCATATTACCACGAGTATATGACTCGCCTGGTCTCGTCTTTTTTGTTTGCCTCACTGTGCTCGCGGCAAGTGGTGCCCGAACAGGGACCTGATGGGACACAGAATCTTACCAAGTACAAGACTCCGGAGTCTACACGGTTAAATATAGAGAAGGTAAGAGTATTATCACTGGGCTTACTGAGGGATATATATATTTTTTTTTTTTTTTAATTTTTTAATATGGGCGGAATACATTTTAAAGATAGAGATCAATATATTAGTGTGCTGAAAAAAGCAGCTAAAGACCGAGGTTTTCATATTTCAAAAGAGCAGATAGAGGAGTTTTTACGTTGTGTAGAGTGATGTTGCCCTTGGTTTCCTGAAGAAGGGACAATAGATTTAGAACGATGGGACATTATAGGCAAACAAATGAAAGCTCGCTTTCAGGAGGAAGGACCAGATGCTTTCCCTCTAACAGTTTTTTCTATCTGGAGTATAGTTAAGACATGTTTAACCCCTCAGATTGAGATTATTAATTCAGTCAGGAGACCAAGTGTGGTTGACACTGCAGTAGATACGCAGGATGAGGGTCAGGACAATGATAGGGAAGAAAGTATACTAGAACCCCAAGACATTATAAGACCACAGGGAAAAGAGCCCCCTGAGTATCAATCTGTAACTCCTTTCACACTTTGAACTTTGACTGCTTCTGTGTTGCAAACAGGTATACAAAAAGGTATTAGTGTTGCTTTACAAAATAGAGAGGAGATCCCTTTAGAACTTTTACAGGCATTTCCTGTTCTGAAAGACCCTGATCCTAATAACCCTGGACAGGCATTTCACTCACATAGAGCTATATCCTTAAAAACATTAAAAGATTTGAAAGAGGCTGCATCTATGTATGGTTCAATTGCAGCCCATGTGCTTACCATAATTAAAACTATATCCACTGAAGCTATGTGCCCCTATGACTGGAACACATTGGCTCATACTGCCCTAGACAGAGGTGATTATCTGCTTTGGAAAATGTATTTCCATGATCTCTGTACAGATCAGGCCCGGAAAAATCGGCAGGCAAATGTAGATATTACATTTGAAATGTTGAATGGAACAGGACCCTTTTTAGATATGAATACACAATTGACTTGGCAGTTGCAGGCTTATCAACAAATAACTGCTGCTGCTGTTCAGGCATGGGAAAAATCGCCTGCCAAGGGAGAGGATAATGTAAGTTTTACAAAAGTTTTCCAGGGGCCATCAGAACCTTTTGAACAATTTGTTACTCATCTAACTATGGCTATTCAATGGAGTGTGGGCGACTGTACTGCTGCTAACATTTTGCTAAAACAATTAGCTTATGATAATTGCAACAAAGATTGTAAGCAGGTATTAGCAGGTGCTAACTGGACCATGACAGTTACAGATATGATATGGTGGTCAGGATGTCAGCACTGCCACTCATAATGCTAATTTAATGGCAGCTGCCTTACAATCAGTCAGAAAAGAAAAATGTTTTAATTGTGGGAAGGAAAGATGTGGCATTCAGAATGTATAGTTGTCCTGGTTTGAGCCAGGATGAAGCCAGTTTTTCTTTTGCTGATCTTTTTTTTTATTTCAGTGAGCTTTCTTCAACTAGCAACTGCGTGTTCTGCTAGGTTGATAAGACATTGGAATGTTTTTGTAATTGCTGGGCTCTCAAGGTCGTGCCTTTGCTCTGCCGACTCAGACACTACGGGGGGATTTGTGGCCCCCCGGGGGAGGCTGGGTTAGACGAACAGCAAAACTGGCCAGAGATATTCCATTCCATATATCTACGTAGGCTCGGGGGAAGGTCGGATATGACAGAAGAAAACTTACTTCCTTCCTGCTTTGCTCTCTCGCCGCTTCGCTTTGCCTCTCTGTCTGCTTTCCTTCTTCTGTCTTTTTCTCTCTCTTTTGTTCGTGGCCGGCGTCTGGGAAAATACCATCTGCCCATCGTCGTCGACCCATCGACCTCAAGCCCTCCTGACCCTCGTAACTCTCTGCCTTTCTCAAGGAGCAGCTTCGGGATTCCTCGGAATTGTCTCGTCTGAGGGAAGTGCTGTGGGAGTTGCTGGGGGTGGGGGGAGGCAAGAGGTTTCTACCACACCTTTGTATAATCACTATATATATATATATATATACACTCTTATATCACGTATTAGTATTACAAATAAAGTTGCACGGTTCAGTTTTCAATCCAGCCAAGTCTCTCTCTCTTTTTTTTCTCTCTCCTTCCCTACCTAGGTGGGAGGGGGAGGGGATCGAGAGCATTGTTGTCAAACTGAGTCAAAGGTTGACAACAACTTATTGGCGCCCAACGTGGGGCTCGAATTTTAAGCCCAGATTTCCATCTCTGATCGGAGAAATCCCTCGTGTAGAAATGGCAAACAATTTTGCTGAATTTCCCAATGGATTGAAAACTGAACGCATGTTTGATGCCATGAATCTACTAGATTTTCTTTCAAGTCTGCAGCTGTACTTGTGGTATGCAGCCGAGAGCATTCTGCTTTTTGTGGCTGCTCTTGTAATCGTTTTGTGGTTTATTGATAGAACAGTAGCCATCATCAATCGTATAATCACTGGCTTGGTATTTCTAGGGATTATGATACTGTTCTTTATGGGGGCACTGTATATGTACAGCCACAGCACAAGTTCTAACTGGTCCATCTTTAAACCTCTGTTTTCTTTCAAGTTGAATCTCCCAGCTTTTGATCTGAATAGCATTGACACAGTAGGGATGTTTTTGCTGAATGTTTATAATGTAATGTGGATGCGTAGGGCCAGCTGCTGTTCTGCTCACTGCCATTCCCCCACAGGCAATATTGCTGCCACTGCTGCTGCCAACACCACTGCTGCCAATACCACCACTCCTGCTGCTACAAAAACCACTGCTCATACAGAGATAGAGTCTGATCCATCACAAATCAGGCTAGTTGATCCTGTGACTAGGAGCAAGGCAAAGGCAAAGCGCTCCACCCTTTTCACCCGCTCCCGTCTGAGATGTCCAGAGTTCCTTAAAGCAGCAGAAGGTGAGGGTGAGGAAGAAGAAGAGAATTCTAATACAATTGATGGAGCGGGTGCCTCTCAGACAGATAAAAAACCAGGCCACTCTCAAACGGATAAAGCGACAGCAGGCCCTCCTCAATCAGATGACGACGACGACGATGACGACGACGACCTTTTCTATCCTCACTCTATGAAAGAACTGCGCCTCATGAGAAAGGACTTTACCCGCATTGAGGGTGAGGGAATTCTTCTGTGGTTGCTCCGATGCTTTGATAGTGGTGCTGAAACCCACAACGTGGACGAAAGAGAAGCCAAGCAGTTGGGATCCCTGGCCAGAGATGCTGGTATTGACAGAGCACTTAGTAATAACGTGGGAACTACCACCCTGTGGGACCGACTCCTTTCAGCTGTGAGAGAGAGATACCCCCACGAGGGTGACATCGAATGGCGCCGGAGCAGAACACCCACTCTTGAGAAAGCCATCACATACTTGAGAGACATAGCTGTGAGAGAAGTTATCTATGATCAAGATGGACTTACAAATCCTGATGATGTTGAGTGTGACACACCGATGTTCCGGAGATTTGCTCAAGCTGTGCCAGCAGCACATGCCCATATATTCTCCTTCATGGGATGCTTTAATGAAGGCGCAAGACCAACTGTGCGTGAGGTGGCTTTCAAAGCACGACAGTATGGAGACATCACCTCTGATTCCCTTCAGTTCCAAACCTCAGCAATTGAAAATGTGACTGACAGAAAGAATAGGATGCCAAATGGATGGGGAGGTAAACCCCAGATTCTCCCTAGAGACGACGGGCCACGTGTTGCAGTCATTAATAAGAGACGTCCTGCTACGAGACAGCAGCGAGGAAGACAGGACTCACTGCGACGCCACCTGTGGTCTCTCTTGAAAAATCATTTTAAAGAGGACATGAGAGTCTGGGACAAGAAACCCACTGATATTCTCCAGTTGCGTGTGCAAGAGCTACTAAACAGAACAAAACCAGGAGATGGTTCTTCCAAGAGGAAGGTTGCATTGGTCAATAATCAGGATGGTTCATTGAGTTATAATGCTTAGCCTTAGAGATGCCCTGCCTCTGGCCAGGAGGAGGAGAGGGATAACCGAGTTTATTGGACTGTGTGGGTTAGATGGCCTGGCACATCAGAACCACAAAGATATAGAGCTTTGGTGGACACGGGTGCACAGTGCACACTGGTGCCGTCAAATCATGAGGGAACAGACTCCGTCACTATCTCTGGAGTGACAGGAGGCTTTCAACAGCTGACTGTTGTGGAGGCTGATGTGAGCCTTACTGGTGAGGAGTGGCAGATGCACCCTATAGTGACTGGCCCAGATGCTCCGTGCATCCTTGGCATAGATTATCTTAAGAAAGGATACTTCCGTGACCCAAAAGGGTACCGATGGGCTTTTGGTATAGCGGCTGTAGAGATTGAGGACACTGAACAGCTGCGTACTTTGTCTGGCCTTTCAGACGACCCTTCTGTAGTGGGGTTGCTGAAGGTTGAGGATCAACAGGTGCCAGTTGCTACTTCAACGGTGCATAGACGGCAGTATCGTACCAACAGAGATTCGGTGGTCCCCATTCATAAGCTGATCCAGCAATTGGAAAGCCAAGGCGTGATCAGCAGGACCCATTCACCCTTCAACAGTCCCATCTGGCCAGTGCGAAAGCCTGATGGCGAGTGGAGGCTAACAGTGGACTATCGTGGCCTGAATGAAGTGACACCACCGCTCAGTGCTGCTGTACCAGACATGCTAGAACTTCAGTATGAGCTGGAGTCAAAAGCAGCTAGGTGGTATGCCACTATTGACATTGCACATGCATTCTTCTCTATTCCTATAGTACCAGAGTGCAGGCCACAGTTTGCTTTCACCTGGAGGGGAGTCCAGTACACCTGGAATCGACTGCCCCAGGGGTGGAAACACAGCTCAACCATTTGCCATGGACTGATCCATGCTGCACTGGAGAAGGGTGGAGCTCCAGAACACCTGCAGTACATTGATGACATCATTGTGTGGGGTGACACACCAGAAGAAGTTTTTGAGAAAGGTAAAAAGATCATCCAAATTCTTCTGGATGCTGGTTTTGCTGTGAAAAGAAGTAAGGTCAAGGGACCTTCACGAGAGATCCAATTCCTGGGAATCAAGTGGCAAGATGGTCGTCGCCAGATCCCCATGGATGTGATTAATAAAATAACAGCTATGGCCCCGCCATCAACTAGAAAGGACACTCAAACCTTTTTAGGGACTGTTGGTTTCTGGAGAATGCATATGCCATGTTACAGTGAAATTGTGAAACCCCTCTATGAGGTGACCCGAAAGAAGAATGATTTTAAATGGGGTCCTGACCAACAGAAAGCTTTTGAGCAGATTAAAAAGGAGATTGTGCAGGCAATGGCCCTTGGTCCAGTTCGAACGGGGCCAGACATCAAGAACGTGCTTTATACTGCAGCTGGACACAATGGTCCCAATTGGAGCCTCTGGCAGAAAGCACCAGGAGAGACTCAAGGTCGACCCTTGGGATTCTGGAGCCGGAGCTACAGAGGTTCCGAGGCCAACTACACAACAACTGAGAAGGAGATACTTGCAGCATACGAAGGAGTTAAAGCTGCTTCAGAAGTGATCGGCACTGAAGTGCAGCTTCTCCTGGCACGCAGATTACCAGTGCTAAGATTCATGTTCCAGAATAACATCTCTCTTATTCATCATGCCACCGATGTGACTTGGAGTAAATGGACTGCTTTAATCACTCAGCGAGCTCGAATAGGGAAACCTAATCATCCAGGTATCATGGAAGCAATTACAAACTGGCCAGAAGGCACCCACTTTGGAATGCCACCACAAGAAGTGGTGAAACGAGCTCAAGAAGCTCCACCATATGATCATCTACCAGAGACTGAGAAACAGTTTGCCCTTTTCACCGATGGCTCCTGTCGTCTTGTAGGGAACCGCCGGAAGTGGAAAGCTGCCGTGTGGAGTCCTACACGACTGGTTGCTCAAGTAGCTGAAGGAGAAGGTGAATCAAGTCAGTTTGCAGAGGTCAAAGCCATCCAGCTGGCTTTGGATATTGCTGAGCAAGAGGGATGGCCGAGACTCTATCTTTACACTGACTCGTGGATGGCAGCAAATGCCTTGTGGGGTTGGCTAAAGCAGTGGCAGCAAAACAACTGGCAGCAAAAGGGTAAACCTATTTGGGTTGCTGACCTCTGGAAGGACATTGCAGCTCGGATAGAGAAATTGGTGGTAAAAGTACGTCATGTAGATGCACACGTACCTCTGAGTCGAGCCACTGAGGAACATCAACACAACCAACGAGCAGATGAGGCTGCTCAAGTGTTCCAAGTAGACTTAGACTGGGAACTCAAGGGTGAGCTCTTTCTAGCTCGATGGGCCCATGATGCTTCAGGTCATCAGGGCAGAGACGCAACATACAAATGGGCTCGTAATCGAGGGGTGGATCTAACCATGAGCACTATTGCGCAGGTGATCCACGACTGTGAAATGTGTGCTGCAATTAAACAGGCAAGACGATTGAAACCGTTGTGGTATGAGGGGAGGTGGTCTAAGTACAGGTTTGGGGAGGCTTGGCAAGTTGACTACATCACACTGCCTCAGAGCCGCCAGGGTAAGCGCTATGTGCTTACAATGGTGGAGACAAGTACAGGATGGTTGGAGGCATATGCTGTGCATCATGCCACAGCCAGGAATACTATCATAGGTCTTGAAAGGCAAATTCTGTGGAGACATGGTACTCCGGAGAGAATTGAATCAGATAATGGGACCCATTTCAAAAATAGTCTGGTTACTGATTGGGCTAAAGAGCATGGTATTGAGTGGATATACCATATCCCATACTATGCACAAGCCTCAGGGAAGATTGAAAGGTATAATGGTCTGTTGAAAGCTACCCTAAAGGCAATGGGGGGTGGAACTTTCTAAAATTGGGATAAAAATTTGGCAAAGGCCACCTGGTTAGTTAATACCAGAGGATCCATCAATCGGGCTGGGGCTGCTCAATCAGACCTTTTGCATACTACAGATGGGGATAAAGTCCCTGTGGTATGTGAAAGAAACTTGTTGGGTAAAAGTGTCTGGGTCTATCCTGCTTCAGGCAAAGGTAAACCTGTCAGGGGTATTGCTTTTGCTCAGGGACCTGGACATACTTGGTGTGTGATGATGGAGGATGGTGAGGTACAATATGTACCTCAGGGTAATTTGACGTTGGGGGAGAACTCTTGATTTAGCAACTGGTAAGGTATAGAGCCTGTACGTAATGTATGGTATGGAATAAGGGGTGGAATGTCCTGGTTTGAGCCAGGATGAAGCCAGTTTTTCTTTTGCTGATCTTTTTTTTTATTTCAGTGAGCTTTCTTCAACTAGCAACTGGGTGTTCTGCTAGGTTGATAAGACATTGGAATGTTTTTGTAATTGCTGGGCTCTCAAGGTCGTGCCTTTGCTCTGCCGACTCAGACACTACGGGGGGATTTGTGGCCCCCCGGGGGAGGCTGGGTTAGACGAACAGCAAAACTGGCCAGAGATATTCCATTCCATATATCTACGTAGGCTCGGGGGAAGGTCGGAGATGACAGAAGAAAACTTCCTTCCTTCCTGCTTTGCTCTCTCGCCGCTTCGCTTTGCCTCTCTGTCTGCTTTCCTTCTTCTGTCTTTTTCTCTCTCTTTTGTTCGTGGCCGGCGTCTGGGAAAATACCATCTGCCCATCGTCGTCGACCCATCGACCTCAAGCCCTCCTGACCCTCGTAACTCTCTGCCTTTCTCCAGGAGCAGCTTCGGGATTCCTCGGAATTGTCTCATCTGAGGGAAGTGCTGTGGGAGTTGCTGGGGGTGGGGGGAGGCAAGAGGTTTCTACCACACCTTTGTATAATCACTATATATAGACATATATACACTCTTATATCACGTATTAGTATTACAAATAAAGTTGCACGGTTTAGTTTTCAATCCAGCCAAGTCTCTCTTTTTTTTTCTCTCTCCTTCCCTACCTGGGTGGGAGGGGGAGGGGATCGAGAGCATTGTTGTCAAACTGAGTCAAACGTTGACAATAGTGCTTGTCTCGAACAATCCAAGAGATAAGTGATGGACTAAAGAGATGTCTCAGCAACCCACCCAACCTTTTGTTTCCCCTCCTGCGATGTGTACCTGAGAACTGGGGAGTTTAGTGTGGGACATGCTGAGATTGGAGACAAAGGAGTTCTACAGCTGGCGCTGGGAGCAGAATATCCAGTGATAACCAGGCCTTGATATCTCATTAAAACCACCGACTTAGCAGGACAAGACAAAGAGTGCCGGTCTCAAGCCACTTCCTAGGACCGAACCTCCACTGCAATAAACTAATCCTGTGGTGTCAGTTGTCTCAACCTCCTCTTTTGCTTTGGCTGATCTCATCAATTAGCCAAACAAAGACTATCTGCAGGGCATAGCCCCGGGCTATCTCAGAGGAGTGTGGAGAAGATAGAAGGAATTTCTCACTTATTCAGGGAGAAAAGTGGGGGTGCAGTGGGCAAGAACTGTATAAAAATCTGGGACACTATGGGTGCAGGGAAGCACTTCCCCACCAGGAACCACTTGTTGTGTTACTCTAATAAAAGTTTGTTGTGCACGTGACATCTGACCTCATTTGTGTCTTAATTTCACCATTTGGGATCACCTTTAAACTTCTTCTCAGGTCCTGCCGGACAACAAAGGGTGCAGCTGCCATGCTGGTTATCCCAGGAGAGGGAAGGCAGAATCCAGCCGCACCAGCCTCCCACTGTGGTGAGGAGTGTTAGAAAGCAAGGGGGTTCTGCCCAATCTCTCGTAAGACCGCATGCCAGCCCCAGTGCCCATTTGTGCACCAGATGTTGTGTTATCTTTGTTTTGTCCTGGCAAGATCATAAAAAATTGCCACGTATCCGAATACCAGATCGTGACAAAGGATATTTAGCAAGAGACTGCAGGAGAACAAGAATGGAGGGGCCTACAAGTAGCCCTGATCCTGCAAAACCTCCATCTCATTTATGCCCTAAATGTCAGAAAGGGTTCCATTGGGCATCCAAGTGTCGATCAAGGTTTCATAAAAACGGGGTTCAGCTGTCGGGAAACCGGCAGTGGGGCCTGCCCCAGCCCCTGCAAACAATAAGGGCATCTATGTCATTGATACCTCCACAAGCAATCCCAGTAAGTCAGGGCTTCAAAGCCTCAGCAGGGCAAGTCCCGGGAGCACAGGATTGGACCTCCACACTGCCTCCTGATGTGTATTAACTCCCAAAATGGGGATTCAGAAAATTCCCACTACAACCACAGGGCCCCTTCCCACTGGTACAGTAGGGCTTATATTAGGTCATAGTGGGTATTCAGCAAAAGGGCTCCTCATAATTCCCGGGGTAGTGGATGAAGATTATTTAGGGACTATAATGATTTTAGCATGGTCTCAACAAGTCATCGAAATCCCAGAAAAAGCTACGATTGCACAAAGTTACCAGTAAACCTCTGGGGACGAGATGTTCTTTCACAAATGGGGGTCTACTTATATAGCCCATCAGAACAGGTAACTGCCATGATGAATGCTCAAAATTTTCACCCCTTGAAAGGACTAGGTAAACAACAGCAAGGAATAAAAGAATGTCCACAGTTGAAAAGTAACACAGATCACAAGGGATTGCGGTATCCTTTTATACAGGGGCTGCTGAAGCTTCTCTTCTCTGTGCTGACCCTATTCAGTGGCTATCAGATGACCCTGTCTGGGTTGAACAGTGGCCCCTATCTGAAGAGAAGCTTACTGCCTCGCATGAATTAGTTAAGGAACAGTTAGACTCTAATCATACTGAGTTCTCGGTTAGTCCTTGGAATTCCCCAGTTTTTGTCATTAAAAAGTGTGGAAAAGTGTTCTTTTCTTCCCCACATAAGTCTAAACAAAATGTCTTTTAAACCAGCAAAGGCCTTCTCCTAATTATTCCCAGCTAACGGACTAAAACAGACTTGCTTCTCAAGGACAACTGAACCCAAAACAACAGATGTGGTACAGGACAGAATGGATGGGTGACAAGTCATACTTTGCCCCTGGTAGTCACCACCCTAACTTGGGGCTCATGGATGCTAATTGGCTCTGGACAGTGACACTGACTGGACAGGTGGGTCCCGGGGGTATAAAAGGCGGCGAGTGCAGCAGGTGGGCCCTTCCCTGATCCCTGAGGCCAGTTTGGACGCTTTCTGCGTGGGACCCCCCCTGCTGCAGATACTGGTGCTGGGACCCTGCCTGCCTGCCTGCCTGCCTGCCCCGGGTCGAGCCTGGGCCTCAGCAGTGAGTGTGCTGGGGTCCTGACCCCTGGGGTCGGGGCCGGAGCCCTCCCAAGTTTTACTGCCGGTTGCCGGGAAACCAACAGCCGCTGCACCCGCTGCCGAGCCGCGAGAGGCTGCCCCTCTGACACCACGGACTTCGGACCCTGCCGTCGCTGCCTGGCGAAAAGGGGCCACCAACCGCCGCTGCCGCTAGGAAAGGAGCCGCCGGGGACAAGCCGGAGGGTAACATCACCACACACACACACACACTCCTCTCCTCATACTCGCACACACAGCGCGACCTCTTAACGAGGACTGACATCGGGCTTCCTCCCTCCTCCCTTTGGTCCTTAACCCTCTCCCTTAAAAGCACAGTACCTTTTGCATTACCTCCCTAAAGGACACTTTCTTACTGTATATATACATATATATATCCCTGCTAGCAATTTACATTTGCATTTTCCCTAAACATCATCCCTCAGTTTGTGTTAACCCTTAATAAATCGATTAATTCATGTAGTAAACATTGGTCTTAGAAGCAATTTGTGAGTGTGGTGGGGGTGTGCATTCTAACTACCACTCTAAAATATGGTCCTGCAGTGGCCGTTCCTCTGTGAGAGGCGAGAGCCACGTGTGAGCCCTCGGTCTTATTCCAAAACCCCTCCACATTGGGGGAGGAAGTCGCAAAAGCACCTGACAGCCAGTAGCCCCCCAATATTGGCTCACAACAAAAAGAAATCTGGAAAATGGTGAATGTTGCATGACCTGAGAGCCATTAATGCTACCATGGTTACTATGGGCCCATTGCAACCTGGATTGTCATCTCCTGCTGCCATACCCTCTGATCGACCATTAGTGGTAATTGATCTGAAAGACTGCTTTTTTACTATCCCTCTCCAAGAACAGGATAGGTGTAGATTTGCCTTTTCTATACCTAGCGTTAATATGGAGGAGCCAGCACTAAGATATCAGTGGAAAGTGCTCCCACAAGGGATTAAAAACAGCCCAACAATGTGTCAAAACTTTGCACAGTGAGCTGTCTTACCTGTAAGACACAAGTGGCCAAAGGCAAAAATCATTCATTATATGGATGACAATTTGTGCAGCCATCCTGAACGACAACAATTGGAGAAAATATTTGTCAACGTTTGACCCAGTTGGACAACAATGCTCTCGATCCCCTCCCCCTCCTACCCAGGTAGGGAAGGAGAGAGAGAAAAAAAAAAAAAAAAAAAAAAGACTTGTCTAGATTGAAAACTGAACCGTGCAACTTTATTTAGAAAATTAATATGTGATGTTAGAGTATATATATATATAGTGATTATACAAAAGTGTGGCAGAAACCTCTCACCTCCCCCCACCCCCAGCAACTCCCACAGCACTTCCCTCAGATGAGACAATTCCGAGGAATCCCGAAGCTGCTCCTGGAGAAGGCAGAGAGTTACGAGGGTCAGGAGGGCTTGGGGTCGATGGTCCGATGATGATGGGCAGATGGTGTTGTCCCAGACGCTGGCCACGAACAAAAGAAAGAGGAAAAGAGAGAAAAAGGAAGGCAGATAGACAGGCAAGGCGAAGCGGCGAGAGAGCAAAGCAGGAAGGAAGGAAGTTTTCTTCTGTCATCTCCGACCTTCCCCCGAGCCTACGTAGATATATGGAATGGAATATCTCTGGCCAGTTTTGCTGTTCGTCTAACCCAGCCTCCCATGGGGGGGGGGACCACAGATCCCCCCGTAGTGTCTGAGCCAGCAGAGCAAAGGCACGACCTTGAGAGCCCAGCAATTACAAAAACATTCCAGTGTCTTATCAACCTAGCAGAACACGCAGTTGCTAGTTGAAGAAAGCTCACTGAAATAAAAAAAAAATCAGCAAAAGAAAAACTGGCTTCATCCTGGCTCAAACCAGGACATTCCACCCCTTATTCCATACCATACATTACGTATAGGCTCTATACCTTACCAGTTGCTAAATCAATAGTTCTCTCCCAATGTCAAATTACCCTGAGGTACATATTGTACCTCACCATCCTCCATCATCACACACCAAGTATGTCCAGGTCCCTGAGCAAAAGCAATACCCCGGACAGGTTTACCTTTGCCTGAAGCAGGATAGACCCAGACACTTTTACCCAACAAGTTTCTTTCACATACCACAGGGACTTTATCCCCATCTGTAGTATGCAAAAGGTCTGATTGAGCAGCCCCAGCCCGATTGATGGATCCTCTGGTATTAACTAACCAGGTGGCCTTTGCCAAATTTTTATCCCAGTTTTTGAAAGTTCCACCCCCCATTGCCTTTAGGGTAGCCTTCAACAGACCATTGTACCTTTCAATCTTCCCTGAGGCTTGTGCATAGTATGGGATATGGTATATCCACTCAATACCATGCTCTTTAGCCCAATCAGTAACCAGACTATTTTTGAAATGGGTCCCATTATCTGATTCAATTCTCTCTGGAGTACCATGTCTCCACAGAATTTGCCTTTCAAGACCTATGATAGTATTCCTGGCTGTGGCATGAGGCACAGCATATGCCTCCAACCATCCTGTACTTGTCTCCACCATTGTAAGCACATAGCGCTTACCCTGGCGGCTCTGAGGCAGTGTGATGTAGTCAACTTGCCAAGCCTCCCCAAATCTGTACTTTGACCACCTCCCCTCATACCACAACGGTTTCAATCGTCTTGCCTGTTTAATTGCAGCACACGTTTCACAGTCGTGGATCACCTGCGCAATAGTGCTCATGGTTAGATCCACCCCTCGATCACGAGCCCATTTGTATGTTGCGTCTCTGCCCTGATGACCTGAAGCATCATGGGCCCATCGAGCTAGAAAGAGCTCACCCTTGTGTTCCCAGTCTAAGTCTACTTGGAACACTTGAGCAGCCTCATCTGCTCGTTGGTTGTGTTGATGTTCCTCAGTGGCTCGACTCAGAGGTACGTGTGCATCTACATGACGTACTTTTACCACCAATTTCTCTATCCGAGCTGCAATGTCCTTCCAGAGGTCAGCAACCCAAATAGGTTTACCCCTTCGCTGCCAGTTATTCTGCTGCCACTGCTTTAGCCAACCCCACAAGGCATTTGCTGCCATCCACGAGTCAGTGTAAAGATAGAGTCTCGGCCACCCCTCTCGCTCAGCAACATCCAAGGCCAGCTGGATGGCTTTGACCTCTGCAAACTGACTCGATTCACCTTCTCCTTCAGCTACTTGAGCAACCAGTCGTGTAGGACTCCACACGGCAGCTTTCCACTTCCGGCGGTTCCCTACAAGACGACAGGAGCCATCGGTGAAAAGGGCAAACTGTTTCTCAGTCTCTGGTAGATGATCATATGGTGGAGCTTCTTGAGCTCGTTTCACCACTTCTTGTGGTGGCATTCCAAAGTGGGTGCCTTCTGGCCAGTTTGTAATTGCTTCCACAATACCTGGATGGTTAGGTTTCCCTATTCGAGCTCGCTGGGTGATTAAAGCAGTCCATTTACTCCAAGTCACATCGGTGGCATGATGAATAGGAGAGATGTTATTCTGGAACATGAATCTTAGCACTGGTAATCTGGGCGCCAGGAGAAGCTGCGCTTCAGTGCCGATCACTTCTGAAGCAGCTTTAACTCCTTCGTATGCTGCAAGTATCTCCTTCTCAGTTGTGGTGTAGTTGGCCTCGGAACCTCTGTAGCTCCTGCTCCAGAAGCCCAAGGGTCGACCTCGAGTCTCCCCTGGTGCTTTCTGCCAGAGGCTCCAATTGGGACCATTGTGTCCGGCTGCAGTGTAGAGCACGTTCTTGATGTCTGGCCCCGTTCGAACTGGACCAAGGGCCATTGCCTGCACAATCTCTTTTTTAATCTGTTCAAAAGCTTTCTGTTGGTCAGGACCCCATTTGAAATCATTCTTCTTTCGGGTCACCTCATAGAGGGGTTTCACAATTTCACTGTAACATGGAATATGCATTCTCCAGAAACCAACAGTCCCTAAAAAGGTTTGAGTGTCCTTTCTAGTTGATGGCGGGGCCATAGCTGTTATTTTATTAATCACATCCATGGGGATCTGGCGACGACCATCTTGCCACTTGATTCCCAGGAACTGGATCTCTCGTGAAGGTCCCTTGACCTTACTTCTTTTCACAGCAAAACCAGCATCCAGAAGAATTTGGATGATCTTTTTACCTTTCTCAAAAACTTCTTCTGGTGTGTCACCCCACACAATGATGTCATCAATGTACTGTAGGTGTTCTGGAGCTCCACCCTTCTCCAGTGCAGCATGAATCAATCCATGGCAAATGGTTGAGCTGTGTTTCCACCCCTGGGGCAGTCGATTCCAGGTGTATTGGACTCCCCTCCAGGTGAAAGCAAACTGTGGCCTGCACTCTGGCACTATAGGAATAGAGAAGAATGCATGTGCAATGTCAATAGTGGCATACCACCTAGCTGCTTTCGACTCCAGCTCATACTGAAGTTCTAGCATGTCTGGTACAGCAGCACTAAGCGGTGGTGTCACTTCATTCAGGCCACGATAGTCCACTGTTAGCCTCCACTCGCCATCAGGCTTTCGCACTGGCCAGATGGGACTGTTGAAGGGTGAATGGGTCCTGCTGATCACGCCTTGGCTTTCCAATTGCTGGATCAGCTTATGAATGGGGACCACCGAATCTCTGTTGGTGCGATACTGCCGTCTGTGCACCGTTGAAGTAGCAACTGGCACCTGTTGATCCTCAACCTTCAGCAACCCCACTACAGAAGGGTCATCTGAAAGGCCAGACAAAGTACGCAGCTGTTCAGTATCCTCAATCTCTACAGCCGCTATACCAAAAGCCCATCGGTACCCTTTTGGGTCACGGAAGTATCCTTTCTTAAGATAATCTATACCAAGGATGCATGGAGCATCTGGGCCAGTCACTATAGGGTGCATCTGCCACTCCTCACCAGTAAGGCTCACATCAGCCTCCACAACAGTCAGCTGCTGAAAGCCTCCTGTCACTCCAGAGATAGTGACGGAGTCTGTTCCCTCATGATTCGACGGCACCAGTGTGCACTGTGCACCCGTGTCCACCAAAGCTCTATATCTTTGTGGTTCTGATGTGCCAGGCCATCTAACCCACACAGTCCAATAAACTCGGTTATCCCTCTCCTCCTCCTGGCCGGAGGCAGGGCATCTCTAAGACTGAGCATTAGAACTCGATGAACCATCCTGATTATTGACTGATGCAACCTTCCTCTTGGAAGAACCATCTCCTGGGTTTGTTCTGTTTAGTAGCTCTTGCACACGCAACTGGAGAATATCAGTGGGTTTCTTATCCCAAACTCTCATGTCCTCTTTAAAATGATTTTTCAAGAGAGACCACAGGTGGCGTCGCAGTGAGTCCTGTCTTCCTCGCTGCTGTCTCGTAGCAGGATGTCTTTTATTAATGACTGCAACATGTGGCCCGTCGTCTCTAGGGAGAATCTGGGGTTTACCTCCCCATCCATTTGGCATCCTATTCTTTCTGTCAGTCACATTTTCAATTGCTGAGGTTTGGAACTGAAGGGAATCAGAGATGATGTCTCCATACTGTCGTGCTTTGAAAGCCACCTCACGCACAGTTGGTCTTGCGCCTTCATTAAAGCATCCCATGAAGGAGAATATATGGGCATGTGCTGCTGGCACAGCTTGAGCAAATCTCCGGAACATCGGTGTGTCACACTCAACATCATCAGGATTTGTAAGTCCATCTTTATCATAGATAACTTCTCTCACAGCTATCTCTCTCAAGTATGTGATGGCTTTCTCAAGAGTGGGTGTTCTACTCCGGCGCCATTCGATGTCACCCTTGTGGGGGTATCTCTCTCTCACAGCTGAAAGGAGTCGGTCCCACAGGGTGGTAGTTCCCACCTTATTACTAAGTGCTCTGTCAATACCAGCATCTCTGGCCAGGGATCCCAACTGCTTGGCTTCTCTTTCATCCACGTTGTGGGTTTCAGCACCACTATCAAAGCATCGGAGCAACCACGGAAGAATTCCCTCACCCTCAATGCGGGTAAAGTCCTTTCTCATGAGGCGCAGTTCTTTCATAGAGTGAGGATAGAAAAGGACGTCGTCGTCATCGTCGTCGTCGTCATCTGATTGAGGAGGGCTTGCTGTCGCTTTATCCGTTTGAGAGTGGTCTGGTTTTTTATCTGTCTGAGAAGCACCCGCTCCATCAATTGTATTAGAATTCTCTTCTTCCTCACCCTCACCTTCTACTGCTTTAAGGAACTCTGGACATCTCAGACGGGAGCGGGTGAAAAGGGTGGAGCGCTTTGCCTTCGCCTTGCTCCTAGTCACAGGATCAACTAGCCTGATTTGTGATGGATCAGACTCTATCTCTGTAGGAGCAGTGGTTTTTGTAGCAGTAGGAGTGGTGGTATTGGCAGCAGAGGTGTTGGCAGCAGCAGTGGCAGCAATATTGCCTGTGGGGGAATGGCAGTGAGCAGAACAGCAGCTGGCCCTACGCATCCACATTATATTATAAACATTCAGCAAAAACATTCCTACTGTGACAATGCTATTCAGATCAAAAGCTGGGAGATTCAACTTGAAAGAAAACAGAGGTTTAAAGATGGACCATCTAGAACTTGTACTATAGGTGTACATATACAGTGCCCCCATAAAGAATAGTATCATAATCCCTAAAATGACCAAGCCTGTGATTATACGGTTGATGATGGCTACCGTTGTATCAATAAACCACAGAACGATCACAAGAGCAGCCACAAAAAGCAGAATGCTCTCGGCTGCATACCACAAGTATAGTTGCAGGCTTGATAAAAAATCTAGTAGATTCATGGCATCAAATGTCTGTTCAGTTTTCATTCCTTCAAGAAATTCAGCAAAATTGCTCGCCATTGTTACGTGAGGGATTTCTCCCATCAGAGATGGAATTTGTAATCTGGGCTTAAAAATTCGAGCCCCACGTTGGGCGCCAATTAATTGTTGTCAACGTTTGACCCAGTTGGACAACAATGCTCTCGATCCCCTCCCCCTCCTACCCAGGTAGGGAAGGAGAGATTTAAAAAAAAAAAAAAAAAAAAAAGACTTGTCTAGATTGAAAACTGAACCGTGCAACTTTATTTAGAAAATTAATATGTGATGTTAGAGTATATATATATATAGTGATTATACAAAAGTGTGGCAGAAACCTCTCACCTCCCCCCACCCCCAGCAACTCCCACAGCACTTCCCTCAGATGAGACAATTCCGAGGAATCCCGAAGCTGCTCCTGGAGAAGGCAGAGAGTTACGAGGGTCAGGAGGGCTTGGGGTCGATGGTCCGATGATGATGGGCAGATGGTGTTGTCCCAGACGCTGGCCACGAACAAAAGAAAGAGGAAAAGAGAGAAAAAGGAAGGCAGATAGACAGGCAAGGCGAAGCGGCGAGAGAGCAAAGCAGGAAGGAAGGAAGTTTTCTTCTGTCATCTCCGACCTTCCCCCGAGCCTACGTAGATATATGGAATGGAATATCTCTGGCCAGTTTTGCTGTTCGTCTAACCCAGCCTCCCATGGGGGGGGGGACCACAGATCCCCCCGTAGTGTCTGAGCCAGCAGAGCAAAGGCACGACCTTGAGAGCCCAGCAATTACAAAAACATTCCAGTGTCTTATCAACCTAGCAGAACACGCAGTTGCTAGTTGAAGAAAGCTCACTGAAATAAAAAAAAAATCAGCAAAAGAAAAACTGGCTTCATCCTGGCTCAAACCAGGACAATATTACAAGACTTGGATATCCACCTAGAACAATGGGGATTGCAAGTTGCCCCAGAGAAAGTACAACCAACTCCACCATTTTCATACCTAGGGTAGTTTTTAGACCAACGTACTATACGTCCACAAAAAATCAAAATATGTCTGACTAATCTGAAGACGTTAAATGATTTGCAGAAATTGATGGGGGATATTAATTGGCTTCGATCAATGTTGGGAATTTCCACAACCCAATTAACACATCTATTTGAGATGCTGAGAGGCGACTAATTTAAATCCCCCTTGTATACTCTCAGAAGAAGTAAAAAAAGAGTTGCAGCTTGTGGAAAAAGCCATAGCTGCTGCACAACTGTTGCGTATCACTCTTGAGGAACCTGTACAGGGTGCTATTTTGGCTACTCCTGACATCCCTACTGGTGCTCTTTTTCAGTCAGGAGGCATGTTGGAATGGCTTCACCTACCTTTTCAAAACACTTCCTCATTAACGCCATATGCAACATTGGTGGCACTTTTAGTTTCAAAATTGTCTAAGCACCATCTGCAGCTTACAGGCTTGTATTTGTCTGTGATTCATCAGCCATATACACAAGCACAATTGCAGGAATTGATTCAGCACAATGAACAATGGCAGATAGTTGCTGCTACCTATACAGGTCACCTAGACCATCACAAGCCCTCTTTGAAATTACTGACATTTGTTGAACGGTATTCTTGGATTTTTCCTGTCACCACCCATTCTACTCTCCTTGATTCTCCTACTGTATTCACTGATGGTTCTAGTAATGGGAAAGCAGGATATTATTCCCCTGAACTAGGAAGTCTTGTAGAACAAACAATGTATACCTCCGCACAGAAGGTAGAGTTGTTAGCACTTATCCTCGTTTTTGAGGATTTTCCTCAGCCTATCAATATCCTGACAGATAGCCACTATGCAGCATATGTCAGCCAAAACATTGAGACAGCTTGAATTAAACATACCTCAAATACTGACCTTTTGCAGCTCTTTTATCATTTACAGATGCTTTCATGCACACAGCTTGCACCCTTTTTCATTACTCATATCCATGCACATTCATCTTTGCCAGGCCTCCTGTCAGCAGGGAACACCATAGCGGATAGCCAAGTACAAGCACTTGTAACAGAATCTGATGTGCCACTGCCCATCCACCGTGCTATGGAAAGCCATCATCTATTCCATCAGAACGCTATGAGTTTTTGACGATACTTTCATATTACCCAGGAGCAAGCAAGGCACATTGTAAAAAGCTGCCCTACCTGTTCTCCTTATCTGCCTGTATCACACACTGCAGTTAACCCTAGGGGTATACGGCTTAATGATTTGTGGCAGATGGATGTCACACATGTCCCCACATTTGGATGACAATCGTATGTCCGTGTTTGTGTTGATGCTTACTCTGGTTTCCTTTTTGCATCTGCCCTATCAGGTGAGGCTGTACATCATGTCATAACTCACCTGCTAACTGCCTTTTCTGTAATGGGTATGCTACATACCATTAAAACTGACAATGCCCCGGCATACACCAGTACCTCCTTTGTACGTTTTTGTCAATCTCATTATATTGCCTTGATTACTGGTATCCCCTATAATCCTACAGGTCAGGCGCTTCTGGAATGCTGGCATTGGGATTTTAAAAATATGTTGCAAAACAAAAAGGGGGAGACTGGTTGGATTCCCCACACAGGAAACTGGTCAAAACACTTTATACATTAAATTCTTTAAATGTTGATATTGAGGGTTATACAGCAGCTGAGCATCAATTCCAGTTAACCCGTTTACCACAAGTATGGGTTAAATGGAAGGATCCCTTAACAAGACAATGGAAGGGCCCTGACCCATTAATGACATGGGGTCGAGGTTTTGCTTGTGTCTTTCCAGAAACTGCAGACAAGCCCATTTGGGTCCCAGAGAAGAATGTCTAAACCTGTGAAGATGGGAGTCATAACGCACGTCACCAAGTGCCTCCGCACAACGACCCTGCAGCCAAACAAACAGCCAAGACAGCGGCAGCCTCTGCGGAAGGCAGACCTGCCAACTTGGGGGAACATCAAAACACTGATGGAGGTGGTGCGACGGAGGTGGTGAAAAATCAAGGACACCCAGTGAAACCTGATCTGGTGTTTCTGGCAATGGTCGCTCTGCTCTCAATACAGGTGGGGGTAGGAGAAGCAAAAATGTATTGGACATACCTTCCCTTTCCTCCATGGCTCAGGCTGCTAACCTACGAGGATAAAAATATCCTCATATATACAAATAATACCAGAGTGCTGGGTGGCCTGGGAATCACCCTAGTAAACAAATAATACAATAAGTCTGAGAATATTAATCTGCATGCACTGGCAACGAAAGTACCTATTTGTTTCTCCACACAGTCACACACGTACAGGTACCTTGTGTACACCTGGTTTCCCAAACAAAATGGATAACCACTATACACAGTAATAGTCAGGTAGTTTATTGGGGCATAACCAAAACTAGCACTAGTGGCTCACTCACAGATCAATTTTATAAGTACCCATCTGTTCCCTTTTGCCCTAATAAAACTCAATATAGAGATCAATTTCCTCCTTGGATTAAATGTAATTTAATAAAACCTGAAAATATTTCCCTATCAAAGGGACATTATTTGCTAAATTGGGGTGAGAAAAACAATGATGGAGATTTAAATGTATTCCCTGGAACATTTCCAGAGGAAATATTACAAACTACCTTAGGAAACGAACAAGAACATTTGTGGAGGGCATTTGCAGCATTGAGGCAAATTAATCAAACAGAATGCATTGGAACAATGAAAGGAGGAACATTCATAAGAGGTAGTAAGTCTATCGTGTTTTCTTGTGTGCAACCACCACAAGTGTTTTTAAGTGCCGAGGAAAATGCAGATTGCTCTGATCTGACTGCATTGTAACCTGGGGGGTGTATGAATATAACCAAAGAACTTGATATCTGGAATGTCACTTGTCACAATTGCACAGTCAAACAATGTATCAGTATTAATGACAAATATGTACTATTAGCAGAACAGCCACCTTATGCAATACTCCCTACTCATCTTAGTCATGCCTGGTATCAGACAGCTGAAGAGCATGCTCTGCAATTAGTACAAAAATAACTTAGTCAACCATGTACATTTGTGGGTGTACTTGCAGTAGGGATAGCCATAATAGTAGGGATTATTTCTTCACTGACTGTAGCCGCAGTGGCTTTGCAATCAACAATACAATCTGCTACATTTGCAGAGGATTTAGCGAGAAATATGACAGAAGCTTTGCAAGTACAACAAGATATTGATAATAATATTAAAATGCAAATAAATCTATTGGAGGAATCCCTCATATACATGGGAAATGAGATGGAAACCCTAAAGACAAGGCTAACTTTAGGGTGTGACTACAGGTACACTTATATCACAAAATCACAGAATCACATAATTTTTTTAGTTGGAAGGGACCTTAAAGATCATTGAGTTCCAACTCCCCTGCATGGGCAGGGACACCTTCCACTAGAACAGGCTGCTCAGAGTCCCATCCAACCTGCCCTTGAACACCTCTAGGGATGGAGCCCCCCACAACATCTCTGGGCAGCCTGTTCCAGTGTCTCACCACCCTGTGTGACACCTCTAGAATATAATGATACCGACCCTGACACGACTTGGGAAAAAATTGAAGTACGATTACAGGGAGAGTGGCATGACTCTAATCTCACATTGGAAATCACCAAACTACATAATATAATAAATTAAATTGAACACGCTCCAGTGCCTAATATTGATCCTGAAAAAGTTGCTAAAACTGTTTTAGATACACTGTCTGCTTTAAATCCTTTTTGTGGTAGATTAATCACAGCATATGTTTTGATAGGAGTTTTAATGTGTATCTTATTCCCATGGATTTTTAGGATAACAACTTGAACAATGAATAGCCTGGCAACTGAAGTTCATAGACTACAATTATCAAAGAAAAAAGGGGGAGATGTGGAGAACCAGCTCACCAGCCTGAGTCCTCTGCAAGGCAAGGTCATTCAAAGGACAAGTGATGTGGCAAGGTGTGGAGAGTCCTTAGGGGTTAAGCTAGTAGAAGAGGCCAGCTGCACGCTATAAATCTGTCACTTAAACTTGTTAATTAGTTGTGAAATTCTTCTGTGTGAACCTATCTGTAGTTTTTAGGAATAGGCTACCAGAGGCCTTGAAGAAGCTTCTCAAACAAGATAAGGAGTGTCTTCTGTCTCTGCAACTAATTCCATTGCTGATAAAAGGAGCACGAGATGAAAAGACTCCCTGATGAAGTAATGGACTTCTCATAATAATTGTTGGACACTTGTTTAGATTTAATTGACCAATGAATAGGTAAAGTGCTTATATAATCTTTGCGTGGACACCGCATGAACAAGAAACTGATTGGTTAGCTAAGTGTGTGCAAGATAGTAGAAAAACAAGCCTTAGGGTATAAATTAGGTGATGTACTAACAATAGGTGAATGACCATTGCTGCTATTAATAATGATAATGCTGCTATTAGTACTGCTGCTGTAGTTGTTGCCTGGCTTGCTAGATTTGCTTATACATTTATGTTGGAGGATTTTCACCTGGTATTCAAGAGGGAATGTTCATCTGTACCAACTTTCACCTGGAATAAACTTCTCCCGATTGAACCAGAACAGAGGTCTGTGCCTAATTCGCTACAGCAAGGCCCATCACCAGACAAATGCTGAGAGAGCTGGATGATCTATATCTTGGATAGTGGGATAATTATCCTGTTAACTCTTGGATAATGTACTCTATTAACTTCTGACTCTGTCCAGGATATTTGTATAACGATCTCATAGACATTTGAAGATATTTGGGGAACAATATATCTATCTAGAAAACTTGTATAACGAACTAATAGATACTTAGAAAACAACACATCTATTTATGATATTAGCATAATGAACTAATGGATACTTGGAGAACAGGAGACTAATAAATCTATCTGGGATACTTATGTAATAAATTAATGGGCATTTAGGAGAGTAGTAAATCTTGTAACTAATATTTGCATTTGGCAAAAATAAGTGATAATAATAATTTAAAATACTTTTGTATAATTATGGTCTATTATCCCTTGTTTTTTGTGAACAAGATTACCATTATGTCATACTGTTTCTATCCTATATAAGAAACATTGATCCATGATTAAAATGAGTCATATTACCACAAGTATATGACTCGCCTGGTCTCGTCTTTTTTGTTTGCCTCATCGCGCTCGTGGCAGTCCTCCTCTACTGAGGGAAAATCTTCCTCTCTCCAGTCCTTTCCCCTTGCCTCCAGGGTCTGGGATTCATGAGGGACAGCTTTAGCAGTGAAGACTGAAGCAAAGAAGGCATTCAGTAACTCTGCCTTCTCTGTGTCTTCCACAACTAGGAAGGCAAAAGTTAAAAAAACCCAACACCTTTAAAAATTAGTTCAATTCATAGGAGATTGATAATGAAGTCTGACAGACATTAATGGATCTGTAAGCCACACATGGCCTGGAAAACCCCCACCCAGTTGAAGTCAGTGAACACTGGAGGAATAGCCGTTCCCTGAACATGACCTGACCATTGCCAGTTTACAGGTTATGGAACAAAGATTTGGTTTGAACTTTTAAAAGTGTTCTCATATGATATTCCAAATACCTAACATTCTCAAAACACTTAGACTGAAGATCACTATTTATAGATGCAAGTAATTTCATTATTAAATGCTCTTAAATAGTACTAGTGTTCTAGTTTGAGCCAGGATGAAGCCAATTTTCCTTTTATTTTTTTTTCCTTTAGAGAACTCTCTTTTAACTAGCAGCAAGTTTTCCAGATAGTGGACTGATAACACTGGAATGTTTATGTTACTGCCAAGATATCAGGAACACTTTGCAGCATCAGATGCTAGAAAAGCAACCCCCCCATAGGAAGGAGAGGACTAGATGGACAGCAAAATTGACCAAAGCATTCCATTCCATATATCTATGTAAGCTCGGTGTAAGGTCAGAGATCACAGAAGTCAAGCCCATTCCGTCTTCTTCTTCCCTTCTCTTCCATTCATGGCGGGAGTCCGGGGAGGACTCCGTCTATCCATCACCATTGATCCCTAGGCTCATACATTCCTGACCCTCATAACTCTACTCTCAGCTCCTGTCTGCTCTGCTGCTATCTCCGGCAGCAGTCCAAGACATTTTGGAACTGCTCACAGCTAAGGAGAGTGCCGTGGGAGTTGATGGGGGCAAGGGGATGCAATAGGGTTTTGAAAATTCCTGCACATACTTGTATATAATTGTACATATTTTATCATTAGTATTTAATTAAAGCTGTCTACTTTAGTTTTCAATCAGGAAAGTCTCTCTCCTTCATTCTCTCTCTCCTTTCCCTACCTGGGTGTGACGGGGAGGGGATCAAGAGCATTATTGTCGCTGGTTTAATTGTCAATTCTGAGTCAAACCGTGACAACTAGCATTCTCACAAGTACACCACTGAATATTTTTTGCTATATCTGTCTTCCTGCAAGTCTTTTATAATTTTATAAACATCCTAACTCAATGAAATATTTATTTCATTAAAGTTGCTAAGCAGCTGGGGAGTGGGGGAGGAAAAAATAGTCTTACAAGGCAGGGAATTGTTTTTATTTGACAGCAGTCATACTAGAATAGCACTTTAAGCTATGAATAACTCACAAGACAAAATTTTAAACCTACAGTGAATCAAAGATCAAAATAATGTTTACAACTGTCATGTTTATTTACAGAACGACACCACAAAAGCATTTTTTTGTCAGAGCTCACCTTGAAATACTCAAGTAAAAACTAGTTTTGCTAGTCAAGCATAAAGGGAAATGAAAACAAAGTTTATAAAGTTTATAACAGAAACTGGGCCCCACAGTTCAAGAAGGACAGGGAACTGCTTGAAAGAGTGCAGCATAGAGCCACAAGGATGATTAAGGGAGCTGAACAGCTCCCTTATGAGGAAAGGCTGAGGGAGCTGGGTCCTTTTAGCTTGGAGGAGACTGAGGGGCAACCTCATTAATGTTTATAAATACATTAAGGGCGAGTGTCAGGAGGATGGAGCCAGGCTCTTCTCAGTGATGTTCAATGATAGGACAAAGGGCAACAGGTGCAAGCTGGAGCATAGGAGGTTCCATGTAAACATAAGGAAAAACTTTTTCACTGTGAGGGTGACAGAACACTGGAACAGGCTGCCCAGAGAGGTTGTGGAGTCTCCTCTGGAGACATTCAAAACCCACCTGGACGCGTTCCTGTGTGACCCACTCTAGTTGATCCTGCTCCCCTGGCAGGGGGGTTGGACAAGATGATCTTTCAAGATCCCTTCCAACCCCTAACATTCTGTGATTATGTGATTCTTACCATATTAACTCTGAAAGCTCCGACTTTCCACTCAGGTATGGCAAAGCACAGAGCTAAGACTATGATGTCCAAATAAAAGGTTTAAGAGTTACAAAAATTCCAAATTGAGAAGGCTTGTGTGACTGATAGAAGAGTATCCAACCTTGGTCACGTTGACTCCTTGGAAAGTGCCTAGTGTCGAACAAAGACCACATAGAGAATCCCAAGATAAGAAAGGTGTAAATTTCTGCTTAGATGTTTTATGGTTGCTAACTTAGAAATGTGTGCAGGATTTTGGAATACAGTCAAGACAAAAGCGTATCCTATAGTAACTGTGGGGAACAATCCATCTTCTCTCCCCCCACATAAGACTAAACAAAATGCCTTTCAAGCCAGCAAAACAAGAGTGGTGTCTTTTTGCTGATTTAGCCAAGGACAGACTGGAATAGGCCCCTTGCTCTACTGGATAAGTCCACAACAAGAAAAGAACATAAGGATTATGGCAGAAAAATGGACAAAAGGTTAAAGACTACCTCTAAGAGTACATACCTGGCCAATTCTAATTGGCTGATTTGAGGGACCGCTGCACGGCTTAAGCCTACCTGAGCCTAACACTGGAACCGGAGCCAAACTGAACCGGAGCTCACAGCTGCCTGCCTGGTCCGCCTGCCGCTCTGCCCCGGGATTGGAGCCGCGTCCGCCTGCCTGCCTGCCTGCCCGTCGGGACGCTGCTGGCAGTTCGCCCCTGCTACCGGGAACCCGGCCCTCCCACGGACCTGCTACAGAGCCCTGCCAGCTGGAAAGAAGCTGCATCCCAGGAGCCACACGCTACAGAAGGGTAAACACACACACATGCACACACTCTCTAACTTTCTTGCTAGGTTCAACTCCTACCCTTTTACTCCATTGATTCCACACTTCTCCCTCGGAGTGTACATTTAATAAGACCATAGTACTTTTGAATTATTTCCCTAACATATCCCTAGTCTACCTCTCCTGAACCTTAGTCCCTTGCTCCCTCAGTTTGTGTTAACCCTTAATAAACCGATTAATTTGTAAACTAAACATTGGTCTCAGTAACAATTTGTGGGTGTGGTGAGGGCGATGTTTCTAGTCTCCGCTCTAAGATTCGGTCCAGCAGCAATCGATCCTCTGTGAGAGGCGAGCGCCGCAGGTGCCCTCGGCCTGTTTTAAAGATCCCTCCACATTGGGGGGGGGAAGTCGTGGAAGCATCCTGCCAGCCGGTAGCCTCTGTGACAGCATTGGCTTGCGACAGTAACCTTACGTGATTATAATACTAAAATATAGAAACCCACTTGTGAATAATTAGCATGTTAATTGGGTAATCTCCCTAGATGCTTTAAACATGAGCTTAGATATATATGTATAGTTAGGAGTGGTGACTGACTCATCATTAACCAATCCTGTATTTTGTTGTAGTTTCCCCTGTGTTGCTATTTTGCATATAAGACCTTATTTGTTCCCTAAAAGGTGTGCTGAGTGGTGTTAGATGCCTGGCACCCTGCTCTGCAGACTAGAAATAAAGACAAATATCTCAACTCAGTGTGTTGATTGGCTCTTTGCACACTGGGTGAAGAACTCAGACCACAAGGAGCAAGAAGCAAGGCAGCATCAACGGTAAGTGCTGTGCCTTTAAAAAACTGTGCTAGATTGAGATGGACAGGGGGGTTCCTGGAGCCAGGGAAGCCCGAGGGAGAGCAGAGAGACCCGGAGTCAGGAATCAGAGTCAGGAATTGGCAGCTCTCCCGAGAGAGGCCAAGAGGCTGATGTGGCTGTGGGTGTTGCCAGGGCAACCGGTGGATTTTTAAACGCGGCTAGCCACCACAGAGGAGTGGAGTGAGCACAAGAGGAGGAACAGCAGCTCTGCCTGCTCGACAGGTGAGCTCTATTGGTGGTTGTCACCCTCTAAGAAAGACATCTACTATGGTCTCCACCCTGTAGAAGGCCATGCGCTCAGCACCAGTCAGGATGGACATGGGAACCTAGACAGAGAACCCATGGAAACATGCAGCTGTGCAGGGCACAGGCTGCAGGGAGTGTCAGAGCCTTTCACTGGCAACAAGTGGCAGTTATGACAACTGCTGTGTATGCTGTGAGCAGGTGGATAATCTTCTCTGCAGAGTGGCAGAGTTGCAAGAAGTTGTTGAAAGGCATCAGGGAAGCTGAAAAGGAGATAGACTGGTGGAGCCAGACTCTGCCCTCTTTGAAACAGAAAAGAGAGCACCCATCAGAAAGTATGCAGGATCAGGGAGCCCCTGTATCCTGCCCCTGCCAGACCAGAAGCAGTAGCCTGGATGAGGGGAGTAAATGGAAGCAAGTTTGTGGTCATGGCAACAGACAAACTCATTCCTTGCCCACCTCACCCCCCCAGGTGCCACTGAAAAACAGATATGAGGCTCTGGTTGAGAAAAAACAGCCAAATGAAGATGTGAACGTTGGGCAGCCTACACCAGAGTTATGTCCACAGTCAGAAAGACCTACCACCTGCATTGCAAAGACATCCACAAGGAAGAAAATAAGGGTTATAGTTGTAGGTGACTCCCTTCTGAGGGGAACAGAGGGTCCGATACGCTGGATAGACCCTCCTCACAGAGAGGTATGTTGTCTCCCTAGAGCCCCAGTTAAGGATGTCACTAGGGCACTTCCTAGTTTGATACGGTCCTCAGACTATTACCCACTATTGCTCTTCCATATAGGTGGAGAACAAGCTGAGACTTGTAGTCTAAGATCAATCAAAAGAGACTTTAGAGCACTGGGACAGGTGGTGAGGGATTCTGGGGCACAGGTTGTCTTTTCCTCTCTTCTTCCAGTTGCAGGCAATGACACAGGAATGGACAAATATAGTCTGTTAATACATGGCTTTGTAGCTGGTGTCACCGCAACAATTTTGGCTTTTTTGACAACAGGATGGTCTATACAGCACCAGGTTTGCTGGCACCTCATGGGAAACACCTTTCTCAAAGAGGGAAGAGGATCTTTGCGCAAGAGATTGCAAGGCTGATTAACAGGGCTTTAAACTAGGTTTGAAGAGGGATGTAACTGGACATGCTAGTGAGGCCCCTGGGTGTAGTAGCCCAGCATTTGTGGGGCAGTGTGCTAGCATTTTTGAGAATCAGATGGCTTTCCACCCCTCAAGAGCAAAAACTAAGTGCTCGACTCCCTCTCTGAAATTCTTATACACCAATGCATGGAGTATGGGGAATAAGCAGAAGGAGTTGGAGATCTGTGTTAGGTCGCAGGGCTATTATATCATTGCAATTACTGAGAAATGGTAGGACAGCGCCCATGACTGAAATGTTGTCATGGATGGCTACATACCCTTTAGGAAAGACAGACCAACAAGACGAGGTGGTGGAGTTGCTCTTTATGTGCGAGAGCAACTGGAATGCATTGAGCTCTACCCAGGGAGGAGGAAGAACGTATTGAAAGCTTGTGGGTAAGAATTAAGGGACACGCAAATGCGGTGTCCTGGTTTGAGCCAGGATAAAGCCAGTTTTTCTTTTGCTGATTTTTTTTTTTTAATTTCAGTGAGCTTTCTTCAACTAGCAACTGCGTGTTCTGCTAGGTTGATAAAGACACTGGAATGTTTTCGTAATTGCTGAGCTCTCAAGGTCGTGCCTTTGCTCTGCCAGCTCAGACACTACGGGGGGATTTGTGGCCCCCCCGTGGGAGGCTGGGTTAGACGAACAGCAAAACTGGCCAGAGATATTCCATTCCATATATCTACGTAGGCTCGGGGGAAGGTCGGAGATGACAGAAGAAAACTTCCTTCCTTCCTGCTTTGCTCTCTCGCCGCTTCCTGCTTTGCTCTCTCGCCGCTTCGCTTTGCCTCTCTGTCTGCTTTCCTTCTTCTGTCTTTTTCTCTCTCTTTTGTTCGTGGCCGGCGTCTGGGAAAACACCATCTGCCCATCATCGTCGACCCATCGACCTCAAGCCCTCCTGACCCTCGTAACTCTCTGCCTTTCTCCAGGAGCAGCTTCGGGATTCCTCGGAATTGTCTCATCTGAGGGAAGTGCTGTGGGAGTTGCTGGGGGTGGGGGGAGGCAAGAGGTTTCTACCACACCTTTGTATAATCACTATATATAGACATATATACACTCTTATATCACATATTAGTATTACAAATAAAGTTGCACGGTTCAGTTTTCAATCCAGCCAAGTCTCTCTCTCTTTTTTTTTCTCTCTCCTTCCCTACCTGGGTGGGAGGGGGAGGGGATCGAGAGCATTGTTGTCAAACGTTGACATGAGGGCAAAACTGTTGTGGGTGTTTACTATAGACCACCAAACCAGGAAGATGTTGATGAAGCCTTCTACAGACAGCTGGAAGTAGCCTCTAGATCACACGCCTTAGTGCTCATGGCACAAATATCATCCTGATATTTGTTGGAAAGCCCACACAGCTAGGCATACTCAGTCCAGAATGCTCTTGCAGTGCATCAATGATAACCACTGCAGGTGGCGGAAGAGCCAACAAGGAGAGGTGCACTGCTGGACCTTGTATTAATGAACAAAGAAAGTCTGGCTGGGGATGTTAAGGTTGGGGACAGTCTTGGCAAGAGAGACCATGACATGGTAGGGTTTAGTATTTTACAAACAAGAAGCAGGGCAATAAGTAGGATTGCAAACCTGGACTTCCGGAGGGCTAACTTTGTACTCTTCAAAGATGTACTTGAAGGAATCCTGTGGGCTAGGACTCAGGAAGGTAGGGGGCCCCAAGAGAGTTGGTTAATATTCAAACATCACTTCCTCTAAACTCAGGATAGGCGCATTCCTTTGAGTAAAAAATCAGGTAGAGGAGGAAGGAGACCTGCATGGAGGAGCAAGGAGCTCCTGAAAAATGTCTCGTGGTAGAAAAAAGCTTCACAGTATGTAGAACAAGGGACTTGTCCCTTGGGAGAACTATAGGAACGTTGTCAGGGTATGTAGGAAGGCAACAAGACAGGCCCAGACATCAAAAATGTGCTCTACACTGCAGCCGTCTACAATGGTTCTACCTGGAGCCTTTGGCAGAAAGCACCAGGAGAAACTCCAGGTCTACCCCTGGGATTCTGGAGCTGGAGCTACAGAGGTTCCGAGGTCAACTACACAACAACTGAAAAGGAGATAATTCCAGCATATGAAGGAGCTAGAGCCACTTCAGAAGTGATCAGCACTGAAGTGCAGCTCCTCCTGGCACGCAGATTACCAATACTGAGCTGGATGTTCAAGAGTAATATTTCTCCTATCCATCATGCCGCTGATGCTACTTGGAGTAAATGGACTGCTTTAATCACCCAGCGAGCTCGAATAGGAAGCCCTAATCGTCCAGGTATTGTGGAAGCAATTACAAACTGGCCAGAAGGCACCCACTTTGGAATGCCACCACAAGACGTGGTGAGATGGGCTCAAGAAGCTCCACCATATGATCATCTACCAGAGACTGAGAAACAGTTTGCCCTTTTCACCGATGGCTCCTGTCGTCTTGTAGGGAATCACCAAAAGTGGAAAGCTGCCGTGTGGAGTCCTACACGACTGGTTGCTCAAGTAGCTGAAGGAGAAGGTGAATCAAGTCAGTTTGCAGAGGTCAAAGCCATCCAGCTGGCTATGGACATTGCCGAGTGAGAGGGGTGGCCGAGACTCTATCTCTACACTGACTCGTGGATGGCAGCAAATGCCTTGTGGGGTTGGCTAAAACAGTGGCAGCGGAACAACTGGCAGCAAAAAGGTAAACCTATTTGGGTTGCTGACCTGTGGAAAGACATTGCGGCTTGGATAGAGAAACTAGTGGTAAAAGCGCATCACATAGATGCACATGTACCTCTGAGTCAAGCCACTGAGGAACATGGACGCAACCAATGAGCAGATGAGGCCGCTCAAGTGTTCCAATCAGACTTAGACTGGGAACATAAGGGTGAACTCTTTTTTAGCTCAATGGGCCCATAACACTTCCATTCATTAGGACAGAGTGGCAACATACAGATGGGCTCGTGACTGAGTGGGGTGGACTTAACCATGGACGCTATTGCGCAGGTTATCCACAGCTGTGAGACATTCGCTGCAATTAAGCAGGCGAAACAGTTGAAATCTTTGTGGTATGAGGGGAGGTGGTCAAAGTACAGGTATGGGGAGGCTTGGCAAATTGACTACATCACACTGCCTCAGACTCACCAGGGTAAGCGCTATGTGCTTACAATGGTGGAAACAAGTACAGGATGGTTGGAAACATATCCTGTGCCTCATGCCACAGCCCGGAACAGCATCCTGGGCCTTGAGAAGCAAATCTTGTGATGACACAGTACTCCAGAAAGAAATGAGTTAGAAAATGGGACTCATTTCAAAAACAGTCTTGTCACTGACTTGACTAAAGAACATGGTATCCAATGTATATACCATATCCCATACCATGCTCAAGCCTCAGGGAAAGTTGAAAGGTACAATGGTCTGCTAAAAGCTACCCTGAAGGCAACGGGTGGTGGAACTTTTAAAAATTGGGAAAAAAATCTGGCAAAGGCCACCTGGTTAGTTAACACCAGGGGATCCATCAGTTGAGCTGGTCCTGCTCAGTCAGACCTTCTACATAGAGTAGATGGGGATAAAGTCCCTGTGGTGTGTGAAAGGAATCTGCTGGGTAAATGTCTTTGGGTTTTTTCCTGCTTTGGGTAAAGGTAAACCTGTCCAGGGAGTTGCTTTTGGACCTGGACATACCTGGTGTGTGATAATGAAGGATGGTGAAGTACAATATGTACCTGAAGGTTATCTAACTCTGGGGGAGGATCCTTAATTTGACAGTTGTTAAAATATAATGCCTTTGTGTAATATATATGGTCTGGAATAAGGGGTGGAATGTCCTGGTTTAGAGATGACATCCAGAACGAGTCGCACCATCACCTTCCCAGGGACAGAGGTGAGATTAACCAGCCTATAGTTTCCTGGGTCCTCCTTCTTGCCCTTTTTGAAGACTGAAGTGACATTGGCCCTCCTCCAGTCGTCACACACTGTGGGGAACGGTCCATCTTCTCTCCCCCCACATAAGACTAAACAAAATGCCTTTCAAGCCAGCAAAACAAGAGTGGCGTATTTTTGCTGATTTAGCTAAGGACGGACTGGAATAGGCTCCCTGTTCTACCAGAGAAGTCCACAACAAGAAAAGAGCATAAGGGTTATGATAACTGGCAGAAAAATGGACAATAGGTTAAAGACTGCCTCTGAAAGAGTATGTACCTGGCCAATGCTAATTGGCTAATTTGAACAGTGATACCTAATTTGAACGGTGATCTCTGATCTATAAAAATAGGGCAAGGTTTGCAGGCTGCTGCTGCTGCGCTCTGCCTGGGGAATGCCGCCCGGGAGGGGACCCTGCTGCAGTACCAGAAACCGCCTGAAACGCCACCACAGCTGCCCGGAGGAGCAGAGGGGGGGGGTGGGGGCTGCCCTGCAAGCGCTGCCCGGAGAAGCCGAGGAGGAGCCGCCCGTAACCGCTCTGCGGGGAGCCAGCCCGGAGGGACAGCCGCTCGCCGGAGCCTGCCTGGCTTAAGCGTGCCTGAGCTTACCACCGGAGCCAAACCAGGGCCGGAGCCCACCGCGGCTCACGGAGGAGCCGCGTCGACCTGCCTGCCTCCCTGCCGAGACGCTGCTCCCTCCTGCCGGGATGCCGACCCCCCACGAACATTCCAAACAGGGAGCAATATGTGTGGATTTACAATGCCTATAAAGAGGGGAGACCTCAATAGCATTGCAGAAAACCTCATGGCCCTGGATAAGGGTACCTCTGTAGCTAAAGAAATTAAGAGCCAGATTAAGAAATGTGGAGTTGATTACTTTAACGGCCACCGGTGTTTTTTTTATCCTGGCCACTGTTGTGTGGCAAGATAAATAAGGGCTGCAGCGAGAGATTGAAAAGCTGCAAAAGGAGTTAAAAGAGAAAGACATTAGTATCACTCCTCCTTTGAGGGAGGAGGAATTTGAGGACTTCATAAGATACAAAGACTCCTCAGATTCCTCAGATTCTAGTAGCCCTAATGATGAGTTCCTGGACTACCCTAAAACACCAAGAAAGTGTAAGCCCACAAGTTCAAAACAGTCAGTTAAGAAATGTGTGTGTTTTCATGACAAAACAGAAAAACTCCGCCCTTCCATTTTAAAATCAAAAGCACGGCCATCAGAGCAGCAAACCCCCGCGCAGCCACTCTCTCCCCCCTCTCCAGCTGATAGCAAGCCGGATGGCACAGCAGCCGAGATAAGGGTGCTGAGTGAGTTCGTTACTGAAACAATTACTAAAAAAAATAACAAACTGGAAGAAAAACTCAACCAACTCTCTGCAGTTGTGGAAGGCACTTCAGCCCACTCATCTTCTTACTATAATAGTTCTGAGCATGAGGAGGGAGAGTGGAGCACAAACGGTTACGCCCATCGTGCTGATTACATTTATGAACCTGGTACCCGGCAGGGAAGTGAAGTGCATAAATTGACTCCATATACCCCATTGGAATTGGCACAATTAAAACAACAGTATAGCAAGTTGCCAACAGAGACTGATACTGAATATGTCATTAGGGTGTCTGCCACCGGAGGTGACAGCATTCCACTTTCTGAGATAGAGGCATCAGGGTACTGGGGACCAGGAGCTATTCTTACCACAAGCAATTATGATGGTCCCTGGTCTCTTACACAGAGCTACCTTTAATGCTGGTTTAATTGACCCTGCTTTAAGGGGAGAACCCACTACACTGAGATGTCTCCCAACTCACAGAAAATGTCCACAAGGCCACTGTAATACAAATGATTCATGAACATGTTCTTGTTCCCCACCAGGACAGTCCTCTAATGCTGGGAGTGGATCAGGAGAGAACAGATGTTCTAATTAGAGGGCTACCTGGAGAGTTAAAAAAAGCTAGCCATTCGTATTAAAGGAAGAAATGAGAATGCTCTGGTTAGAAATTACACTTGGGCTGACCTGGCCACAGACCTAATTGAATTTGAACGTAAATATGGAATAACAGAATCTGATTGTTCCAAAAATGCCACCTCTGTTAAAGCCCTTCAATCTCCTGTAAACAACAGACTCTCCTATGCTGATGTGGCTGCTAGGCCACCCTGGGATCCTCCTCAGCAACGATGGGAATCACAGGGTTACTGGACAGTTGTGGGCAGAGGTAAACAGAACAGAAAGCCAAACAGCACACGTAGAAGCCAACACCCTGAAAATCAAGCCATACGCTAAGCTTAAGGAGGAAGCCACGCATATAGGCATCCCACCTGAGCTTTTGGCTCAGAATTATTCCTACAGCCATCTAAAAACACTAATAGAGAAATGGTCTAGAAGGTCCAATTCAAGGTCCAATTCAAGGGAAAGATCAAGGGAAAGATCCAAGAACTCAGGAAACTAAATGACTCTCCTTCTGCAAAGAAAAGAAAATCAAGATGGCAGAGGGAGGAAAAAGGACAAGATTCCAATACAGAAAATAAAAATGATTGGCAGAAAAATAATAACCAATCAGGCCCTAAAACTTCCAGTCCTCCAAAAGACTAACAAAATGTGCTAAGATTAATCTAAAATAAAAATGGGGACTTGGAGCTTACCTGTGCTGTTGGGCCAAGACATTATCCTGTAACATTTGTGGTAGACACAGGAGCACAAATTTCCATGCTAAAAGCTGATGTGGCCAAACAATGTGGTATTAATCCATCTCTAAAGCCAATATGTATTAAGTGGTGCATTTGGTAACTCTGCTTAAAAAAAACAGCTATAGTCACTTTAAAACGGGCTGAGTGTGGAGAGATGAAGAAGGCCGTCTTTGGAATTTCGGTACACCCACACCAAAGATTAGATTGTTACAGTGTGCTCCCCGCCTGCCACAAAGCAGGACAACAAATGTGAGACAAATGTCATGGAAGCATCCTGGCCTCCGGTGGTATGTTACTAACATCGTCGGACCATCACAGTATGACACCCCAAGAATCACACCATGTGCCTGAGAGCATCATCCAAACGCTGCTTTAACTCAGGAAGGCTTGGTTCTGTGACCACTTCCCTGGGGAGCTTGCTCCAGTGCTCAACCACCCTCTGGGTGAAACACCTTTTCCTGATATCCAACCTAAACCTCCCCTGATTCAGCTTCCTGCCATTTCCCTGAGTCCTGTCATTGGTCAGAGAAGTTAAGAGATCAGAACTTTCCCCATCTCTTCCCCTCATGAGGAAGCCATAGACTGCAATGAGGTCACCCCTTAGCCTCCTCTTCTCCAAGCTGAATAATCCAAGTGACCTTCGCTGCTCCTCATAAGTCATCCCATCCAGACCCTTCACCATCCTTGTGCCTTTGGACACTTTCCAATAGCTTGATGTCCTTTTTATATTGTGATGCCCAAAACTGCATGCAGTGCTCAAGGTGAGGCTGCACCAGAGCAGAGCAGGACAATCATCTCCCTCAACTGGCTGGCAACGCTATGCTTGATGCACCCCAGGACACGGTTGGCCCTCCCGGCTGCCAGGGCACACTGCTGGCTCATATTCAGTTTGCAATCAACCAGGACCCCCAGGTCCCTCTCCACCACACTGTTCTCCAGCCACTTGTTCCCTAGTCTGTACTTACCACCAGGGTTGCCCCATCCCAGCTGCAGAATCTGGAGCACTTGCCCTTGTTAAACTTCATGTGGTTGGTGACTGCCCATCTCTCTAACTTGTCGAGGTCTCTCTGCAAGGCCTGCCTGCCCGCCCTCAAGGGAGTCGACAGCTCCTCTCAGTTTTGTATCATCAGCAAACTTGCTTAGAATTCCTTTGAGTCCTGTGTCCAAGTCACTGATGAAGATGTTGAAGAAGACTGGGCCTAGGATGGAGCCCTGCAGGACCCCACTAGTGACCAGTCGCCAGCCTGATATTACCCCATTCACTGTCACTCTTGGGGCTCAACCTGTGAGCTCACCCACTGTATGGTTCGCTTGTCCAGCTGTATGCTGGACATTTTGTCCAAGAGAATACTGTGAGAGACACTATCAAAAGCTTTGCTGAAGTCCAGAAATATTACATCCACTGGCTTCCCTTGATCAACAGGGTGGGTTACCTTGTCATAAAAAGAAATTAAGTTTGACAAGCAAGACTTTCCCCTTGTGAAGCCATGCTGGCTGTGACTGATGAATGCATTGTCCTCCAGGTGTTTTTCAATACCTTCCAGAATAATCTTTTCCATAATTTTACCAGGCACTGACGTTAGACTGACTGGCCTGTAGTTTCCAGGCTCCTCCTTCTTGCCCTTCTTTAATATTGGGACATTAGCCAGTTTCCAGTCAACTGGGATCTCTCCAGATTCCCAGGACCTCCCAAAAGTCATCAAGAGAGGCCTAGTGATGACATCAGCCAGATCTTTGAGGATTCTCGGATGGATCCCATCAGGCCCCATAGACTTGTAGGGATCTAACTGTAGCAGCAGATCCCACACAAGTTCAGGGTCAACTAAGAGTTGATCCTTATTACAGTCATGGTCCTCCAGTTCTGGGCATTGAGGCCCCCTTGGTCCATCATCAGTGTTGAAGACAGTGGAAAAGAATGCATTAAATACCTCTGCTTTGTCTACATCTCTGTTGATGAGGTGACCACCCTTATCCTGTAAAGGACCCATGTTGTTTCTACACTGCCTTTTGTCGTCAAAGTATTTGAAAAAACTCTTTTTATTGTCTCCCACAATTCCGGCCAGTTTCAGCTCCAGTTGAGCTTTGACCTCTCGAATTTTCTCCCTATAGGAGTTAGCAGCATCTTTGTATTCTTCCCACGTCACCTGACCTAACTTCCACTGGGCATACACCTTCCTTTTTTGCCTAATCTGCAAGTGCAGATCCCTGCTCAGCCAAGCCAGTCTTCTGCCTCGTCTGCTTGACTTCTGACATTTTGGGATTGCCTGCTCCTGTGCCCTTAGGAGGTGATGTTAAAGAGTGACCAGCACTCATGAACCCCAGCACCTGCAAAAATATTTTCCTAGGGTACTTGACTCAGAAGCTCCCTGAGCAACCTGAAGTCTGCTCTCCTCATGTCCGGTGTTGAAGTTGAAGGAGACGACCTCCAATCTCCACCTCACTCATGAGATTCTCTCTGTTGACAAGCAGCAGATCGAGGAAGGCATTCTTCCAAGTTGGCTCCCTTATTACCTGTTCCATAAAGCTGTCATCCAGGTGGCTTAGAAATCTTCTGGCCCAGGTTGTGCTAGCTGTATGTTGCTCCCAGTTGATTTCTGGCAAGTTGAAGTCCCCTATAAGGACAAGGGCGGTTGACTTGGAAGTGTCCCTTAGTTACTCAAAGAACAGGTGTCCTGGTTTGAGCCAGGATTAAGCCAATTTTCTTTTCACTGATTTTTTTTTCCTTCAGTAAGCTTTCTTTTAACTAGCAACTGTGTGTTCTGCTAGGCTGATAAGACAGTGGAATGTTTTTCTAACTACTGAGGTTTCAAGGTTACACCTTCACTCCGCCGGCTCAGACACTATGGGGAGATCTCTGACCCCCCCGTGGGAGGCTGAGTTAGACAGACAGCAAAATTGGCCAAAGATATTCCATTCCATATATCTACGTAAGCTCAAAGGAAGGACAGAGATCTTAGAAGACAGCTTCCTTCTTCCTCTCGCTTTCTCTTCCGTCCATGGCTGGCGTCCGGGGAGGACTCTGCTCATCCATCACCGCCGACCCTTAGGCTCGAGCTCTCCTGACCCTCATAACTCTCTGCTTTCTCCAGCAGCAGCTCCGGGATTCCTCGGGACTCTTCCCAGTTCAGGGGAGTGCTGTGGGAGTTGCTGGGGGTGGGGGGAGGCGAGAGGCTTTTGCCCATATCTGAATATACCTGTATATAATTGTATATATTTTCTTGTATGATTCATTAGTGTTTTAATTAAAGCTGTGTAGTTTAGTTTTCAATCCAGCCAAGTCTCTCTCTTTTTTCTCTCTCTCCTTCCCTACCTGGGGGGGGGGGGGAGGGGATCGAGAGCATTGTTGTCGGACCTGAGTCAAACGGTGACAACAGGTCATCCACATCCTCATCCTGGCCAGGAGGTCTATAGTATATTCCCACAATGACATCTGCATTATTTGTTTGTCCCTTGATTCTCACCCAAAGACTCTCAACTGTGCCATTACCAACTGTGAGCTCCATAGACTCTAGCCCTTCCATTACATACAAAGTCATTCCCCTGCCCTGCCTATTTCTCCTGAAGAGTCTGTACCCATCCAACAGGGCACTCCAATCACAGGACTCATCCCACCAGGTTTCACTTATGCCAATAATGTCAAATCTCTAGGACTGGGCCAAGGCTTCAAGCTCATCTTGTTTATTCCTCATGCTGCATGCATTAGTGTAGAAACACTTCAGGTGTGGTACATTGTGGCCAACACCTTGCAAAGCAGAATGAGGAATCCCATTAGTGCTTGGTTCCTGAAGTTCTACCACACCATCCCATTGCTCACCATTGGCAACCCTGGTTTTGTCCCCTACCCCCTTCCAAGCTTGTTTAAAGCTCTACCAACAAGCCCTGTGAGCTCCTGTGCTAGAACTCTTTTTCCCCTCTGAGAAAGGTGCATACCATCCCATTTTAGCATCCCAGGTGTTGAATAGATCATCCCATGATCAAAGAATCCAATTTTTTTTTCTGCTTACACTACTCTCAGAACCATGCATTGACCAGATGTATTTGTCTACTATGATTATTGTCATCCTTTGTTAACGGGAGGATCGAGATCACAACCTGAGCTCCCAATCCTTAAAGTAAATGTCCCAAGACCTTAAAATTTCTTTTAATTGCCCTTTGATTTCTCTTTATTTCATTGCTGCCTGCTTGAACAATAAGTAAGAGGTAATAATCTAAGGGCCTTAGTAGAGTAGGGAGTTTATCAGCAATGTCCCTTACCCAAGCCCCTGGGAGACAGCAGACTTCCATATGAGTTGGGTCCGGTCTGCATATCGGGCCCTCTATAGCATCCTCTACTTAAAAGCAAAACTATGTCCTGGTTTGAGCATGGAGAGATGAAGAAGGTTGTCTTTAGAATTTTGGCACACCCACACCAAAGATTAGATTGTTACAGTGTGCTCCCCACCTGCCACAAAGCAGGACAACAAATGTGAGACGATATTCCATTCCTATTGCTGCCAAAGAAGGCATTAAAGAAGTAATTTCGGATTTAAAACAAAGAGGCATTATTGTGCCCTGCCATTCTCCATTTAACTCCCAGATATGGCCTGTAAGAAAACTAAATGGTAAATGGAGAATGACAGTTGATTACAGAAAACTGAATGCCAATACAGATACACTCACAGCTGCTGGACCAAACATTGCTGATCTAGTATGAGAAATCCAGGAGGCAGCACACCCAGTGCTTGCCTCACTTGATGTAAAGGATATGTTCTTCCAAATCCCTATTGATCCTGAGGACCAAAAATATTTTGCCTTTACTTGGGATGGAGTACAGTACACTTTTACAAGGCTGGCCCAGGGATATAAACACTCACTCACACTGGCCAATCATGTGCTTGCATGTGAGCTGGAAAACATTCCAGAAATCAAAAATAATTCCAAAGTCAAGGTCTATCAGTACATAGACAATGTGCTGATAGGGAGCCAGAGTGAGGAGGAGGTAAAGGCAGTTTATGATGCCATAATTGGGCATTTAACAGACATGCAAACAGAGATCCCTGAGGAAAAATGGCAACCGCTATCCCAAGAGGCAAAATTTTTGGGAATAAGATAGAAGGGGCAAACCTGGAATATTCCTTCCGATACTTTGTCTCACCTGGGGGAGATAAAAGCACCCACCAATAAGAAAGAGCTGCAGGAAATACTGGGAACCCTTCAGTATTGGAGAAAGCATATCCCAGATTTATCCATCATAGCATGTCCTCTTTTCGATTTATTAAAAAAGAATCATCATTGGGAATAGGATCAGTCTCATGATGAGGCCCTGAAACTTTATTTGAGGCACAGACATACCAAACTCTGAGACCTCTCCACCCAGAGGATCCAATAATAAGAGAATGGGGATTTTCAGCCAGTGCCTTATCATATCACTTTTGGCAACAGGGACCTAACAGGAGCACCTGAAAAATTGGCTTTTACTCTCAGTCATTTAAGGATTCAGAAAATCAATACTCCATTGTATTGGTTTGAGACAGGATGAAGCCACTTTTCCTTTTACTGATTTTTTTTTTCCTTCAGTAAGGTTTCTTTTAATTAGTAGCAAAGTGTTCCAGATTGGACTGATAACAGCTGGAATGTTTTTCTAACTGCTGGGTCTTCAAGGTCACAACTTTACTCTGCCGGATCACACACTACGGGGAGATCTATGACCCCCCCCTAGGAGGCTGAATTGGACAGACAGCAAAATTGGCCAGAGATATTCCAATGCGTATATCTACGTAAGCTCAGAGGAAGGTAAGAGATCACAGAAGACAACTTCCTTCCTGCTTATTCTTCTCTTCTCTTCCGTCCATGGCCAGCACCCAGGGAGGACTCCATCCATCCATCACCATCACCCTCTAGGCTCAAGTTTTCCTGACCCTCATAACTCTGTGCTCTCTCTGGCAGCAGTCCAGGATTTTTTGGGACTGATCGCAGCAAAGGAGAGTGCTGTGGGAGTTGCAAGGGGTGGGGGGAGTCAATAGGGGTTTTCCACATTCCTGAACATATTTGTATATAAATCTATATATTTTCTTTTATCATTAGTGTTTAATTAAAGCTGTGTAGTTTAGTTTTCAATCTGGTAAAGTCTGTCTCATTCTCTCTCTCCTTCCCTACCTGGGTGGGAGGGGGAGTGGATTGAGACCGCTGTTGTCGATTCTGAGTCAAACGGTGACAACAATTAACAGTGGCAGTCCCCCTTCTGGAGAAGAGGTTGTTAACAGTGTGTACAGCACTGAAAGAAGTCAGCAAAATTAATAAAAAACAAAAGGCAATTCCCCAAGGCCCTTTCAAGGTACTTAACCAAATACCATTGGCAACCTCATCTGCTGCCGAGTGTAGGTTGGGATGCAATTACTATCTGAGGAGTGTGGGTTCCATATTTGCATGATAGTTTATATATTTGAATATATTTACATGTTTGTATATATTTGTGTCTAATTTGCCATCTTCTTGTGTTTTATTATTTCATTAAGCCTGTTGTAGCTTTTTTCCAACCTTAAAGTCTCTCTCCCTTATTCCACTTTTATCTTCTCCTGGGAGTGTAGTAGGGGGATAACGGAGAGCATCTGTCACCTGCTTATTGGCTAAAACTGTGACAGTAACCCCCATGATTGTTATAACTAGTACACATGCTTAGCTTATCCTTTTGTCTAAAACTCCACAGGCATAATAACACACTAATGTTTAGCAAAACGCACAAGTTATGATACTTCCTAAAGTTTTGGTTTTCTGATAGTCATCAGTATAAAAAAAAACAGGAAAACAACACTCAGGAGAACTAATAGTCGTTGATGGCACTTTAGCTTTGCCTAAGTGTCACCGTTTGACTCAGTTTGACAACAATGCTCTCGATCCCCTCCCCCTCCCACCCAGGTAGGGAAGGAGGGAGAGAAAAAGAGAGACTTGGCTAGATTGAAAACTGAACCGCACAGCTTTAATTATAATACTAATGGGTGATATGAGAGAATATATATATATGTGATTATACAAAGGTGTGGGTAGAAGCCTCTCGCCTCCCCCCACCCCCAGCAACTCCCACAGCACTCCCCTCAGACGAGACAATTTCGAGGAATCCCGAAGCTGCTCCTGGAGAAAGGCAGAGTTACGAGGGTCAGAAGGGCTTGAGGTCGACGGGTCGACGATGATGGGCAGATGGTATCCTCCCCGGACGCCGGCCACGGAAGAGAGAGAGAGAGAGGAGAAGGAAGGAAGGAAGTTGTCTTATGTCATCTCCGACCTTCCCCCCAAGCCTATGTAGATATATGGAATGGAATACCTCTGGCCCATTTTGCTGTCCGTCTAACCCAGCCTCCCACGGCGGGGGCACAGATCTCCCAGCAGTGTCTGAGCCGGCAGAGCAAAGGCACGACCTTGAGGGCCCAGCAATTATGAAAACATTCCAGTGTCTTATCAACCTAGCAGAACACGCAGTTGCTAGTTGAAGAAAGCTCACTGAAAAGAAAAAAAAAACAGCAAAAGAAAAACTGGCTTAATCCTGGCTCAAACCAGGACAGTAAGCATCTTCATCTTCCTAGGTGCAGTCTGGTGCAATTATCAGTATGTGAAAGGGGACCAGAAGATTCTCATCTGTCTGGGTAGGCAGCTGGCTCACTGTATTAAGTGGGCCAAAAGTCAATGCGCAATTTGCTGAATTTCTTTCAGCCACTTGTTTTGTTTCTGGGCTGATGCATTGGTGAATCATACCCCCTTAAGGTCACTGTCCTCCTTCAGTGGAGGTACCTTCTGAATTGGAGATGGTTTGCTTGGCAGGGTTTGGAATAACAAAACGCTGTCAATATCTTTCTGCAATTAGATGCTTTAGTGTTGCCTTTTGTAATAGGCATAATGTCACTGATGCTTTCTAGGTAAGCATACCACTTACTAACTGTTGGTTTCTGACCAATGCTGGCTGGTGGTGATGTGCCTTTATGGACTACGTCGAAAACCTGAAAAGGACCCTGAATTGTCACATGCTGGTCTTCCCTTATTTTTTCCACCTGTTGTATTGCTTGGACTAGAGACCGCAAGCCTTTTTCATTACCTTATCTCAGTGTCATTGAAAGAGTGGGAGCTGAACTCCAGTGGTCCTTCTGGTCTGTTTTGCCATAGATTACAGTGGGAACTCTGTTCACTGAATCCCCATTCTACATGGACAGGGTCTGTTTGCTGTATGGGACCCAGCTGCTGGAACAGCCTCAGGTCTGTTATCAGCAACTCTAAAGCATTTGTATGCTGCTCAGGCTATTCCCATGATTTGCCCTTTCAGAGAAAATTGTACAAGGGATGAGCATCAATGGAAAAACCAAGGATGTGTTTGCACCTGTAACCTAAAGTTCCCAGGGCTTGCTGTAACTCTTCTAGGCTGGAGGGATTCTGTCCCTGCTCTATTTGTGTTATGGTGTCTGGAGGAACAGAGGCAGCTACCAGACTCCCAGGAATTTAACCTCTTGTGCTGCTCCTTGACTCAGACTGAGGAATATCTAGTCCCAGTTGTGTTAACTCTCATATATTTTCAATAGTTCACTTGACCTCCTCTGGGCTTTCCCCTCCTGTTAGTGTATTGTCGATATATTGATATACTGTAACACCTGGTGAGATGGGAATTTTTGCCAAAACCTTTGCTAGAGCATTATGAGCAATAGTGGAGAAATGTTTATATCCTTGGGGAAATCTATTAAATATGTATCGCACCCCTTTCCAGGTAAAAGTAAATTGAGCTTTGGAGCATTTCCGGAGTGGAATCATAAAAACCCCATGCCCCTTACATCTAGGGTTGCTATCTATGAGTGGGATGCTCCCTGAATTTGAGTTACCAGTTCTGAGATATTCAGCACTGTGGCAGTTAAAGGTGCAGTATTGGCATTCAGTTGCCTGTAATCAATTGTGAGCCACAACTGTCTGTTAGAAAATCAATTCTATTGGAAGTAAAAACTTTTTATAAAGCTTTTCCAGATGCATCAAGCACATAAATTTTGCTTACTTATCATTAGAACAATAGAGGGGGAAAAACATACTTTAAAATTAATATGTGGTTTTATTTATATATTTAAAGGCAGAAAACCGTGGAGACAAAGCGGTTTACACAGTACAAGAGAGAAGGGTACAAGCAGACACAAAACCAAAGCACAACTGATAAGTCATAGGATACTCACTAGTAGATTCAATAGAAAAATAGCCTAATAAAAATTTACTAAAATAATAAATTTACTGTACTAAGTTAGCTGGCTTTGTGAAACTGTCAGTCAATTACGCCAAGCATCCTGCAGGTTGTGATAACATCAAGCCTTCTGTGGGAAACTGTTCTTCCCCGCGTAAGTCTAAACAAAATGTCTTTTAAGCCAGCAAAGGCCTCTCCTGATTATCCCCAGCTAACGAACTAAAACAGACTTGCTTCTCAAGGACAACTGAACCCAAAACAACAGATGTGGTCCGGGACAGAAAGGATGGGCAACAAGCCATCCTGTGCCCCTGGCAGTCACCGCCCTAACGTGGGGCTCATGGACGCTCATTGGCTCTGGACAGGGACACTGACTGGACCGGTGGGTCAGGGGGTATAAAAGGTGGCGAGGGCAGCAGGTGGGCCCTTCCCTCCTCCCTGAGGCCCGTTCGGACGTTTTCTGCGTGGGACACCCCCCTGCTGCAGACACTGGTGCTGGGACCCTGCCTGCCTGCCCCGGGTCCAGCCTGAGCCTCAGCGCCGAGCGTGCCGGGGTCCCGAGCCCTGGGGTCGGGGCTGGAGCCCCCTCCCCGTGTTGCTGCCGCTTGAGAGGAAACCAGCGGCCGCTGCACCCGCTGCCGAGAGGCTGCCCCTCCGACACCACGGACCTGCCATCCTGCGTTCTGGCCACCGACCGACGCTGGACAAGTCGCCAGAGGGTAACATCACCTCACACACACATTCCTTTCCTCATACTCGCACACATAGCGCGACCTCTTAAGGAGGACCGGCGTCGGGTTTCCTTCCCTCCTCCCCTCCTCCCTTTGGTCCTTAATCCTCTCCCTTAAAAGCACCTTTGCATTGCCTCTGAAACAAAAAAATTCGGAGCTTCCAAACCCCCTTGCTTTCTAACACTCCTCACCGCAGTGGGAGGCTAGGTGCGGCTGGGTAAGGATTCCGAGATCAAGACCCAATAACAACAAACAAGCTGTTATTGAGCAGGCATTCTTTATTGCAGCGCTGGGAAGCACTGGGGATTCTCCACCATGAGTGCTCCAACGAGTCAGGGAAACATCCCTACTAATATACACCAAAAACATGCATATTCAGTTCCATGTCAATGAGTTCCCAGAATTCTTCTACATAGTCATTTTATTTCCTGGAATTGGCTATCTTTGTAATTATGCAGGCTCAAGGGTCTCCTGTGGGGTTCTTTGTTGATTCTAGTCCTTTGTCGTCTTTGTCCTGTCTCCAGTCTCCCGCTGGTAGATTGCCCAGGTGTGTCAGAGTCCACATAAATGTTGTCTGTAGGCGCCCAGGGTCTTAGAAGACTTGATGTTATCACAACCTACAGGATGCTTGGCATAGTTGACTGATAGTTTCACAAAGCACCTTGTTTTAAAAGCAACCCTTAGTATAGAAATTCATTATTTTAGTAAACTTTTATTAGGCTATATTTCTATTGAATTTACTAACAGATATTCTATTATGTATCACCTCCCTAAAGGACCCTTGCTCACTACATACATATTGATATCCCTGGTAGCCATTCACATTTGCATTGTCCCTAAACATCATCCCTCGGTTTGTGTTAACCCTTAATAAACCTATTAGTTTGTGGAGTAAATCTTGGCTTTAGAAGCAATTTCTGAGCGTGGTGGAGGGGGGGGGGGGGGTGCTTTCTAGCTACCACCCTGCAATACGGTCCCGCGGTGGCCGTTCCTCCGTGAGAGGCAGCGCCGCGTGTGACCCTCGGGCTCATTCACAAACCCCTTCACATTGAGAGGGGGAGTCGCAAAAGTATCCTGACAGCCGGTAGCCCCCCGGTACCGGCTTGCGACACCTTCTAAGACCTGTGGTCCTACAGACAACACTCATCTTGATTCTGACCCACCTGGGCAATCTACCAGCAGACCGGAGACAGGACAAAGACAACAAAGACACACACACACATCCCCCCACACGCATAATTACAAAGATAGCTAATTCCAGGAAATAAAATTACTATGTAAAAGAATTCTAGGAACTCAATGACATAAAACCGAATATGCATGTTTTTGGTGTATATTAGTTGGAGTGTTCTGTTAACTCGTCGGAGCACTTATGGTGGAGATATCCCCCGTGCTGCCCAGCGCCGCAATGAAGAATGCCTGCTCAATAACGGCTTGTTTGTTGTTATTGGGTCTTTATCTTGGAGTCCTTACCCAGCCGCACCTAGCCTCCCACTGCGGTGAGGACTGTTAGAAAGCAAGGGGGTTTGGAAGCTCCAAATTTTGTTTCACAACCCTAGTGATTCATGTCTAACAAAACTCGGGAACAGTATGTGCTGCAGTTTGTGCACATAAACTCCTTACCCTAAAGGTGACATGATCATTTTTTGTCTAATGTCTCAATTGCAAAAATCTCAAGGGAGTAATCAATCTGTGCCACTGTAATCACTTAGTTCCTTTTTCCATACAAAAAAAAGATGAGTTTGTGTGCCACTGCTGCACTTAGCAAAGTCAGATGATTTACAATTTTGATGCACAATGTTAATTATTAACTTTTTATATACTAGGAATACTTGAACCATAGGATGTGCCTCTGTGAGTAACATGCTCAAGGAGAAAACGAAACCGCAAAAAACCTGCAGGGCAGAGGAAAGGGTGAGGTGAGAGCAGTACCGGAGTAGAGATACCAAGGTGAGTGGGGGGAGGAGATGCACCAGAGCAGAGGTTCCCCTGCAGCCCGTGGTGAGACGGCAGGCTGTCCCCTTGCAGCCCATGGAGGAAAACGGTGGAGCAAATGTGGAACTGCAGCCGTGGAGGACCCTGTGCCAGTGGAGATGACTGCGCTCGAAGCAGGCTGGGACTCAGAAACCTGCGCTGGAGCAGTCTGTTCCTGATGGACTGCCCCTCGTGGGAGGGACTCATGTCGGAGGGGTTCGTCAAGGACTCTCTCCCATGGGAGGAGCTCCGCGTTGGAGTGGGGGAAGACTGTGAGTAGCCCTCCCCTGAGGGAGGGATAGCTCCCTGCCTGGAGGGAGCAAGGAACTGACCATAAATCCCACTCCCCATCCCCTTGTGGCACTGGGGGGAGGAGGTAGAAAAATCTGGAGTGAAGAAGTAAGTTGGGCCTGGGAAGAAGATATGCTCTGTCCTTTGTTTTCTCTTTGTCCTGCTCTGATTTGATTGGTGGTAAATTAAATTGATTTTTTTCATCAAGTTGAATCTGTTTTGCCCGTGACCAGAATTGCTGAGTGAAACCCCTCCCCTGTCCTTGTTTCAAATCATGAGCTTTTAGTTGGATTATTCAGATATGTAGAAAGAGAAATGTGCATATGCACAAGTCTTCAGATTCAACAGGTGAAAGAACATAACACTGAATATCTACTGGCTTTATTAGGATGCCACAGCAAGGTCCATTTGAAAAAAATGGGATTACAAGAATATGGCCCAAAATACACAATCAGAGAGAAATAAAATGCATTATTGTGGCAGGTATATATACAGATATACCTACACGCATTAAAACACAACTGTTAACTAGGAAAGCTACTCTTTAGCCTACTCATTATTATCAACCAGCAAATTTTAGATGCAACGTACAGTCAAAGAACATAGAATTTAGCAGCTTTCCCCCATATTATTCTGTGCTCATGAGCATGCACAGTTTTAAGAGACTTCCACCCAAATTAATGAACTGGCTTAATTAGTTCATTTGTCACTAAAAAAAAAAAAATAAAGCACGTTACTTAATTAAATTCATATTATAACTCATCTAAAATAAAGGCATATTATGCTTCACCATATACCACATTGAACTAAACTGACAGGACTGACTCTCTGCGGTGTGCGTGTGTCCTGGTTTGAGCCAGGACGAAGCCAATTTTCTTTATAATGTGGGTTTGTTGTTTTGTTTTTTTTTTTTCAGTGAACTCTCTTTAAGCAGCACACTTCCTGAAAACTAACAGCAAGTTTTCCAGCTAGTGGACTGATAAGGCCTAAATATTTATAGTTACTGCTGAGAGACCAAGGACACTTAGCTCTGCTGGTTGAAGCTGCTGCTTTGGACGCTAAAGGAGCAGAAGAGCCATATCTACAACCCTTCTGTAGGGAGAAGCAGACTAGACAGACAGCCAAGTTGGCAAAAAAACTTATTCCATCCATATCTATGTAGCTCTCAGTATAAATTCAGGGATCACAGAAGTCAAGCCCTCTTTTACTCTTCTTCCATTCATGGCCAGCATTCAGGGAGGACTCTGTCTATCCATCACCACTGATCACCAGGCTTGTGTGTTCCTGTCCTGGTTTGAGCCAGGATGAAACCTCTTTTCCTTTTTCTGATTTTTTTAATTTTTTTTTTTCCTTCACTAAGCTTTCTTTTAACTAGCAGTAAATGTTCCAGTTAGTGGACTGATAACGCTGGAATGTTTATGCTATTGCTGGGACTTCAAGGTCACATCTTCGCTCTGCCGGCTCAGGTACTACCGGGAGATCTATGACCCCCCCCGTAGGAGGCTGAATTAGACAGATGGCAAAATTTTCCAGGGATATTCTATTCCGCATATCTACATAAACTCAGAAGAAGGTCAGAGATCACAGAAGACAACTTCCTTCCTGTTTCTTCCCTTCTCTTCCGTCCATGGCCGGTATCCAGAGAGGACACCGTCCATCCATCACTGTCGACCCCCAGGCTCGAGCTCTCCTGACCCTCATAACTCTGCGCTCTCTCCAGCAGCTCTGGGACTTTTTGGGACTGTTCGCAGCTAAGGAGAGTGCTATGGGATTTGCTGGGGGTGGGGGGAGGCAATAGGGGTTTGCACATTCCTGAACACATTTGTATATAATTGTATATATTTTCTTTTGTCATTAGTATTTAATTAAAGCTGTCTAGTTTAGTTTTCAATCTGGAAGCCTCTCTTCTTATTCTCTCTCTCCTTTCCCTATCTGGGTGGGAAGGGATCAAGACCATTATTGTCACTGGTTTAATTGCTGATCCTGAGTCAAACAGTGACAATAACGTGTTGGCGTCAAAACGTGAGGCTGTATCTTAAGCCCAGGCTATAAATTCTGACTAATTGGCTGGATGTTTAGAATTCCACCTCTGCTGAGAGGATTCCCTGAGATAGCTATGGGCAACGCTTCTGTTGAACATGTTGACGGGTTGAAAACTGGACAGACAATTTCCACAGTGTTTCTGCTGGACCTTTTTCCCAACATGCAGTTGTATATGTGGTAGGCAGCCAGGATAATACTGCTCTGTGTAGCTGCTCTTGTTATTATTTTAAGGTTTATCAACAGGACTATAGCCATAATCAACCATGTAATAACCTAT